>NW_027192892.1:0-290355 GCF_949987515.2 Delphinus delphis | reverse complement strand
AAATTTCTTGTGACTCTGGGACTAATGGAATACAAAAGAAGGCATCATTGAAGACTAATACAGAATACCATGTCCTGGTGGTTGGTAGAATGACCAGCAGGGTGTAGGAATTAGGAGCAGCTGGAGGTATATCCTCGGTGGCTTCACTGACTGTCCTGATATTCTTTACCAGGTCCCCAGCAGCCCATGGGGCTCTCGTGGTCAGACCAATCCCCGGATACAGAGCTACCCTTGCAGGTACCGTGGCAGGGCTGGGCACACAGGAACCATGCACATAGCCCTCATTGCAGAGCACCCCCAGCTCACCTGTCACTCAGAGCTGACACAGAGCACCTCAGAGCAGGACTTGAACTAACAAACAGCAGCTGCGACAGGTCTGTGACCCTGGGCATCACTCTGTACGGCCTCCCTCCACCTGGTCTTCCAGAGACTTCCACTGCACCCGGGGCACCAGGCCTCTGTCTCCAACCACCACCCACCCCTCCTCTCCCTGACTCCTGGGTTCCTCTCATTAGGAGAGTGTTTTCTTGAAGTTGTCTCCCACTCATGGGCCAGATAAAATGATTAGAAAACAAGCCAAAGCTGCAGCCCCTTGTCTATCTTGACTCTCAGGAGCCCACACCTGTTCCTTGGACCTGGCCGGTTCAGCAAGTTCCATTTTCTGCAACTGTGAGCCCCTGAGGGGTGATGATTGGCTGACCTGGGCAGCCTTACCGTGCCGGCCAGCCCTCCCCAGGTGTGCCTGGGTTGAGATCAATATAAATACCACTCCAGGCAGCAAGAGCCCCTGCAGCCGTGCCTGACGCCATTTTCTCTGCCCTGTCAGCAGTCTCGGGGCTGGGCTGGTGGGAGGGAGTGAGAGGCCACAGCTTTGTGGGTGGCCCAGTGTGAGTGGGGCTCTGCTGGACTTTCTGCAGCAGTTGCCAGGCTGCCACCTGCTAAAGAAGAGGATGTGTCACCCATACCTGCTGCTGGAATTTCTCCCTGGGCAGAGGTGAGGAAGAAAAAAAGCAGTGGGGGCAGGGACAGGACGGGTATCTCAGGCAGGGAAATGGAAATCTTCCAGAAGAGCACCCAGGGCCAGTACCATACTGGCTGGCCTGCAGGCACCAAGTCGGCTGGCATGCTGTCACTCGTGTGGCTCCATGGCCCTTCCTCTAGGCTTTCAAGTCCTTGTACATATTCAGGTGTTTTACCTGGGAAGGTTGGGAACAGTTCAGCAGCAGCTGGCCTGGGGCTCATCTCACGTTTACTCACAGATGCCTCGGCACGGTCCCCCAGGCTTGTAATGAGGACACTCCTTGCAGGGGGGCTGCTGGCTGCATGCGAGATGATTCCCCACCTCTGACCAACTTCAGAATTGTCTACCACTGAAGCAAGTGCCCTGATAGGGTTTTCATCTGTATAACTGGTGGGTTCTGTTTTGTTTTTTTCTTTTTTGTTTCAAGGTAGGTTTTATTCCTCTTTTTTGTACTTATGGATGTAAGCATGGAAATAATTCATTCATATAAATACATGTATGTGAAAGGAATAACTTTTTTCCGTTTTTTAAAAAATTTTATTTTTCATCTTATTTTATTTATTTTTATACAGCAGGTTCTTATTGGTTATCTATTTTATACATATAAATGTATACATGTCAATCCCAATCTCCCAACTCCTCCCACCGCCACCCCCCCATGGCTTTCCCCTCTTTGTGTCCATACATTTGTTCTCTACATCTGTGTCTCTATTTCTGCCCTTCAAACCGGTTCATCTGTACCATTTTTCTAGGTTCCACATATATGCGTTAATATACAATATTTGTTTTTCTCTCTCTGACTTACTTCACTCTGTATGACAGTCTCTAGATCCATCGACGTCTCTACAAATGACCCAATTTCATTCCTTTTTATGGCTAATAGTCCATTTTATATATGTACCACATCTTTATCCATTCGTCTGTCTGTGGGCATTTAGGTTGCTTCCATTACCTGGCTATTGTAAATAGTGCTGCAATGAACATTGTGGTGAATGTGTCTTTTTGATTTATGGTTTTCTCTGGGTATATGCCCAGTAGTGGGTTGCTGGATCATATGGTAATTCTATTTTTAGTTTTTTAAGGAACCTCCATACTGTTCTCCATAGTGACTATCAATTTACATTCCCACCAATCGTGGAAGAGGGTTCCTTTTCTCCACACCCTCTCCAGCATTTGTTGTTTGTAGATTTTCTGATGATGCCCATTCTAACAGGTGTGAGGTGATACCTCATTGTAGTTTTGATTTGCATTTCTCTAATAATTAGTGATGTAGAGCAGCTTTTCATGTGCTCCTTGGCCATCTCTACATCTTTTTGGAAGAAATGTCTATTTAGATCTTCTGCCCATTTTTGTATTGGGTTGTTTGTTTTTTTAATATTGAGCTGCATCAGCTGTTTATATATATTGGAGATTAATCCTTTGTCCATTGATTCAGTTGCAAATATATTCTCCCATTCTGAGGGTTGTCTTTTTGTGTTTGTAGTTTCCATTGCTTTGCAAAAGCTTTTACGTTTCATTAGGTCCCATTTGTTTAGTTTTCTTTTTTATGTCATTACTCTAGGAGGTGGATCAAAAAAGATCTTGCTGTGATTTATGTTAGAGTATTCTTCCTATGTTTTCCTCTAAGAGTTTTATACTGTCCGGTCTTACATTAAGGTCTCTAATCCATTTTGAATTTATTTTTGTGTATGGTGTTAGGGGGTGTTCTAATTTCATTCTTTTACATGTAGCTGTCCATTTTTCCCAGCACCACTGATTGAAGACACTGTCTTTTCTCCATTGTATAGTCTTGCCTACTTTGTCATAGATTAGTTGACCATAGGTGTGTAGGTTTATCTCTGGGCTTCTTTCTTTTTTATTTTCCTTTTACACCTTTATTGGAGTATAATTGCTTTACAATGGAGTGTTAGTTTCTGCTGTATAACAAAGTGAGTCAATTATACATATACATATATCACCATATCCCCTCCCTCTTACATCTCCCTCCCACCCTCCACATCCCACCCCTTTAGGTGGTCGCAAAGCACCGAGCTGATCTCCCTGTGCTATGTGGCTGCTTCCCAGTAGCTATCGATGTTACATTTGGTAATGTATATATGTCCATGGCACTCTCTCACTTCGTCCCAGCTTACCCTTCCCCCTCCCCGTGTCCTCAAGTCCTTTCTCTATGTCTGTGTCCTTAATCCTGTCCTGCCCCTAGGTTCTTCATAAACTTTTTTCTTTAGATTCCATATATCTCTGTTAGTACACGGTATTTATTTTTCTCTTTCTGACTTACTTCACTGTGTAGGACAGACTCTAAGTCCATCCCCCTCACTACAAATAACTCAGTTTTGTTTCTTTTTATGGCTGAGTAATATTCCATTTATATATGTGCCAGATATTCTTTATCCATTTATCTGTCGATGGACACTTAGGTTGCTTCCATGTCCTGGCTATTGTAAGTAGAACTGCAATGAACATTGTTGTATATAACTCTTTTTGAATTATGGTTTTCTCAGGGCAAATGCCCAGTAGTTGGATTGCTGGGTCGTATGGTACTTCTATTTTTAGTTTTTTCAGGAACCTCTATACTGTTATCCCTAGTGGGTATAGCAATTTACATTCCCAGCAACAGTGCAAGAACGTTCCCTTTTCTCCAGTAAATGCCTCTCCAGCATTTATTGTTTGTAGATTTTTTGATGATTGCCATTCTGACTGCTGGGAGTTGATACCTCACTGTAGTTTTGATTTGCATTTCTCTAATGATTAGTGATGTTCAGCATCCTTTCACGTGTTTATTGGCAATCTGTATATCTCCTTTGGAGAAATATCTATTTAGGTCTTCTGCCCATTTTTGGATTGTGTTGTTTGTTTTTGTGATATTGAGCTACACGAGCTGCTTGTAAATTTTGGAGATTAATCTTTTGTCATTTGCTTCATTTGAAAACATTTTCTCCCATTCTGAGGGTTGTATTTTCGTCTTGTTTATGTTTTCCTTTGCTGTGCAAAAGCTTTGAAGTTTCATTAGGTCCCATTTGTTTATTTTTGTTTTTATTTCCACTTCTCTAGGAGGTGGGTCAAAAAGGATCTTGCTGTGATTTATGTCATAGAGTGTTCTGCCTATGTTTTCCTCTAATAATTTTATAGTGTCTGGTCTAACATTTAGATCTCTAATTCATTTTGAGTTTATTTTTGTGTATGGTGTTATGGAGTGTTCTAATTTCATTCTTTCACGTGTAGTTGTCCAGTTTTCCCAGCACCACTTACTGAAGAGACTGTCTTTTCTTCATTGTATATCTTTGCCTCCTTTGTCATAGATGAGTTAGCCATAGGTACGTAGGTTTATCTCTGGGCTTTCTATCTTGTTCAATTGATCTATATTTCTGTTTTTGTGCCAGTACCATATAGTCTTGATTAATGTAGCTTTGTAGTATAGTCTGAAGTTAGGAAGTCTGATTCCTCCAGCTCTTTTAATTTCCCTCAAGACTGCTTTGGCTATTCGGGGTCTTTTGTGTCTCCATACAAATTTTAAGATTTTTTTGTTCTAGTTCTGTAGAAAATGCCAGTGGTATTTGATAGGGATTGCATTGAATCTGTAGCTTGCTTTGGGTACTATAGTCATTTTCACAATATTGATTCTTCTAATCCAAGAACATGGTTTATACCTCCATATGTTTATATCATCTTTGATTTCTTTCAGCAGTGTCTTATAGTTTTCTGAGTACAGGTCTTTTACCTCCTTATGTAGGGTCATTCCTCCGTATTTTATTCTTTTTGTTGCAATGGTGAATGAGATTGTTTCCTTAATTTCTCTTTCTGATCTTTCATTGTTAGTGTATAGGAATGCAAGAGATTTCTGTGCATTAATTTTGTATCCTGCAACTTTACCAAATTCATTGATTAGCTCTGGTAGTTTTCTGGTGGCATCTTTAGGATTCACTATGTGTAGTATCGTGTCATTTGCAAACAGTGACAATTTTACTTCTTCTTTTCCAATTTGTATTCCTTTTATTTCTTTTTCTTCTCTGATTACTGTGTCTAGGACTTCCAAAAACTATGTTGAGTAATAGTGGTGAGAGTGGACATCCTTGTCTTGTTCCTGATCTTAGAGGAAATGCTTTTAGTTTTTCACTATTGAGAATGATGTTTGCTGTGGGTTTGTCATATACTGCCTTTATTATGTTGAGGTAGATTCCCTCTATGCCCACTTTTTGGAGACTTTTAATCATAAATTGGTGTTGAATTTTGTCAAAAGCTTTTCCTGCATCTATTGGGATGATCATATTTTTATTCTACAATTTGTTAATATGGTGTATCACATTGATTGATTTGTGTATATTGAAGAATTCTTGCATCCCTGGGATAAACCCCACCTGATCATGGTGCATGATCCTTTTAATGTGTTGTTTAATTCTGTTTCCTAGTATTTTGTTGAGGATTTTTACATCTATATTAATCAGTGATATTGGTCTCTAATTTTCTTTTTCTGTAGTATCTTTGTCTGGTTTTGGTATCAGGGTGATTGTGGCCTCATATAATGAGTTTGGGAGTGTTCCTTCCCCTGAAAAGTTCTGAAGAGTTTGAGAAGATTGGGTGTTAGCTCTTGTCTAAATGTTTGATAGAATTCACTTCTGATGCCATCTCGTTCTGGACTTTTGTTTGTTGGAAGATTTTTAATCACACTTTCAATTTCATTACTTGTGATTGGTCTGTTCATATTTTCTATTTCTTCCCGGTTCAGTCTTGGAAGGTTATACCTTTCTAAGAATTTGTCCATTTCTTCCAGGTTGTCCATTTTATTGGCATAGAGTTGCTTGTAGAGGTCTCTTAGGATGCTTTGTATTTCTGTGGTGTCTGTTACAACTTCTCCTGTTTCATTTCTAATTTTATTGATTTGAGTCCTCTCCCTCTTTTACTTGAGTCTGGCTAAAGGTTTATCATTTTTGTTTATCTTCTCAAAGAACCAGCTTTTAGTTTTATTGATCTTTGCTATTGTTTTTATTTCATTTATTTCTGCTCTGATCTTTATGATTTCTTTCCTTCTATTAACTTTGGGTTTTGTTCTTCATTCTCTAGTTCCTTTAGGTGTAGGGTTAGATTGTTTATTTGAGATTTTTCTGGTTTCTTGAGGTAGGCTTTTATTGCTATAAACTTCCCTCTTAGAACTGTTTTTGCTGCATCCCATAGGTTTTGGATCATCGTGTTTTTGTTGTCATTTGTCTCTAGGTATTTTTTGATTTCCTCTTTGATTTCCTCAGTGATCTCTTGGTTATTTAGAAATGTATTGTTTAGCCTCCATGTGTTTGTTTTTTACGTTACTTTCCCTGTAATTGATTTCTAATCTCATAGCATTGTGGTCGGAACAGCTGCTTGATATGATTTCAGTTTTCTTAAATTTACTGAGGCTTTATTTGTGACCCAAGATGTGATCTATCCCGGAGAATGTTCCGTGTGCCATTGAGAAGAACTTGTAGTCTGCTGTTTTTGGATGGAATGTCCTATAAATATCCATTAAATCTATCTGGTCTATTGTGTCATTTAAAGCTTGTGTTTCCTTATTAATTTTCTGTCTGGATGATCTCCATTGGTGTAAGTGAGGTGTTAAAGTCCCTTGCTATTATTGTGTTACTGTTGATTTCCTCTTTTATAGCTGTTAGCAGTTGCCTTATGTATTGAGGTGTTCCTGTGTTGGGTACATATATATTTATAATTGTTATATCTTGGATTGATCCCTTGATCATTATGTAGTGTCCTTCCTTGTCTCTTGTAACATTCTTTATTTTAAAATCTATTTTATCTGATATGAGTATTGCTACTCCAGCTTTCTTTTGATTTTCATTTGCATGGAATATATTTTTCCATCCTCTCACTTTCAGTCTGTATGTGTCCCTAGGTCTGAAATGGGTCTCTTGTAGACAGCATATATATGGATCTTGTTTTTGTATCCATTCAGTGAGCCTGTGTCATTTGGTTGGAGCATTTAATCCATTCACGTTTAAGGTAATTATCAATATGTATGTTCCTATTATTATTTTCTTAATTGTTATGGGTTTGTCTTAGTGGGTCCTTTTCTTCTCTTGTGTTTCCCACTTAGAGAAGTTCCTTTAGCATTTGTTGTAGAGCTGGTTTCGTGGTGCTGAATTCTCTTAGCTTTTGCTTGTCTGTAAAGCTTTTGATTTCTCCATCAAATCTGAATGAGATACTTGCTGGGTGGAGTACTCTTGGTGGTAGGTTCTTCCCTTTCATCACGTTAAATTTATCATGCCACTCCCTTCTGGCTTGTAGATTTTCTGCTGAGAAATCAGCTGTTAACCTTATGGGAATTCCGTTGTATGTTGTCATTTTTCCCTTGTTGCTTTCAATAATTTTTCTTTGTCTTTAATTTTTTCAATTTGATTACTGTGTGTCTCGGCATTTTTCTCCTTTGGTTTATCCTGCCTGGGACTCTCTGCGCTTCGTGGACTTCAGTGGCTATTTCTTTTCCCATGCTAGGGAAGTTTTCAACTATAATCTCTTCAGATATTTTCTCGAGTCCTTTCTCTCTCTGTTCTCCATCTGGGACCCCTATAATGCGAATGTTGTTGCATTTAATGTTGTCCCAGAAGTCTCTTAGGTTGTCTTCATTTATTTTCATTCTTTTTCTTTATTTTGTTCCATGGCAGTGATTTCCACCTTTCTGTCTTCCAGGTCACTTATCCGTTCTTCTGTCACAGTTATTCTGCTACTGATTCCTTCTAGTGTATTTTTCATTTCAGTTATTGTATTGTTCATCTCTGTTTGTTTGTTCTTTAATTCTTCTAGGTGTTTGTTCCTTAATTCTTCTAGGTCTTTGTTAAGCATTTCTTGCATCTTCTCGATCTTTGCCTCCATTATTTTTCTAAGGTTTTGGATCATCTTCACTATCATTATTCTGAATTCTTTTACTGGAAGGTTACCTATCCCCACTTCATTTCGTTGTTTTTCTGAGGATTTATCTTGTTCCTTGATCTGGTATAAAGTCCTCTGCCTTTTCATTTTCTCTATCTTTCTGTGAATGTGGTTTTCCTTCCACAGGCTGCAGAATTGTAGTTCTTCTTGCTTCTGCTGTCTGCTCTCCAGTGATTGAGTCTATCTGAGAGGCTTGTGCAAGCTTCCTTATGCGAGGGACTGGTGGTGGGTAGAGCTGGGTGTTGTTCTGGTGGGCAGAGCTTTAATCTGCTTGTCTGTGGATTAAATAAAAGTTTAATAAAAAGTTTAATCCACTTGTCTGCTGATGCATGGGGCTGGGTTCCCTCCCTGTTGGTTGTTTGGACTGAGGCGACCCAGCACTGGAGCCTACCTTGCTCTTGGTGGGGCTAATGGTGGACTCTGGGAGAGTTCACGCCAAGGAGTATTTCCCAGAACTTCTGCTGTCAGTGTCGTTGTCCCCATGGTGAGCTGCAGCCACACCCCACCTCTGCAGGAGACCCTCTAAAACTAGCAGCTAGGTATGATCATTCACCTACGGGGTGACTGCTCCTTCCCTTGGGTCCTGATGTGCACACTACTTTGTGTGTGTCCTCCAAGAGTGGAGTCTCTGTTGAGACTCTGAGTCTCTGAATGCAGTTGAGACTCTGAGTGGAGTCGCACAGACTCTGGGTCCTGTGAAGCTTCGATGTTTTGTGGTTCTAGAAATCCTATAGGAGACAGTCCACAGCAGGTGAAGCTAATGCTGTCATAGAGGTGGTGAAACCAAAGATCTGCAGTTCCGACTAGAGGTGCTGATGTACAAACAGGACAAAATCATCTCATGTGAATGTAGTTCAGGCACGTTTAAAATGAATGCAGTCATGTTAATGCCTAACATCTTCTATCTTGTGCCTCTCCTCAAGGACCCCCTCCTCAGTTCCTGAGGCTCCTGTAAGTCATGTACAGGGGAATGGAGAGTGGGCTCTGTCCAGTCTGAGCCCTGAGTTACCCTGTGTGTATCTTAGGATACTTTGTATTTCTGTGGTGGCTCTTGTAACATCATCTCTTTCAGTTCTGATTTATTTGGCCCCTCTCTTTAAAAAAAAATACTACTGTTGTCTTTTATTCTTTACAGAAGTTTAATAAGTGTTTGATCTACTACCCTTACTCTATGTATACTTTTTGCCGTGAGATTTTTACTTTTGTTTGTTTTCTTGTTACTGTCAATAATTAGTGAGAATTCTTTTAAGCTACCTTCAACATTGCTTATAAAGCTGCTTTATTAGTGATGACAGAGCTTTAATGGAAGTCATGTTCTGGTTGTAAATTAGAATGCAATGTGCCAGCAAAAAGCCCCTTAAGTGTATGTCTCATTACTTCTCGTTCTTTTTTTCCCCTTTTTTTCTCTCTTTTTTTTCTTGTTCTTTTTTTAATGTTTATTTTTTATCAGAGCAAATTTGATTAAAATGTTTTGTTTGTTCTAGGTGTGTAAGATGTGGTTCTTTTACACATATACATGTATCTATACTTCTTCAGATCGTTTTCTCATGTAGCTTGTGACACAATGTTGAGTAGTCTTCTCTTGGTATTCCATAGGTCTTTGGTGATTATATATTTCACATGTGTTTCTATATCTATGTTAACCCCAATATCCTAATGTATCCAGTCCTCACACCTTTCCATTTGGTGAACCATAACTTTGTTTAATGAATCTGTGATTGCCTTTCTCTGTGGAAATATCTTCATTGGTATCAATTTTTAGCTAACACCTATAAGTGATATTATAGGATATGTGTCTTTTGCTGTCTGACTTAGTACAATTTGCCTGATTACCTCTAGAATCATCTACGGTGCTGCAAATGGCATTGTTTCATTTTTTTCCCTAGATAATATTCCATCTGTACATGTACCAGTTCTTCTTTGTCCACTCACCTGTTGATGGACTTTTTGGTTGCCTCCATGTCTTGGCTATTGTAATACTGCTGCACTGCACATTTGCCTGCCTGTGTCTTTACAATTCTGTCTTCTTATGTTATAGGCCCAGGAGTGGGCATCCTGTATCATATGGTATCTCGGGGTTTACCGTTTAAATGCACCACGATTCTGTGCTCATTATTGGCTCTTTCCAGGTTACATCCCACTTAAAGTTGAGGGTACGCATTTCTCCACAACACCTTCAGCATTTATTTATTTATTTATTTTTAATATCTTTATTGAAGTATAATTGCTTTACAATGGTGTGCTAGCTTGTGCTTTACAACAAAATGAATCAGTTATACATATACATATGTTCCCATATCACTTCCCTCTTGCGTCTCCCTCCCTCCCACCCTCCCTCCCCTCCAGGCGGTCACAAAGCACCGAGCTGATCTCCCTGTGCCATGCTGCTGCTTCCCACTAGCTATCTACCTTACGTTTGGTAGTGTATATATGTCCATGCCTCTCTCTCCCTTTGTCACAGCTTACCCTTCCCCCTCCCCATATCCTCAAGTCCATTCTCTAGTAGATCTCTGTCTTTATTCCTGTTTTATCCCTAGGTTCTTCATGACATTTTTTCCCTTAAATTCCAGGTATATGTGTTAGCATACGGTATTTGTCTCTCTCTTTCTGACTTACTTCACTGTGTATGACAGACTCTAGGTCTATCCACCTCATTACAAATAGCTCAATTTCGTTTCTTTTTATGGCTTCAGCATTTATTGTTTGTAGTTTTCTTGCTGATGGATATTCTGACTGGTGTGAGCTGATACCTCTTTGTGGTTGAATTTGCATATGACTCATAATCCTTTGAAATTGAGCTTTAAGTCATGTCCTTTTTATTTTTCAAACTGTGATTACAGCTTAGCTCTTCAAAGTGTTTTCTAAAGTATGTGTTACATTTTGAAATTTATTGGCCATTACCTCCCTCAAAACATTTTGAGGGCAGGTTTCATTTACAGCCCTGCAGTACTTGTTCACATGAAGTGACCATTAGCACAGGCTTTAAAGCTGCTTTTGCAGGTAACGGCCAGATTGCGGCAGCCTTTCTTTGTTCCCCATGCTGGTACTAGGGAAACAGAGCTTCCGGCCGGTGGTCTTCCTCGGTTATAAATTAGAGTGGAATGTGTCCGGATAAACCCCCAAAAGCTGATGTCTCCTTACTTTTGTTTGTTTTTTTAATTTAATTTATATTTTTATCGGAATAATATTCCATTTTGTATATGGACCACTTCTTGGTGCATTGCTCTGTTGAGGGACATTTTCGTTGCTTCCAAGTGTTGGCTATATTAAATATTGCTGGAGTGCAAGATTGCCAGCTTGTGACTTTTTGATTCTCATTTTCTCAGGTGATAGTCCCAGCAGTGGGTATGACTGATTGACTAGTAGCTCAATGTTTACCTTTTCAAAGCACCTCCATTGTGTTTTCATTAGTGGCTCTTACCATGTCTCCCTTAGAGCCGAGGGTACGAACTTCTCCACAATCCCTTCAGCATTTATAGTTTGCAGCATTTTTGCTAATGGCCAATCTGACTGTTGTGACCTGATAGGTTTTTGTAATTTGGGTTTGCATGACTTTAAAAATTCCTAAAATTCATCATTTTCCACGCCTTTTTCCTTTCTGTTAAAAATCAAGTGTGAGTACAATCTATCTCTTGAAGCTGTCTTCTTGGAAGGTTGCCCTCTTTTGAATTTTTGGTGGATATTCGACCCCAGGATTTTTTTGGAGGGCAGATGTCATTACAGAACTGCAAGTTTGGTGAATATTTAGTGACTATTAGCACTGGGTTTAAAGCTGCTGTTGTGGGAAACGGCCACAAGGAGGCAGCATTTGTCCTTTCCCAAATCTGGGTACTAGGGCAGCAGAGCCTTTCTGGAAGTCGTGGTCCTAGGTTTTAAGTTAGAATGGAATGTGCCAGGAGGAACGCCCATAAGTTTATGTCTCATTACATCTTGGTTTTTAAAATTTATTTAATCGGGGTAATGATTAGATATTGTTTGTCCAGATGTACACAATCTGGTTCATTTGTACAATATATATGTCTATTCATGTTCAGATCCTCTTCCCATGTAAAATATTACAGTGTTCCATAGACCTCCCTTGCTATATGGTCCGTCTTTTTGATATATGTTTATTATATGTATTTGTATACGTATGGTAACGTTAATCTTAATTTATCCATTCTGCCCACCTTTCCTTTTAGATAAGCATACTTAATTTCTAAGTCTGTGAGTGTCTTTCTCTGTGGAAATATGTTCATTTGTGTTAGTTATTAGATAACGCCTATAAGTGATATCATAGGATATAGGTCTTTTGCTTTCTGACTTACCTCATATTCTGTGATTATCTCCAAGCTCATCTATGGCACCTCAAATAGCAGTGTTTCATTGTTTTCCATGGCTAATATTCTATTGTGAACGTGGACCACTTCTTCTTCATCCATACATCTGTTGATGGACATTTTGGTGGCTTCACTGTCTTGGCTATTGTGAATAAAGCTGCAGTGCAGCTTTTGCAGCCTGCGTCTTCTCGATTCTGGTCTTCTCAGGTGAGAGGCCCAGTGGTGTGACTGCTGCATCGAATGGTACCTCAACTTTTACTTTTAATCGTAGCTCCTTTCTGTTCTCATTATTGGCTCTTACCACGTTACATCTCACCAGCAGCTAGAGGGTACACAGTTCTCTAAAACCCCTTCAGAATTTATTGTTTGTAGACCTTTTGCTGATGGTCAGTCGACTGGTGTGAGTTGAAACCTTTTTGTACATTAGATTTGCATGAGTCTAATAATTCCTGAGGTTGAGCTTTCACCCATTTTCCTTTTATTAAACAAGAGAGTGAGTCAAACTTACCTCTTCATACTATCGTCTTGAAAAATTTGCCAGTTTTGAATTTTATTGTCCATTCCCTACCTCAGCACAGTTGTTTAGGGCAGGTGTCCTTTGCAGCCCTGAGTCCTTGTGAATGTTAAGAGAACATTAGCTGTGGGCTTAACGCCGCTCTTGCGGAAAACGGCCACAAGGCAGCAGAATTTCTACATTTCCAACTCTGGGTTTTTGGGCAGCAGAGCCTTCCTGGAAATCGTGTTAGTAGGCTGCAAATTAGAGTGGAATGTGCCAGAGCACATCCCCAAGAGCTTATATCTCCTTACTTCTTGTTTGTTTTATAAATTTAATTTTTATTAATTATCAGAGCAAACTTGATAAAAATATTTTGTTTCTCCTAGGTGTACAGAATCTCGTTCATTATATCAATGTATCTGTCATTTATCTTTGCATTCTTTACCATGTAGGTTATTACAGAGTGTTGCCTAGACCTCTCTTGGTATTCCATAGGTATTTTGTGATTATATATTTCATATGTATTAGTACATGTCTGTTGACCCTCATATCCTAATTCACACATTCCTTACACTTTTCCATTGGTTAAACATAATTTTTTTTTCTTAATCCATGCTTTTCCTTCTCTTGGAAATAAGTTCATGAGTATCAACTTTTAGGTAACACCTAGAAGTGATGTCATAGGATATCTGTCTTTCACTTTCTTTCTTTAATTTGAGTGATTATCTCTAGGTCCTTATATGGTGGTGCAAACGGCACTGTTTCATTGTTTTCCATGGCTTATATTCCATTGTTTACATGGACCACTTCCTCTTTGTGCATTTTTCTGTTGATGGACATTTTGGTTTCTTCCAAGTCTTGGCTATGTTAAATATTCCTGCAGTGCAGGATTGCCAGTCTGTGTCTTTTCCATTCTGCTCTGCTCAGGTGATAGGCACATCAAAGGACCTACCAGATCACATGGTAGCTCAATTTTTACCCTTAAACCCACCTCCATTATGTTCTCACTACTGGCTGTTACCAGTTTACATCCCCCCCAGCAGCTGGAGGGTACACAGTTCTCTGAAACCCCTTCAGCATTTATTCTTTGTAGACTTTTTGCTGAAGAACATTCTGACGGCTGTGAGGTGAACATTTCTGTAATTGGATTTGCATGGCTTTATTCATTGCTGATGTTGTGCATTTTTCAATTCCCTTTTATTTTAAAGAGAAAAAAAAGAAAAGACAAAATGTGCGTAAAATATGCCTCTTGACATTGTCTTCTTGAAATGTTGACGTCTTTTGAATTTTCTGGTCGATTACGACCCCAGGACATTTTTGAGGCCCGGTGTCCTTTACAGTGCTGCACATATTTTGAATATTAAGTGACCATTACCTCTTGGTTTAAAGCTGCTGTTGTGTGAAACAGTCACAAGGCGGCAGCATTTCTCCTTTACCAAATCTGGTTACCAGGGCAACAGAGCCTTAATGGAAGTCCTGTTCTAGGTTGAAAATTAGAATGGGATGTGCCAGGAAAAATTCCTTTCAGTTTATGTCTCATTATTTCTTGTTCATATTTTTAATTTAATTTTTATTTTTTATCGCAGCAAATTTGATTACAATGTTTTTTTTTTTTGTTCTAGGTGTGCAAGATGTGGTTCTTTCACACACATACATATATCTATTCTTCTTCGGAACCTTTTCCCAGGTAGGTTATGACACAATGTTGAGTAGTCTTCTCTTGGTATTCCGTAGGTCTTTGGTGATTATATATTTCACATGTGTTTCTATATCTATGTTAACCCCAATATCCTAATGTATCCAGTCCTCACACCTTTCGATTTGGGGAACCATAAGTTTGTTCAATGAATCTGTGATTGCCTTTCTCTGTGGAAATATCTTCATTGTTATCAATTTTCAGGTAACACCTATAAGTGATATACGTTAGGTGTCTTTCGCTTTCTCACTTACTACAAGTTGCATGGTTACCTCTAGACTCATCTATGGTGCTGCAAATGGCATTGTTTCACTTTTTTCCCGAGCTAATATTCCATCTCTACATGTAACAGTTCCTCTTTGTCCACTCGTCTGTTGATGGACTTTTGGTTGCTTCCATGTCTTGGCTATTGTAATACTGCTGCAGTGCAGATTTGCCTGCCTGTGTCTTTCCAATTCTGTCTTCTTATGTTATAGGCCCAGGAGTGGGCCTGCTGGATCATATAATAGCTCAATATTTACCTTTTAAAGGCACCTCCACCCTGTTCCCATTAGTGACTCTTACCAGGTTACGTCCCACTTCAAATTAAGGGTATGCATTTCTCCACAACCTCTTCAGCATTGATCGTTTGTAGTTTCTTTCCTGATGGTTATTCTGAATGGTGTGAGCTGATACCTCTGTGTGGTTGGATTTGCATGTGTCTCATAATCCTTTGAAACTGAGCTTTCAGGCATGTCCTTTTATTTTTCAAACGGTTATTACAGCTTAGTTCTTCAAATGGTTTTCTTGAAATATGTGCCACATTTTGAAATACTTTGGCCTTTACCTCCCGCAAGACATGATGAAGACAGGTTTCCTTTACAGCCCTGCAGGACTTGTTCATATGAAGTGACAATTAGCATAGGTTTTAAAGCTGTTTTTTCAGGTAATGGCCAGAGGGTGGAGCATTTCATAATTCTATGAAACGTAACTGAACACACAATATATATTTTTTCTTTTAAATTTCCATTGTTACTTTTTTAAAGTACAATTATAATTGAAGTTCTTTGTAACAAGTGAAATTTAAAAAATTAAAGGAAAAGATAATATTTTACCACTTGCCATCCTTTCCCATTTACTGAAACGACCAGCATAATGTGTAGATTTCTCATTTTATCCAGGTGTTCTATACATCTGGAATATCATGCTTCTCACTGTAGAAAAACAGATTTAGCTCTCACACTTTTTATAGGCTACATAACATTCCATAGAACAGAAGTACCAACTATTTCAGACTTAGCTTTTTGAGGGACACTCAGGTTACTTTCTGTTTTATTTTGTTGTTCTTTTTTTTGGGGGGGGTAGGAGTTTATTATTTATTTATTTATTTTTGTTGTGTTTGGTCTGAGTTTCCGTGTGAGGGCTTTCTCTAGTTGTGGCAAGTGGGGGGCCACTCTTGATCTCGGTGCGCGGGCCTCTCACTATTGCGGCCTCTCTTGTTGCAGAGCACAGGCTCCAGATGCGAGGGCTCACTGGTTGTGGCTTATGGGCCTAGTTGCTCCATGGCATGTGGGATCCTCCCAGACCAGGGCTCGAACCTGTGTCCCCTGCATTAGCAGGCAGATTCTAACCACCGCACCACCAGCGAAGCCCTCTATTTTGTTGTTCTGCTAGTTTGTTTTAACCCAAGAAAATATTTTTTTAAATACAAAAAAACAAAATTAAGCTAGGGGTAAGGATTAGGGTTTAGGGTAAGATTTAGGGTTAGGGTACGGGTTAGGATTATTGTATGGCTTAGAGTATGGTTTAGGGTTATGGTTATGGTACGGGTTAGTGTTAGGGTACAGTTTAGGGTATGGCTATGGTTTAGTGTTAGGGTACGGGTTAAGGTATGGGTTAGTGTTAGGGTATGGGTTAGGATTCAGGTACGGTTTACGTTCAGGGTTATGGTTAGGTTTAGTGTATGGGTTAGTGTTAGGTACGGGTTAGGGTTAGGTTTAGTGTTAAGGAAGGGGTACAGTTTAGGGTACAGGATAGGGAACAACAAAGGGTTAGGGTTAGGGTACGTGTTAGGGTACAGTTTAGTGTTAGTGTACGGGTTAGGATTAGGGTACGGTTTAGGGTAAGGTTTAGGGTTAGGGTTAGGGGACGGGTATGGTTTGGGGTACAGTTTAGGGTATGACCACGGGTTAGGAGTAGGGTAAGTGTTAGGGTACAGTTTAGTGTTAGTGTACAGGTTAGGATTATGGTACAGGATAGTGTAAGGGTTAGGGTTAGGGAATGGGTACAGATTAGGTTGCAGGTTAGGGTATGACAACGGGTTAAGGTTAGGGTACGTGTTAGTGTATGGGTTAGGATTAGGGTACGGGTTAGGTTATGGGTTAGTGTTAGGGGATGGGTTAGGATTAGGATACGGGTTATGGTACGGCTTAGGGAAAGGGTTAGGATACGGGGTAGGGTTAGGATAAAGTTTAGTGTATGGCTATGTGTTACTGTTAGGGTACATGTTAGCGTACGGGTTAGTGTTCGTGTACAGCTTAGGGTTAGGGTTAGGGTTAGGGAACGGGTACGGTCTCAGGTACAGGTTAGGGTATGGTAGCGGGATAGGGTTAGGGTACGTGTTAGGATGAGACTTCTTTGTAGTGCAGATTTGAATTTCCCGCTTGCTTGGTGGGCCAAAAAGTGTGTATGCATTTTATCCTGAATATACTCAGGAAAAAACGTATACGCCCTTTTTGGCCAAGTGCATCGCTGCCAAACGATGTGCCAAACAGGAGGTTACAAGCACTGACTCTCCAAGTGGGGAGATTGTTAGTAAAGCGTCTGGAATGGCGAACCCGAGTACCAGAGGACGAATAATGAGATGCGTTTTAGAAACCTTGCCCGATCACACTGTGGACCATCCTCTGGGTTTCCCACGCATGTTTTAGCTGTAGGAAGAATCCCTTAAACCTGGAGGGTTGGGACCCATGGAATGGGTAGCACGCAGTACTACTTCAAAGGGTCTGCATTTGCTCACCGAACCTCACCAATCCTCACAGCCCCAAGTGTCCAGCCTTATGCCTCACTCAGCTGTGGGTGTAGATGTGGTAAATCCAGGTTTCATCACAAGCCTGAACGAGTTATTTAAGAATTTCTCTCTCTTTCACTGTCTTTGTGTTTTGATTTTGAAATTTATTTTTATAATGGGGTTTAGCTGATTTGCACTGCTGTGTTTATGCCGCTCGATGCACACTTGATTCTCTTACGGAGACATATAAATACATAGGTTTTAAGATTCTTACTACTCAGATATATTCCTCTGCGGTGAATAGGGGGTGTTGAGTCCACTTCGTTGAACAAGGAGTATATCTTGTCTATTACTGGCTTATGGAACGGTATCTGTGCTCATTTCAATCTCTGGATTTATGCAGCACCCCAACTCACCTTTCCCCTTAAGCAAGCATAAGTTGGTTTTCTAAATGTGAGACTCTGTTCTGTTTTGTAATTCAGTTCATGTGTAGCCAAGTTTACATTCCCTCTATAAGTGTTATCTTATGACTAGTTTCTTTTTCTGTGTGACTTATTTCACTCAGAATCATCGAACCTAAATCCACTCATTATGCTGCTACGGGCCTGATGACATTGATTTCATTGCGGAGTGATATTCCATTGTATGTAAGTACCACAACTTCTTTATCCATTTTTCTCTTTCTGGGATATTTAAGTTGTTCCGTTGTCGAGGTTCTTGTAAACACAGCAGCCCTAAACTTTGGGGTGGCTGTGTCTTTTTGATTTTAATTTCCCTAAGCTATAGGACCATAAGTGGAAGTGCCTGAGTCTCTGTAGCTTTGTTTTTTAGATGTTTCAGGAAACACCATACACTTCTCCAGAGTGGCTGTTGGCCATTTACATCCCGCCCATCAGCCTAACAAGGCTCCCAGTTCTCCATGGCCTGTCCTGCCTTTCTGGATTTTACACTTTTTTCAGATGGCCCATTTGACCGGTGGGAAGTGAGACTTCATTGTAGTGCGGATTTCCATTGCACGCTTCCTTGGTTGGCAAAAATGGCTGTATGCGTTTTTTCCTGGATATATTCAGGAAAAAACGCATATGCATTTTTTGGCCAAGTGCATCATTGTCGAAGTTCTGCCGCTTTTCATATGCTTTAAATGCAATTCCAATCTACCTCCTGAAATCTGTTTCCTGCAATTGTGCCTTGCTTTCAAGTCCTCTTCGCAGCCTTACCTCAATATATTTTTGGACGATAGTTGTCCTTTATAACTCTGCAAGTTTGTGAATTGCAGTGACCCTGAGCTCCTTTTTCCAACTCGCTTTTTTGTGAGCTGGACGCAAAACGGCAGGATTGCTTCAGGCCCTAATCTGGTTCCAGCGTGGCACGCTGAGCCTTTGGTTAATTCTTCTTCTTGGTGGGAAATTAGAGTGAAATGTGCCCGTCCAAACAACTACAGCTAGTCTCTCATTGGTTCTCCCTATTCCCGTTCATCCTCCGCAGAAATTGCAGAGTGTGCCAAACAGGAGGTTACAAGCACTGACTCTCCAAGTGGGGAGATTGTTACTAAAGCGTCTGGAATGGCGAACCCGAGTACCAGAGGATGAATAATGAGATGCGTTTTAGAAACCTTGCCCAATCACACTGTGGACCATCCTCTGGGTTTCCCACGCATGTTTTAGGTGTAGGAAGAATCCCTTAAACCTGGAGAGTTGGGACCCATGGAATGGGTAGCACGCAGTACTACTTCAAAGGGTCTGCATTTGCTCACCGAATCTCACCAATTCTCTCAGCCCCAAGTGTCCAGCCTTATGTCTCACCCAGCTGTGGGTGTAGATGTGGTAAATCCAGGTTTCATCACAAGCCTGAACGAATTATTTAAGAATTTCTCTCTCTTTCACTGTCTTTCTGTTTTGTTTTTGAAGTTTATTTTTATAATGGGGTTGAGCTAATTTTCACTGCTGTGTTTATGCGTCTGTACACACACTTGATTCTCTTACGGAGACATATAAATACATAGATTTTAAGATTCTTACTAGTCAGATATATTCCTCTGCGGTGAATAGGGGGTGTTGAGTCCACTTCGCTGAGCAAGGAGTAGGTCTTGTCTATTACATATTTGGCTTATGGAACGGTATCTGTGCTCATTTCAATCTCTGGATTTATGCAGCACCCCAACTCACCTTTCCCCTTAAGCAAACATGTTTGTTTTCTAAATGTGAGACTCTGTTCTGTTTTGTAATTCAGTTCATGTGTAGCCAAGTTTACATTCCCTCTATAAGTGATATCTTATGATAAGTTTCTTTATCTGTGTGACTTATTTCCTTAGAATCATCGTACCTAAATCCACTCATTATGCTCCTATGGGCCTGATGATATTGATTTCATTGCTGAGTGATATTCCATTGTACATAAGTACCACAACTTCTTTATCCCTTTTCCTCTTTCTGGGATATTTAAATTGTACCGTAGTCGAGGTTCTTGTAAACACAGCAGCCCTAAACTTTGGGGTGGCTGTGTCTTGTTGATTTTAATTTTCCTAAGCTATAGGACCATAAGTGGAAGCAACCTAGGCTCTGTAGCTTTGTTTTTTAGAGGTTTCAGGAAACACCATACACTTCTCCAGAGTGGCTGTTGGCAATTTACATCCCGCCCATCAGCATAACAAGGCTCCCAGTTCTCCATGGCCTGTCCTGCCTTTCTGGTTTTTATACTTTTTTCAGATCGCCCTTTTGACTGGTGGGAAGTGAGACTTCATTGTAGTGCAGATCTCCGTTGCAGGCTTGCTTATTTGGACAAAAAGAGCATATGCGTTTTTTCCTGCATGTATTCAGGAAAAAAACGCATACGCCCTTTTTGGCCAAGTGCATCATTGTCAAAGTTCTGCCGCTTTTCATATGCTTTAAATGCAGTTTCCATCTACCTCCTGAAATATATTTCCTGCAATTGTGCCATGCTTTCAAGTCCTCTTCGCAGCCTTACCTCAATATATTTTTGGACGATAGCTGTCATTTATAACTCTGCAGGTTTATGAATTACAGTGCCCCTGAGGTCCTTTCTTCAACTCGGTTTCTTGTGCGCTGGCCGCAGAACTGCAGGATTGCTTCAGGCCCTAATCTTGTTTCATCACGGCACGCTGAGCCTTTTGTTAATTCCTCTTCCTGGTGGGAAATTAGAGTGAAATGTGACCGTCCAAACACCTACAGCTAGTCTCTCATTGGTTCTCCCTATTCCCGTTCAACCTCCGCAGAAATTGCTAACTGTGCCGAACAGGAGTTTTAAGGCACTGACTCTCCACGTGGGGAGATGTTTAGTAAAGCGTCTGGAATGGCGAACCTGTGTACCAGGGGACAAAAAATGAGATGGGTTTTAGAAACGTTGCCCGATCACATGGTGTACAATCCTCTGGGTTTCCCATGCATGTTTTAGCTGTAGGAAGAATCCCTTAAACCAGGAGAGTTGGGACCCAGGGAATGGGTAGCATACAGTATTACTTCAAAGGGTCTGCATTTGCTCACCGAACCTCACCAATCCTCTCAGCCCCAAATGTCCTGCCTTATGTCTCACCCAGCTGTGGGTGTAGATGTGGTAAATCCAAGTTTCATCACAAGCCCTGAACGAATTATTTAAGAACTTTCTCTCCTTCACTGTCTTTGTTTTTGAAATTTATTTTAATAATGGGGTTTAGTTGATTTTTCACGGCTGTGTATACTGCTCTACACACACTTGATTCTCTTACAGAGACATATAGATACATATGTTTTAATATTCTTATTGTCAGATATATTCCTCTGCGGTGAATAGGTGGTGTTGAGTCTAATTCTTTGAGCAAGGAGTATATCTTGTCTATTATATATTTGGCTTATGGAATAGTATCTGTGCTAATTTCAATCTCTGGTTTTACACAGCACCCCAACTCACCATTCCCCTTAAGAAAGCATAAGTTTGTTTTCTAAATGTGAGACTCTGTTCTGTTTTGTAATTCAGTTCATGTGTAGCCAAGTTTACATTCCCTCTATAAGTGATATCTTATGATAAGTTTCTTTTTCTGTGTGACTTATTTCCTTTGAATCATCGTACCTAAATCCATTCATTATGCTTGTACGGGCCTGACGACATTGATTTCATTGTTGAGTGATATTCCATTGTACGTAAGTACGAAAACTTCTTTATCCATTTCTCTCTTTCAAGGATATTTAATTTGTACCGTAGTCGAGGCTCTTGTAAACAGAGCAGCCCTAAACTTTGCGGTGGTTGTTTCTTGTTATTTTAATTTTCCTGAGCTATAGTGCTATAAGTGGGTTTAGGGTTAGGGTTAAGGTTAGCATTAGGGAACGGGTATGGTTTAGGATGCGACAATGGTTTAGGGTGAGCGAAAGTGTTAGGGTACAGGTCAGTGTTAGTGTACCGTTTAGGATTAGGGTAAGTGTTAGGGTAATGCTTCGGGTTAGGGTTACGGTTAGGGAACGGGGACGGTTTAGGGTACAGGTTAGGGTACGACAACGGTTTAGGGATAGCGTACATGTAAGGGTAAGATTTAGTGTTAGCGTACGGGTAAGGATTAGGGGACGGGTGAGGGTAAGGCTTCAGGTAAGGGTTAGGGTTAGGGTTAGGGTTAGGGGAGAGGGACAGTTTAGGGTACAGGTTAGGGTGCGACAATGGTTTAGGATGAGCGTACGTGTTAGGATACGGGTTAGTGTTAGCGTATCGGCTAGGATTAGGTGACGGGTTACAGTAAGGCTTCGGGTAAGGGTTAGGGTTAAGGTTAAGGGACGGGGACGGTATAGGGTACAGGTTAGGGTACGACAACGGTTTAGGGTGAGCATACATGTGAGGGCACGGGTTAGTGTTAGCGTACAGGTTAGGATTAGGAGAGGGGTTAGGGTAAGGCTTCGGGTAAGGGTTAGGGTTAGGGTTAGGGGAGGATTTAGGGTACAGGTTAGGGTACGACAATGGTATAGTGTGAGCGTAAGTGTGAGGGCACGGGTTAGTGTCAGCGTACGGGTTAGGATTAGGGGACGGGTTAGGGTAAGGCTTCAGGTAAGGGATAGGGTTAGGGTTAGGGTTAGGGGACAGGAACGGTTTAGGGTCCAGGTGAGGGTACGACAACGCTTTAGGGGCAGCGTAGGTGTGAGGGCGCGGGTTAGTGTTAACGTACGGGTTAGGATTAGGAGATAGGTTAGGGGACGGGTTAGGGTTAGGGTTCGGGCTAGGGTTAGGGTTAGGGGACGGGGACGGTTTAGGGTCCAGGGGAGGGTACGGCAATGCTTTAGGGGGAGTGTACGTGTGAGGGCGCGGGTTAGGGTTAGCGTACGGGTTAGGATTAGGGGACGGGTGAGGGTCAGGCTTCGGGGAAGGGTTAGGGTTAGGGTTCGGGCTAGGGTTAGGGGACGGGGACGGTTTAGGGTCCAGGGGAGGATACGGCAACACTTTAGGGGGAGCGTACGTGTGAGGGCGCAGGTTAGTGTTAGCGTACGGGTTAGGATTAGGGGACGGGTGAGGGTCAGGCTTCGGGGAAGGGTTAGGGAGAGGTTTCGGGCTAGGGTTAGGGTTAGGGGACAGGGACGGTTTAGGGTCCAGGGGAGGGTACGACAACGCTTTAGGAGGAGCGTACGTGTGAGGGCGCGGGTTAGTGTTCGCGTACGGGTTAGGGGACGGGTGAGGGTCAGGCTTCGGGGAAGGGTTAGGGTTAGGGTTCGGGCTAGGGTTAGGGTTAGGGGACGGGGACGGTTTTGGGTCCAGGGGAGGGTACGGCAACGCTTTAGGGGGCGCGTACGTGTGAGGGCGCGGGTTAGTGTTAACGTACGGGTTAGGATTAGGGGACGGGTGAGGGTCACGCTTCGGGGAAGGGTTAGAGTTAGGGTTAGGGCTAGGGTTAGGGTTAGGGGACGGGGACGGTTTAGGGTCTAGGGGAGGGTACGGCAACGCTTTAGGGGGCGCGTACGTGTGAGGGCGCGGGTTAGTGTTAGCGTACGGGTTAGGATTAGGGGACGGGTGAGGGTCAGGCTTCGGGGAAGTGTTAGGGTTAGGGTTCGGGCTAGGGTTAGGGTTAGGGGACGGGGACGGCTTAGGGTCCAGGGGAGGGTACGGCAACGCTTTAGGGGGAGCGTATGAGTGAGTGCGCGGGTTAGTTTTAGCGTACGGGTTAGGATTAGGGACGGGTGAGGGTCAGGCTTCGGGGAAGGGTTAGGGTTAGGGTTCGGGCTAGGGTTAGGGTTAGGGGACGGGGACGGTTTAGGGTCCAGGTGAGGGTACAGCAACGCTTTAGGGGGAGCGTGCGTGTGAGGGCGTGGGTTAGTGTTAGCGTACGGGTTAGGATTAGGGGACGGGTGAGGGTCAGGCTTCGGGGAAGGGTTAGGGTTAGGGTTCGGGCTAGGGTTAGGGTTAGGGGACGGGCTCGGTTTAGGGTCCAGGTGAGGGTACGGCAACGCTTTAGGGGGAGCGTGCATGTGAGGGCGCGGGTTAGTGTTAGCGTACGGGTTAGGATTAGGGGACGGGTGAGGGTCAGGCTTCAGGGAAGTGTTAGGGTTAGGGTTCGGGCTAGGGTTAGGGTTAGGGGACGGGGACGGTTTAGGGTCCAGGTGAGGGTACGGCAACGCTTTAGGGGGAGCGTGCATGTGAGGGCGCGGGTTAGTGTTATCGTATGGGTTAGGATTAGGGGATGGGTGAGGGTCAGGCTTCGGGGAAGGGTTAAGGTTAGGGTTCGGGCTAGGGTTAGGGTTAGGGGACGGGGACGGTTTAGGGTCCAGGTGAGGGTACGGCAACGCTTTAGGGGGAGCGTGGGTGTGAGGGCGTGGGTTAGTGTTAGCGTACGGGTTAGGATTAGGGGACGGGTGAGGGTCAGGCTTCTGGGAAGGGTTAGGGTTTGGGTTCGGGCTAGGGTTAGGGTTAGGGGATGGGGACGGTTAAGGGTCCAGGTGAGGGTACGGCAACGCTTTAGGGGGAGCGTGCGTGTGAGGGCGCGGGTTAGTGTTAGCGTACGGGTTAGGATTAGGGGACAGGTGAGGGTCAGGCTTCGGGGAAGCGTTAGGGTTAGGGTTCGGGCTAGGATTAGGGTTAGGGGACGGGGACGGTTTAGGGTCCAGGTGAGGGTACGGCAACGCTTTAGGGGGAGCGTGCGTGTGAGGGCGCGGGTTAGTGTTAGCGTATGGGTTAGGATTAGGAGACGGGTGAGGGTCAGGCTTCGGGGAAGGGTTAGGGTTAGGCTTCTGGCGAGGGTTAGGGGACGGGGACGGTTTAGGGTCCAGGTGAGGGTATGGCAATGCTTTAGGGGGAGCGTGCGTGTGAGGGCGCGGATTAGTGTTAGCGTATGGGTTAGGATTAGGGGACGGGTGAGGGTCAGGCTTCGGGGAAGAGTTAGGGTTAGGGTTCGGGCTAGGGTTAGGGTTAGGGGACGGGGACGGTTTAGGGTCCAGGTGAGGGTACGGCAACGCTTTAGGGGGAGCGTGCGTGTGAGGACGTGGGTTAGTGTTAGTGTACGGGTTAGGATTAGGGGACGGGTGAGGGTCAGGCTTCGGGGAAGGGTTCGGGTTAGGGTTCGGGCTAGGGTTAGGGTTAGGGGACGGGGACGGTTTAGGGTCCAGGTGAGGCTACGGCAACGCTTTAGGGGGAGCGTGCGTGTGAGGGCGCGGGTTAGTGTTAGCGTACGGGTTAGGATTAGGGGACGGGTGAGGGTCAGGCTTCGGGGAAGCGTTAGGGTTAGGGTTCGGGCTAGGGTTAGGGTTAGGGGACGGGGACGGTTTAGGGTCCAGGTGAGGGTACGGCAACGCTTTAGGGGGAGTGTGCGTGTGAGGGCGCGGGGTAGTGTTAGCGTACGGGTTAGGATTAGGGGACGGGTGAGGGTCAGGCTTCGGGGAAGGGTTAGGGTTAGGGTTCGGGCTAGGGTTAGGGTTAGGGGACGGGGACGGTTTAGGGTCCAGGTGAGGGTACGGCAACGCTTTAGGGGGAGCGTGCGTGTGAGGGCGTGGGTTAGTGTTAGCGTACGGGTTAGGATTAGGGGACGGGTGAGGGTCAGGCTTCTGGGAAGGGTTAGGGTTAGGGTTCGGGCTAGGGTTAGGGTTAGGGGACGGGGACGGTTAAGGGTCCAGGTGAGGGTACGGCAACGCTTTAGGGGGAGCGTGCGTGTGAGGGCGCGGGTTAGTGTTAGCGTATGGGTTAGGATTAGGGGACGGGTGAGGGTCAGGCTTCGGGGAAGGGTTAGGGTTAGGCTTCTGGCTAGGGTTAGGGGACGGGGACGGTTTAGGGTCCAGGTGAGGGTATGGCAATGCTTTAGGGGGAGCGTGCGTGTGAGGGCGCGGGTTAGTGTTAGCGTATGGGTTAGGATTAGGGGACGGGTGAGGGTCAGGCTTCATGGAAGGGTTAGGGTTAGGGTTCGGGCTAGGGTTAGGGTTAGGGGACGGGGACGGCTTAGGGTCCAGGTGAGGGTAGGGCAACGCTTTAGGGGGAGCGTGCGTGTGAGGGCGTGGGTTACTGTTAGCGTACGGGTTAGGATTAGGGGATGGGTGAGGGTCAGGCTTCGGGGAAGGGTTAGGGTTAGGGTTCGGGCTAGGGTTAGGGTTAGGGGACGGGGACGGTTTAGGGTCCAAGTGAGGGTACAGCAACGCTTTAGGGGGAGCGTGCGTGTGAGGGCGTGGGTTAGTGTTAGCGTACGGATTAGGATTAGGGGACGGGTGAGGGTCAGGCTTCGGGGAAGGGTTAGGGTTAGGGTTCGGGCTAGGGTTAGGGTTAGGGGACGGGGACGGTTTAGGGTCCAGGTGAGGGTACGGCAACGCTTTACGGGGAGCGTGCGTGTGAGGGCGCGGGTTAGTGTTATCATACGGGTTAGGATTAGGGGATGGGTGAGGGTCAGGCTTCGGGGAAGGGTTAGGGTTAGGGTTCGGGCTAGGGTTAGGGTTAGGGGATGGGGACGGTTTAGGTTCCAGGTGAGGGTACGGCAACGCTTTAGGGGGAGCGTACGTGTGAGGGCACGGGTTAGTGTTAGCGTACGGGTTAGGATTAGGGGACAGGTGAGGGTCAGGCTTCGGGGAAGGGTTAGGTTTAGGGTTCGGGCTAGGGTTAGGGTTAGGGGACGGGGACGGTTTAGGGTCCAGGTGAGGGTACGGCAACGCTTTAGGGGGAGCGTGCGTGTGAGGGCACGGGTTACTGTTAGCGTACGGGTTAGGATTAGGGGACGGGTGAGGGTCAGGCTTCGGGGAAGGGTTACGGTTAGGGTTCGGGCTAGGGTTAGGGTTAGGGGACGGGGACGGTTTAGGGTCCAGGTGAGGGTACGGCAACGCTTTAGGGGGAGCGTGCGTGTGAGGGCGTGGGTTAGTGTTAGCATACGGGTTAGGATTAAGGGACGGGTGAGGGTCAGGCTTCGGGGAAGGGTTAGGGTTAGGGTTCGGGCTAGGGTTAGGGTTAGGGGACGGGGACGGTTTAGGGTCCAGGAGAGGGTACGGCAACGCTTTAGGGGGAGCGTACGTGTGAGGGCCCGGGTTAGTGTTAGCGTACGGGTTAGGATTAGGGGACGGGTGAGGGTCAGGCTTCGGGAAACGGTTAGGGTTAGGGTTCGGGCTAGGGTTAGGGTTAGGGGACGGGGACGGTTTAGGGTGCAGGTGAGGGTACGGCAACGCTTTAGGGGGAGCGTGCGTGTGAGGGCGCGGGTTAGTGTTAGCGTACCGGTTAGGATTAGGGGACGTGTGAGGGTCAGGCTTCGGGGAAGGGTTAGGGTTAGGGTTCGGGCTAGGGTTAGGGTTAGGGGACGGAGACGGTTTAGGGTCCAGGTGAGGGTACGGCAACGCTTTAGGGGGAGCGTGCGTGTGAGGGCGCGGGTTAGTGTTAGCGTACGGGTTAGGATTAGGGGACGGGTGAGGGTCAGGCTTCGGGGAAGGGTTAGGGTTAGGGTTCGGGCTAGGGTTAGGGTTAGGGGACGGGGACGGTTTAGGGTCCCGGTGAGGGTACGGCAACGCTTTAGGGGGAGCGTGCGTGTGAGGGCGCGGGTTAGTGTTAGCGTACGGGTTAGGATTAGGGGACGGGTGAGGGTCAGGCTTCGGGGAAGGGTTAGGGTTAGGGTTCGGGCTAGGGTTAGGGTTAGGGGACGGGGACGGTTTAGGGTACAGGTGAGGGTACGGCAATGCTTTAGGGGGATCGTGCATGTGAGGGCGCGGGTTAGTGTTAGCGTACGGGTTCGGATTAGGGGACGGGTGAGGGTCAGGCTTCAGGGAAGGGTTAGGGTTAGCGTTCGGGCTAGGCTTAGGGTTAGGGGACGGGGACGGTTTAGGGTCCAGGTGAGGGTACGGCAACGCTTTAGGGGGAGCGTGCGTGTGAGGGCGCGGGTTAGTGTTAGCGTACGGGTTAGGATTAGGGGACGGGTGAGGGTCAGGCTTAGGGGAAGGGTTAGGGTTAGGGTTCGGGCTAGGGTTAGGGTTAGGGGACGGGGACGGTTTAGGGTCCAGTTGAGCGTACAGCACGCTTTAGGGGGAGCGTGCGTGTGAGGGCGTGGGTTAGTGTTAGCGTACGGTTTAGGATTAGGGGACGGGTGAGGGTCAGGCTTCGGGGAAGGGTTAGGGTTAGGGTTCGGGCTAGGGTTAGGGTTAGGGGACGGGGACGGTTTAGGGTCCAGGTGAGGGTACGGCAACGGTTTAGGGGGAGCGTGCGTGTGAGGGCGCGGGTTAGAGTTAGCGTACGGGTTAGGATTAGGGGACGGGTGAGGGTCAAGCTTCGGGGAACGGTTAGGGTTAGGGTTCGGGCTAGGGTTAGGGTTAGGGGACGGGGACGGTTTAGGGTCCAGGTGAGGGTACGGCAACGCTTTAGGGGGAGCGTGCGTGTGAGGGCGCGGGTTAGTGTTAGCGTACCGGTTAGGATTAGGGGAGGTGTGAGGGTCAGGCTTCGGGGAAGGGTTAGGGTTAGGGTTCGGGCTAGGGTTAGGGTTAGGGGACGGGGACGGTTTAGGGTCCAGGTGAGGGTACGGCAACGCTTTAGGGGGAGCGTGCGTGTGAGGGCGCGGGTTAGTGTTAGCGTACGGGTTAGGATTAGGGTACGGGTGAGGGTCAGGCTTCGGGGAAGGGTTAGGGTTAGGGTTCGGGCTAGGGTTAGGGTTAGGGGACGGGGACGGTTTAGGGTCCAGGTGAGGGTACGGCAACGCTTTAGGGGGAGCGTGCGTGTGAGGGTGCGTGTTAGTGTTAGCGTACGGGTTAGTATTAGGGGACGGGTGAGGGTCAGGCTTCGGGGAAGGGTTAGGGTTAGGGTTCGGGCTAGGGTTAGGGTTAGGGGACGGGGACGGTTTAGGGTACAGGTGAGGGTACGGCAACGCTTTAGGGGGATCGTGCGTGTGAGGGCGTGGGTTAGTGTTAGCGTACGGGTTCGGATTAGGGGACGGGTGAGGGTCAGGCTTCGGGGAAGGGTTAGGGTTAGGGTTCGGGCTAGGCTTAGGGTTAGGGGACGGGGACGGTTTAGGGTCCAGGTGAGGGTACGGCAACGCTTTAGGGGGAGCGTGCGTGTGAGGGCGCGGGTTAGTGTTAGCGTACGGGTTAGGATTAGGGGACGGGTGAGGGTCAGGCTTCGGGGAAGGGTTAGGTTTAGGGTTCGGGCTAGGGTTAGGGTTAGGGGACGGGGACGGTTTAGGGTCCAGTTGAGCGTACGGCAACGCTTTAGGGGGAGCGTGCGTGTGAGGGCGCGGGTTAGTGTTAGCGTACGGTTTAGGATTAGGGGACGGGTGAGGGTCAGGCTTCGGGGAAGGGTTAGGGTTAGGGTTCGGGCTAGGGTTAGGGTTAGGGTACTCGGACGGTTTAGGGTCCAGGTGAGGGTACGGCAACGGTTTAGGGGGAGCGTGCGTGTGAGGGCGCGGGTTAGAGTTAGCGTACGGGTTAGGATTAGGGGACGGGTGAGGGTCAGGCTTCGGGGAAGGGTTAGGGTTAGGGTTCGGGCTAGGGTTAGGGTTAGGGGACGGGGACGGTTTAGGGTCCAGGTGAGGGTACGGCAAAGCTTTAGGGGGAGCGTGCGTGTGAGGGCGCGGGTTAGTGTTAGCGTACGGGTTAGGATTAGGGGACGGCTGAGGGTCAGGCTTCGGGGAAGGGTTAGGGTTAGGGTTCGGGCTAGGGTTAGGGATAGGGGACGGAACGGTTTAGGGTCTAGGTGAGGGTATGGCAACGCTTTAGGGGGAGCGTGCATGTGAGGGTGCGGGTTAGTGTTAGCGTACAGGTTACGATTAGGGTACGGGTGAGGGTCAGGCTTCGGGGAAGGGTTAGGGTTAGGGTTCGGGCTAGGGTTAGGGTTAGGGGACGGGGACGGTTTAGGGTCCAGGTGAGGGTACGGCAACGCTTTAGGGGGAGCGTGCGTGTGAGGGCGCGGGTTACTGTTAGCGTACGGGTTAGGATTAGGGGACGGGTGACGGTTAGGATTAGGGGACGGGTGAGGGTCAGGCTTCGGGGAAGGGTTAGGTTTAGGGTTCGGGCTAGGGTTAGGGTTAGGGGACGGGGACGGTTTAGGGTCCAGGTGAGGGTATGGCAACGCTTTAGGGGGAGCGTGCGTGTGAGGGCGCGGGTTAGTGTTAGCGTACGGGTTAGGATTAGGGGACGGGTGAGGGTCAGGCTTCGGGGAATCTTTAGGGTTAGGGTTCGGGCTAGGGTTAGGGTTAGGGGACGGGGACGGTTTAGGGTCCAGGTAAGGGTATGGCAGCGCTTTAGGGGGAGTGTGCGTGTGAAGTCGCGGGTTAGTGTTAGCGTACGGGTTAGGATTAGGGGACGGGTGAGGGTCAGGCTTCGGGGAAGGGTTAGGGTTAGTGTTCGGGCTAGGGTTAGGGTTAGGGGACGGGGACGCTTTAGGGTCCAGGTGAGGGTATGGCAACGCTTTAGGGGGAGCGTGCGTGTGAGGACGCGGGGTAGTGTTAGCGTACGGGTTAGGATTAGGGGACGGGTGAGGGTCAGGCTTCGGGGAAGGGTTAGGGTTAGGGTTCGGGCTAGGGTTAGGGTTAGGGGACGGGGACGGTTTAGGGTCCAGGTGAGGGTACGGCAACGCTTTAGGGGGAGCGTGGGTGTGAGGGCGCGGGTTAGTGTTAGCGTACGGGTTAGGATTAGGGGACGGGTGAGGGTCAGGCTTCGGGGAAGGGTTAGGGTTAGGGTTCGGGCTAGGGTTAGGGTTAGGGAACGGGGATGGTTTAGGGTCTAGTTGAGGGTACGGCAACGCTTTAGGGGGAGCGTGCGTGTGAGGGCACGCGTTAGTGTTAGCGTACGGGTTAGGATTAGGGGACGGGTGAGGGTCAGGCTTCGGGGAAAGGTTAGGGTTAGGGTTCGGGCTAGGGTTAGGGTTAGGGGACAGGGACGGTTTAGGGTCCAGGGGAGGGTACGGCAATGCTTTAGGGGGAGTGTACGTGTGAGGGCACGGGTTAGTGTTAGCGTACGGGTTAGGATTAGGGGACAGGTGAAGGTCAGGCTTCTGGGAAGGGTTAGGGTTAGGGTTCGGGCTAGGGTTAGGGTTAGGGGACGGGGACGGTTTAGGGTCCAGGGGAGGGTACGGCAACGCTTTAGGGGGAGCGTACGTGTGAGGGCACGGGTTAGTGTTAGCGTACGGGTTAGGATTAGGGGACAGGTGAGTGTGAGGCTTCGGGGAAGGGTTAGGGTTAGGGTTCGGGCTAGGGTTAGGGTTAGGGGACGGGGACGGTTTAGGGTCCAGGTGAGGGTACGGCAACGCTTTAGGGGGAGCGTGCGTGTGAGGGCGCGGGTTACTGTTAGCGTACGGGTTAGGATTAGGGGACGGGTGAGGGTCAGGCTTCGGGGAAGGGTTAGGGTTAGGGTTCGGGCTAGGGTTAGGGTTAGGGGACGGGGACGGTTTAGGGTCCAGGTGAGGGTACGGCAATGCTTTAGGGGGAGCGTGCGTGTGAGGGCGCGGGTTAGTGTTAGCGTATGGGTTAGGATTAGGGGACGGGTGAGGGTCACGCTTCGGGGAAGGGTTAGGGTTAGGGTTCGGGCTAGGGTTAGGGGACGGGGACGGTTTAGGGTCCAGGTGAGGGTATGGCAATGCTTTAGGGGCAGCGTGCATGTGAGGGCGCGGGTTAGTGTTAGCGTATGGGTTAGGATTAGGGGACAGGTGAGGGTCAGGCTTCGGGGAATGGTTAGGGTTAGGGTTCGGGCTAGGGTTAGGGTTAGGGGACGGGGACGGTTTAGGGTCCAGGTGAGGGTACGGCAACGCTTTAGGGGGAGCATGCGTGTGAGGGCGCGGGTTAGTGTTAGCGTGCGGGTTAGGATTAGGGGACGGGTGAGGGTCAGGCTTCGGGGAAGGGTTAGGGTTAGGGTTCGGGCTAGGGTTAGGGTTAGGGGACGGGGACGGTTTAGGGTCCAGGTGAGGGTACGGCAACGCTTTAGGGGGAGCGTGCGTGTGAGGGCGTGGGTTAGTGTTAGCGTACGGGTTAGGATTAGGGGACGGGTGAGGGTCAGGCTTCGGGGAAGGGTTAGGGTTAGGGTTCGGGCTAGGGTTAGGGTTAGGGGACGGGGACGGTTTAGGGTCCAGGGGAGGGTACGGCAACGCTTTAGGGGGAGCGTGCGTGTGAGGGCGCGAGTTAGTGTTAGCGTACGGGTTAGGATTAGGGGACGGGTGAGGGTCAGGCTTCGGGGAAGGGTTAGGGTTAGTGTTCGGGCTAGGGTTAGGGTTAGGAGATGGGGACGCTATAGGGTCCAGGTGAGGGTACGGCAACGCTTTAGGGGGAGCGTGCGTGTGAGGGCGCGGGGTAGTGTTAGCGTACGGGTTAGGATTAGGGGACGGGTGAGGGTCAGGCTTCGGGGAAGGGTTAGGGTTAGGGTTCGGGCTAGGGTTAGGGTTAGGGGACGGGGATGGTTTAGGGTCCAGGTGAGGGTACGGCAACGCTTTAGGGGGAGCGTGGGTGTGAGGGCGCGGGTTAGTGTTAGCGTACGGGTTAGGATTAGGGCACGGGTGAGGGTCAGGCTTCGGGGAAGGGTTAGGGTTAGGGTTCGGGCTAGGGTTAGGGTTAGGGAACGGGGATGGTTTAGGGTCCAGGTGAGGGTACGGCAACGCTTTAGGGGGGGCGTGCGTGTGAGGGCGCGCGTTAGTGTTAGCGTACGGGTTAGGATTAGGGGACGGGTGAGGGTCAGGCTTCGGGGAAAGGTTAGGGTTAGGGTTCGGGCTAGGGTTAGGGTTAGGGGACAGGGACGGTTTAGGGTCCAGGGGAGGGTACGGCAATGCTTTAGGGGGAGTGTACGTGTGAGGGCACGGGTTAGTGTTAGCGTACGGGTTAGGATTAGGGGACAGGTGAGGGTCAGGCTTCTGGGAAGGGTTAGGGTTAGGGTTCGGGCTAGGGTTAGGGTTAGGGGACGGGGACGGTTTAGGGTCCAGGGGAGGGTACGGCAACGCTTTAGGGGGAGCGTACGTGTGAGGGCACGGGTTAGTGTTAGCCTACGGGTTAGGATTAGGGGACAGGTGAGTGTCAGGCTTCGGGGAAGGGTTAGGGTTAGGGTTCGGGCTAGGGTTAGGGTTAGGGGACGGGGACGGTTTAGGGTCCAGGTGAGGGTACGGCAACGCTTTAGGGGGAGCGTGCGTGTGAGGGCGCGGGTTTCTGTTAGCGTACGGGTTAGGATTAGGGGACGGGTGAGGGTCAGGCTTCGGGGAAGGGTTAGGGTTAGGGTTCGGGCTAGGGTTAGGGTTAGGGGACGGGGACGGTTTAGGGTCCAGGTGAGGGTACGGCAACGCTTTAGGGGGAGAGTGCGTGTGAGGGCGCGGGTTAGTGTTAGCGTATGGGTTAGGATTAGGGGACGGGTGAGTGTCAGGCTTCGGGGAAGGGTTAGGGTTAGGGTTCGGGCTAGGGTTAGGGGACGGGGACGGTTTAGGGTCCAGGTGAGGGTATGGCAATGCTTTAGGGGGAGCGTGCATGTGAGGGCGCGGGTTAGTGTTAGCGTATGGGTTAGGATAAGGGGACAGGTGAGGGTCAGGCTTCGGGGAATGGTTAGGGTTAGGGTTCGGGCTAGGGTTAGGGTTAGGGGACGGGGACGGTTTAGGGTCCAGGTGAGGGTACGGCAACGCTTTAGGGGGAGCGTGCGTGTGAGGGCGCGGGTTAGTGTTAGCGTACGGGTTAGGATTAGGGGACGGGTGAGGGTCAGGCTTCGGGGAAGGGTTAGGGTTAGGGTTCGGGCTAGGGTTAGGGTTAGGGGACGGGGACGGTTTAGGGTCCAGGTGAGGGTACGGCAACGCTTTAGGGGGAGCGTGCGTGTGAGGGCGCGGGTTAGTGTTAACGTACGGGTTAGGATTAGGGGACGGGTGAGGGTCAGGCTTCGGGGAAGAGTTAGGGTTAGGGTTCGGGCTAGGGCTAGGGTTAGGGGACGGGGACGGTTTAGGGTCCAGGTGAGGGTACGGTAACGCTTTAGGGGGACCGTGCGTGTGAGGGCGCGGGTTAGTGTGAGCGTACGGATTAGGATTAGGGGACGGGTGAGGGTCAGGCTTCGGGGAAGGGTTAGGGTTAGGGTTCGGGCTAGGGTTAGGGTTAGGGGACGGGGACGGTTTAGGGTCCAGGTGAGGGTACGGCAACGCTTTAGGGGGATCGTGCGTGTGAGGGCGCGGGTTAGTGTTAGCATACGGGTTAGGATTAGGTGACGGGTGAGGGTCAGGCTTCGGGAAGGGTTAGGGTTAGGGTTCGGGCTAGGGTTAGGGTTAGGGGACGGGGACGGTTTAGGGTCCAGGTGAGTGTACGGCAACGCTTTAGGGGGAGCGTGGGTGTGAGGGCGCGGGTTAGTGTTAGCGTACGGGTTAGGATTAGGGGACGGGTGAGGGTCAGGCTTCGGAGAAGGGTTAGGTTTAGGGTTCGGGCTAGGGTTAGGGTTAGGGGACGGGGACGGTTTAGGGTCCAGGTGAGTGTACGGCAATGCTTTAGGGGGAGCGTGCGTGTGAGGGCGCGCGTTAGTGTTAGCGTACGGGTTAGGATTAGGGGACGGGTGAGGGTCAGGCTTCGGGGAAAGGTTAGGGTTAGGGTTCGGGCTAGGGTTAGGGTTAGGGGGATGGGGACGGTTTAGGGTCCAGGGGAGGGTACGGCAACGCTTTAGGGGGAGCGTACGTGTGAGGGCACGGGTTAGTGTTAGCGTACGGGTTAGGATTAAGGGACGGTTGAGGGTCAGGCTTCGGGGAAGGGTTAGGGTTAGGGTTCGGGCTAGGGTTAGGGTTAGGGGATGGGGACGGTTTAGGGTCCAGGGGAGGGTACGGCAACGCTTTAGGGGGAGCGTACGTGTGAGGGCACGGGTTAGTGTTAGCGTACGGGTTAGGATTAGGGGACGGGTGAGGGTCAGGCTTCGGGGAAGGGTTAGGGTTAGGGTTCGGGCTAGGGTTAGGGTTAGGGGACGGGGACGGTTTAGGGTCCAGGTGAGGGTACGGCAACGCTTTAGGGGGAGCGTGCGTGTGAGGGCGCGGGTTACTGTTAGCGTACGGGTTAGGATTAGGGGACGGGTGAGGGTCAGGCTTCGGGGAAGGGTTAGGGTTAGGGTTCGGGCTAGGGTTAGGGTTAGGGGACGGGGACGGTTTAGGGTCCAGGTGAGGGTACGGCAACGCTTTAGGGGGAGCGTGCGAGTGAGGGCGCGGGTTAGTGTTAGCGTACGGGTTAGGATTATGGGACGGGTGAGGGTCAGGCTTCGGGGAAGCGTTAGGGTTAGGGTTCGGGCTAGGGTTAGGGTTAGGTGACGGGGACGGTTTAGGGTCCAGGTGAGGGTACGGCAACGCTTTAGGGGGAGCGTGCATGTGAGGGCGCGGGTTAGTGTTAGCGTATGGGTTAGGATTAGGGGACGGGTGAGGGTCAGGCTTCGGGGAAGTGTTAGGGTTAGGGTTCTGGCTAGGGATAGGGGACAGGGACGGTTTAGGGTCCAGGTGAGGGTACGGCAACGCTTTAGGGGGAACGTACGTGTGAGGGCACGGGTTAGTGTTATCATACGGGTTAGGATTAGGGGATGTGTGAGGGTCAGGCTTCGGGGAAGGGTTAGGGTTAGGGTTCGGGCTAGGGTTAGGGTTAGGGGATGGGGACGGTTTAGGTTCCAGGTGAGGGTACGGCAACGCTTTAGGTGGAGCGTGCGTGTGAGGGCGTGGGTTAGTGTTAGCGTACGGGTTAGGATTAGGGGACGGGTGAGGGTCAGGCTTCGGGGAAGGGTTAGGGTTAGTGTTCGGGCTAGGGTTAGGGTTAGGGGACGGGGACGGTTTAGGGTCCAGGTGAGGGTACGGCAATGCTTTAGGGGGAGCGTGCGTGTGAGGGCTCGGGTTAGTGTTAGCGTACGGGTTAGGATTAGGGGACGGGTGAGGGTCAGGCTTCGGGGAAGTGTTAGGGTTAGGGTTCGGCCTAGGGTTAGGTTTAGGGGACGGGGACGGTTTACGGTCCAGGTGAGGGTACGGCAACGTTTTAGGGGGAGCGTGCGTGTGAGGGCGCTGGTTAGTGTTAGCGTATGGGTTAGGATTAGGGGACGGGTGAGGGTCAAGCTTCGGGGAAGGGTTAGGGTTAGGGTTCGGGCTAGGGTTAGGGGACGGGGACGGTTTAGGGTCCAGGTGAGGGTATGGCAATGCTTTAGGGGGAGCGTGCGTGTGAGGGCGCGGGTTAGTGTTAGCGTATGGGTTAGGATTAGGGGACGGGTGAGGGTCAGGCTTCGGGGAAGGGTTAGGTTTAGGGTTCCGGCTAGGGTTAGGGTTAGGGGACGGGGACGGTTTAGGGTCCAGGTGAGGGTACGGCAACGCTTTAGGGGGAGCGTGCGTGTGAGGGCGTGGGTTAGTGTTAGCATACGGGTTAGGATTAAGGGACGGGTGAGGGTCAGGCTTCGGGGAAGGGTTAGGGTTAGGGTTCGGGCTAGGGTTAGGGTTAGGGGACGGGGACGGTTTAGGGTCCAGGTGAGGGTACGGCAAAGCTTTAGGGGGAGCGTGCGTGTGAGGGCGCGGGTTAGTGTTAGCGTATGGGTTAGGATTAGGGGACGGGTGAGGGTCAGGCTTCGGGGAAGGGTTAGGGTTAGGGTTCGGGCTAGGGTTAGGGTTAGGGGACAGGGACGGTTTAGGGTCTAGGTGAGGGTATGGCAACGCTTTAGGGGGAGCGTGCCTGTGAGGGTGCGGGTTAGTGTTAGCGTACAGGTTAGGATTAGGGGACGGGTGAGGGTCAGGCTTCGGGGAAGGGTTAGGGTTAGGGTTCGGGCTAGGGTTAGGGTTAGGTGACGGGGACGGTTTAGGGTCCAGGTGAGGGTACGGCAACGCTTTAGGGGGAGCGTGCGTGTGAGGGCGCGGGTTAGTGTTAGCGTACGGGTTAGGATTAGGGGACGGGTGAGGGTCAGGCTTCGGGGAAGGGTTAGGGTTAGGGTTCGGGCTAGGGTTAGGGTTAGGGGACGGGGACGGTTTAGGGTCCAGGTGAGGGTATGGCAACGCTTTAGGAGGAGCGTGCGTGTGAGGGCGCGGGTTAGTGTTAGCGTACGGGTTAGGATTAGGGGACGGGTGAGGGTCAGGCTTCGGGGAAGGGTTAGGGTTAGGGTTCGGGCTAGGGTTAGGGTTAGGGGACGGGGACGGTTTAGGGTCCAGGTGAGGGTACGGCAACGCTTTAGGGGGAGCGTGGGTGTGAGGGCGCGGGTTAGTGTTATCGTACGGGTTAGGATTAGGGGACGGGTGAGGGTCAGGCTTCGGGGAAGGGTTAGGGTTAGGGTTCGGGCTAGGGTTAGGGTGAGGGGACGGGGACGGTTTAGGGTCCAGGTGAGGGTACGGCAACGCTTTAGGGGGAGCGTGCGTGTGAGGGCGCGCGTTAGTGTTAGCGTACGGGTTAGGATTATGGGACGGGTGAGGGTCAGGCTTTGGGGAAAGGTTAGGGTTAGGGTTCGGGCTAGGGTTAGAGTTAGGGGACAGGGACGGTTTAGGGTCCAGGTGAGGGTACGGCAACGCTTTAGGGGGAGCGTGCGTGTGAGGGCGCGGGGTAGTGTTAGCGTACGGGTTAGGATTAGGGGACGGGTGAGGGTCAGGCTTCGGGGAAGGGTTAGGGTTCGGGTTCGGGCTAGGGTTAGGGTTAGGGAAGGGGACGGTTTAGGGTCCAGGTGAGTGTACGGCAACGCTTTAGGGGGAGCGTGCATGTGAGGGCGCGGGTTAGTGTTAGCGTACGGGTTAGGATTAGGGGACGGGTGAGGGTCAGGCTTCGGGGAAGTGTTAGGGTTAGGGTTCGGGCTAGGGTTAGGGTTAGGGGACGGGGACGGTTTAGGGTCCAGGTGAGGGTACGGCAACGCTTTAGGGGGAGCATGCGTGTGAGGGCGTGGGTTAGTGTTAGAGTATGGGTTAGGATTAGGGGACGGGAGAGGGTCAGGGTTCGGGGAAGGGTTAGGGTTAGGGTTCGGGCTAGGGTTAGTGTTAGGGGACGGGGACGGTTTAGGGTCCAGGTGAGGGTACGGCAACGCTTTAGGGGGACCGTGCGTGTGAGGGCACGGGTTAGTGTTAGCGTACGAGTTCGGATTAGGGGACGGGTGAGGGTCAGGCTTCGGGGAAGGGTTAGGGTTAGGGTTCGGGCTAGGCTTAGGGTTAGGGGACGGGGACGGTTTAGGGTCCAGGTGAGGGTACGGCAACGCTTTAGGGGGAGCGTGCGTGTGAGGGCGCGGGTTAGTGTTAGCGTACGGGTTAGGATTAGGGGACGGGTGAGGGTCAGGCTTCGGGGAAGGGTTAGGGTTAGGGTTCGGGCTAGGGTTAGGGTTAGGGGACGGGGACGGTTTAGGGTCCAGGTGAGGGTACGGCAACGCTTTAGGGGGAGCGTGCGTGTGAGGGCGCGGGTTAGTGTTAGCGTACGGGTTAGGATTAGGGGACGGGTGAGGGTCAGGCTTCGGGGAAGGGTTAGGGTTAGGGTTCGGGCTAGGGTTAGGGTTAGGGGACGGGGACGGTTTAGGGTCCAGGTGAGGGTACGGCAACGCTTTAGGGGGAGCGTGCGTGTGTGGGCGCGGGTTAGTGTTAGCGTACGGGTTAGGATTAGGGGACGGGTGAGGGTCAGGCTTCGGGGAAGGGTTAGGGTTAGGGTTCGGGCTAGGGTTAGGGTTAGGGGACGGGGACGGTTTAGGGTCCAGTTGAGCGTACGGCAACGCTTTAGGGGGAGCGTGCGTGTGAGGGCGCGGGTTAGTGTTAGCGTACGGTTTAGGATTAGGGGACGGGTGATGGTCAGGCTTCGGGGAAGGGTTAGGGTTAGGGTTCGGGCTAGGGTTAGGGTTAGGGGACGGGGACGGTTTAGGGTCCAGGTGAGGGTACGGCAACGGTTTAGGGGGAGCGTGCGTGTGAGGGCGCGGGTAGAGTTAGCGTACGGGTTAGGATTATGGGACGGGTGAGGGTCAGGCTTCGGGGAAGGGTTAGGGTTAGGGTTCGGGCTAGGGTTAGGGTTAGGGGACGGGGACGGTTTAGGGTCCAGGTGAGGGTACGGCAAAGCTTTAGGGGGAGCGTGCGTGTGAGGGCGCGGGTTAGTGTTAGCGTATGGGTTAGGATTAGGGGACGGGTGAGGGTCAGGCTTCGGGGAAGGGTTAGGGTTAGGGTTCGGGCTAGGGTTAGGGTTAGGGGACAGGGACGGTCTAGGGTCTAGGTGAGGGTATGGCAACGCTTTAGGGGGAGCGTGCGTGTGAGGGTGCGGGTTAGTGTTAGCGTACAGGTTAGGATTAGGGGACGGGTGAGGGTCAGGCTTCGGGGAAGGGTTAGGGTTAGGGTTCGGGCTAGGGTTAGGGTTAGGGGACGGGGACGGTTTAGGGTCCAGATGAGGGTACGGCAACGCTTTAGGGGGAGCGTGCGTGTGAGGGCGCGGGTTAGTGTTAGCGTACGGGTTAGGATTAGGGGACGGGTGAGGGTCAGGCTTCGGGGAAGGGTTAGGGTTAGGGTTCGGGCTAGGGTTAGGGTTAGGGGACGGGGACGGTTTAGGGTCCAGGTGAGGGTATGGCAACGCTTTAGGGGGAGCGTGCGTGTGAGGGCGCGGGTTAGTGTTAGCGTACGTGTTAGGATTAGGGGACGGGTGAGGGTCAGGCTTCGGGGAAAGGTTAGGGTTAGGGTTCGGGCTAGGGTTAGGGTTAGGGGACAGGGACGGTTTAGGATCCAGGTGAGGGTACAGCAACGCTTTAAGGGGAGCGTGCGTGTGAGGGTGCGGGTTAGTGTTAGCGTACGGGTTAGGATTAGGGGACGGTTGAGGGTCATGCTTCGGGGAAGGGTTAGGGTTAGGGTTCGGGCTAGGGTTAGGGTTAGGTGACGGGGACGGTTTAGGGTCCAGGTGAGGGTACGGCAACGCTTTAGGGGGAGCGTGCGTGTGAGGGCGCGGGGTAGTGTTAGCGTACGGGTTAGGATTAGGTGACGGGTGAGGGTCAGGCTTCGGGGAAGGGTTAGGGTTCGGGTTCGGGCTAGGGTTAGGGTTAGGGGACGGGGACGGTTTAGGGTCCAGGTGAGGGTACGGCAACGCTTTAGGGGGAGCGTGCATGTGAGGGCGCGGGTTAGTGTTAGCGTACGCGTTAGGATTAGGGTACGGTTGAGGGTCAGGCTTCGGGGAAGTGTTAGGGTTAGGGTTCGGGCTAGGGTTAGAGTTAGGGGACGGGGACGGTTTAGGGTCCAGGTGAGGGTACGGCAACGCTTTAGGGGGAGCGTGCGTGTGAGGGCGTGGGTTAGTGTTAGAGTATGGGTTAGGATTAGGGGACGGGTGAGTGTCAGGGTTCGGGGAAGGGTTAGGGTTAGGGTTCGGGCTAGGGTTAGTGTTAGGGGACGGGGACGGTTTAGGGTCCAGGTGAGGGTACGGCAACGCTTTAGGGGGACCGTGCGTGTGAGGGCACGGGTTAGTGTTAGCGTACGGGTTAGGATTATGGGACGGGTGAGGGTCAGGCTTTGGGGAAAGGTTAGGGTTAGGGTTCGGGCTAGGGTTAGAGTTAGGGGACAGGGACGGTTTAGGGTCCAGGTGAGGGTACAGCAACGCTTTAAGGGGATGGTGCGTGTGAGGGTGCGGGTTAGTGTTAGCGTACGGGTTAGGATTAGGGGACGGTTGAGGGTCATGCTTCGGGGAAGGGTTAGGGTTAGGGTTCGGGCTAGGGTTAGGGTTAGGTGACGGGGACGGTTTAGGGTCCAGGTGAGGGTACGGCAACGCTTTAGGGGGAGCGTGCGTGTGAGGGCGCGGGGTAGTGTTAGCGTACGGGTTAGGATTAGGGGACGGGTGAGGGTCAGGCTTCGGGGAAGGGTTAGGGTTAGGGTTCGGGCTAGGGTTAGGGTTAGGGGACGGGGACGGTTTAGGGTCCAGGTCAGGGTACGGCAACGCTTTAGGGGGAGCGTGCATGTGAGGGCGCGGGTTAGTGTTAGCGTACGGGTTAGGATTAGGGGACGGGTGAGGGTCAGGCTTCGGGGAAGTGTTAGGGTTAGGGTTCGGGCTAGGGTTAGGGTTATTGGATGGGGACGGTTTAGGGTCCAGGTGAGGGTACGGCAACGCTTTAGGGGGAGCGTGCGTGTGAGGGCGTGGGTTAGTGTTAGAGTATGTGTTAGGATTAGGGGACGGGAGAGGGTCAGGGTTCGGGGAAGGGTTAGGGTTAGGGTTCGGGCTAGGGTTAGTGTTAGGGGACGGGGACGGTTTAGGGTCCAGGTGAGGGTACGGCAACGCTTTAGGGGGACCGTGCGTGTGAGGGCACGGGTTAGTGTTAGCGTACGAGTTCGGATTAGGGGACGGGTGAGGGTCAGGCTTCGGGGAAGGGTTAGGGTTAGGGTTCGGGCTAGGCTTAGGGTTAGGGGACGGGGACGGTTTAGGGTCCAGGTGAGGGTACGGCAACGCTTTAGGGGGAGCGTGCGTGTGAGGGCGCGGGTTAGTGTTAGCGTACCGGTTAGGATTAGGGGACGGGTGAGGGTCAGGCTTCGGGGAAGGGTTAGGGTTAGGGTTCGGGCTAGGGTTAGGGTTAGGGGACGGGGACGGTTTAGGGTCCAGGTGAGAGTATGGCAACGCTTTAGGGGGAGCGTGCGTGTGAGGGCGCGGGTTAGTGTTAGCGTACGGGTTAGGATTAGGGGACGGGTGAGGGTCAGGCTTCGGGGAAAGGTTAGGGTTAGGGTTCGGGCTAGGGTTAGGGTTAGGGGACGGGGACGGTTTAGGATCCAGGTGAGGGTACAGCAACGCTTTAAGGGGAGCGTGCGTGTGAGGGTGCGGGTTAGTGTTAGCGTACGGGTTAGGATTAGGGGACGGTTGAGGGTCATGCTTAGGGGAAGGGTTAGGGTTAGGGTTCGGGCTAGGGTTAGGGTTAGGTGACGGGGACGGTTTAGGGTCCAGGTGAGGGTACGGCAACGCTTTAGGGGGAGCGTGCGTGTGAGGGCGCGGGTTAGTGTTAGCGTACGGGTTAGGATTATGGGACGGGTGAGGGTCAGGCTTCGGGGAAAGGTTAGGGTTAGGGTTCGGGCTAGGGTTAGGGTTAGGGGACAGGGACGGTTTAGGATCCAGGTGAGGGTACAGCAACGCTTTAAGGGGAGCGTGCGTGTGAGGGTGCGGGTTAGTGTTAGCGTACGGGTTAGGATTAGGGGACGGTTGAGGGTCATGCTTCGGGGAAGGGTTAGGGTTAGGGTTCGGGCTAGGGTTAGGATTAGGTGACGGGGACGGTTTAGGGTCCAGGTGAGGGTACGGCAACGCTTTAGGGGGAGCGTGCGTGTGAGGGCGCGGGGTAGTGTTAGCGTACGGGTTAGGATTAGGTGACGGGTGAGGGTCAGGCTTCGGGGAAGGGTTAGGGTTCGGGTTCGGGCTAGGGTTAGGGTTAGGGGACGGGGACGGTTTAGGGTCCAGGTGAGGGTACGGCAACGCTTTAGGGGGAGCGTGCATGTGAGGGCACGGGTTAGTGTTAGCGTACGAGTTCGGATTAGGGGACGGGTGAGGGTCAGGCTTCGGGGAAGGGTTAGGGTTAGGGTTCGGGCTAGGCTTAGGGTTAGGGGAAGGGGACGGTTTAGGGTCCAGGTGAGGGTACGGCAACGCTTTAGGGGGAGTGTGGGTGTGAGGGCGCGGGTTAGTGTTTTCGTACGGGTTAAGATTAGGGGACGGGTGAGGGTCAGGCTTCGGGGAAGGGTTAGGGTTAGGGTTCGGGCTAGGGTTAGGGTTAGGGGACGGGGACGCTTTAGGGTCAAGGTGAGGGTATGGCAATGCTTTAGGGTAGCGTGCGTGTGAGGGCGCGGGTTAGTGTTAGCGTACGGGTTAGGATTAGGGGACGGGTGAGGGTCAGGCTTCGGGGAAGGGTTACGGTTAGGGTTCGGGCTAGGCTTAGGGTTAGGGGACGGGGACGGTTTAGGGTCCAGGTGAGGGTACGGCAACGCTTTAGGGGGAGCATGCGTGTGAGGGCGTGGGTTAGTGTTAGCATACGGGTTAGGATTAGGGGACGGGTGAGGGTCAGGCTTCGCGGAAGGGTTAGGGTTAGTGTTCGGGCTAGGGTTAGGGTTAGGGGACGGGGACGGTTTAGGGTCCAGGTGAGGGTACGGCAACGCTTTAGGGGGACCGTGCGTGTGAGGGCGCGGGTTAGTGTTAGCGTACGGGTTAGGATTAGGGGACGGGTGAGGGTCAGGCTTCGGGGAAGGGTTAGGGTTAGGGTTCGGGCTAGGGTTAGGGTTAGGGGACGGGGACGGTTTAGGGTCCAGGTGAGGGTACGGCAATGCTTTAGGGGGAGCGTGCATGTGAGGGCGCGGGTTAGTGTTAGCGTACGGGTTAGGATTAGGGTACGTGTGAGGGTCAGGCTTCGGGGAAGGGTTAGGGTTAGGGTTCGGGCTAGGGTTAGGGTTAGGGGACGGGGACGGTTTAGGGTCCAGTTGAGGGTACGGCAACGCTTTAGGGGGAGCGTGCCTGTGAGGGCGCGGGGTAGTGTTAGCGTACGGGTTAGGATTACGGGACGGGTGAGGGTCAGGCTTCGGGGAAGGGTTAGGGTTAGGGTTCGGGCTAGATTTAGGGTCAGGGGACGGGACGGTTTAGGGTCCAGGTGAGGGTACGGCAACGCTTTAGGGGGAGTGTGGGTGTGAGGGCGCGGGTTAGTGTTAGCGTACGGGTTAGGATTAGGGGACGGGTGAGGGTCAGGCTTCGGGGAAGGGTTAGGCTTAGGGTTCGGGCTAGGGTTGGGTTAGGGAACGGGGATGGTTTAGGGTCCAGGTGAGGGTACGGCAATGCTTTAGGGGGAGTGTGCGTGTGAGGGCGCGCGTTAGTGTTAGCGTACGGGTTAGGATTAGGGGACGGGTGAGGGTCAGGCTTCGGGGAAAGGTTAGGGTTAGGGTTCGGGCTAGGGTTAGGGTTAGGGGACAGGGACGGTTTAGGGTCCAGGGGAGGGTACGGCAATGCTTTAGGGGGAGTGTACGTGTGAGGGCACGGGTTAGTGTTAGCGTACGGGTTAAGATTAGGGGACAGGTGAGGGTCAGGCTTCGGGGAAGGTTTAGGGTTAGGGTTCGGGCTAGGGTTAGGGTTAGGGGACGGGGACGGTTTAGGGTCCAGGGGAGGGTACGGCAACACTTTAGGGGGAGCGTACGTGTGAGGGCACGGGTTAGTGTTAGCGTACGGGTTAGGATTAGGGGACAGGTGAGTGTCAGGCTTCGGGGAAGGGTTAGGGTTAGGGTTCGGGCTAGGGTTAGGGTTAGGGGACGGGGACGGTTTAGGGTCCAGGTGAGGGTACGGCAACGCTTTAGGGGGAGCGTGCGTGTGAGGGCGCGGGTTACTGTTAGCGTACGGGTTAGGATTAGGGGACGGGTGAGGGTCAGGCTTCGGGGAAGGGTTAGGGTTAGGGTTCGGGCTAGGGTTAGGGTTAGGGGACGGGGACGGTTTAGGGTCCAGGTGAGGGTACGGCAACGCTTTAGGGGGAGCGTGCGTGTGAGGGCGCGGGTTAGTGTTAGGGTATGGGTTAGGATTAGGGGACGGGTGAGGGTCAGGCTTCGGGGAAGGGTTAGGGTTAGGGTTCGGGCTAGGGTTAGGGGACGGGGACGGTTTAGGGTCCAGGTGAGGGTATAGCAATGCTTTAGGGGGAGCGTGCATGTAAGGGCGCGGGTTAGTGTTAGCGTATGGGTTAGGATTAGGGGATAGGTGAGGGTCAGGCTTCGGGGAATGGTTAGGGTTAGGGTTCGGGCTACGGTTAGGGTTAGGGGACAGGGACGGTTTAGGGTCCAGGTGAGGGTACGGCAACGCTTTAGGGGGAGCGTGCGTGTGAGGGCGCGGGTTAGTGTTAGCGTACGGGTTAGGATTAGGGGACGGGTGAGTGTCATGCTTCGGGGAAGGGTTACGGTTAGGGTTCGGGCTAGGGTTAGGGTTAAGGGACGGGGACGGTTTAGGGTCCTGGTGAGGGTACGGCAACGCTTTAGGGGGAGCGTGCGTGTGAGGGCGCTGGTTAGTGTTAGCGTACGGGTTAGGATTAGGGGACGGGTGAGGGTCAGGCTTCGGGGAAGGGTTAGGGTTAGGGTTCGGGCTAGGGTTAGGGTTAGGGCACGGGGACGGTTTAGGGTCCAGGTGAGGGTACGGCAACGCTTTAGGGGGAGCGTGCGTGTGAGGGGGCGGGTTAGTGTTAGCGTACGGGTTAGGATTAGGGGACGGGTGAGGGTCAGGCTTCGGGGAAGGGTTAGGGTTAGGGTTCGGGCTAGGGTTAGGGTTAGGGGACGGGGACGGTTTAGGGTCCAGAGGGGGGTACGGCAACGCTTTAGGGGGATCGTGCGTGTGAGGGCGCGGGGTAGTGTTAGCGTACGGGTTAGGATTAGGGGACGGGTGAGGGTCAGGCTTCGGGGAAGGGTTAGGGTTAGGGTTCGGGCTAGGGTTAGGGTTAGGTGACGGGGACGGTTTACGGTCCAGGTGAGGGTACGGCAACGCTTTAGGGGGAGCGTGCGTGTGAGGGCGCGGGGTAGTGTTAGCGTACGGGTTAGGATTAGGGGACGGGTGAGGGTCAGGCTTCGGGGAAGGGTTAGGGTTAGGGTTCGGGCTAGGGTTAGGGTTAGGGCACGGGGACTGTTTAGGGTCCAGGTGAGGGTACGGCAATGCTTTAGGGGGAGCGTGCGTGTGAGGGCGCGGGTTAGTGTTAGCGTACGGGTTAGGATTAGGGGACGGGTGAGGGTCAGGCTTCGGGAAAGCGTTAGGGTTAGGGTTCGGGCTAGGGTTAGGGTTAGGGGACGGGGACGGTTTAAGGTCCAGAGGGGGGTACGGCAACGCTTTAGGGGGATCGTGCGTGTGAGGGCGCGGGGTAGTGTTAGCGTACGGGTTAGGATTAGGGGACGGGTGAGGGTCAGGCTTCGGGGAAGGGTTAGGGTTAGGGTTCGGGCTAGGGTTAGGGTTAGGGCATGGGGACGGTTTACGGTCCAGGTGAGGGTACGGCAACGCTTTAGTGGGAGCGTGCGTGTGAGGGCGCGGGGTAGTGTTAGCGTACGGGTTAGGATTAGGGGACGGGTGAGGGTCAGGCTTCGGGGAAGGGTTAGGGTTAGGGTTCGGGCTAGGGTTAGGGTTAGGGGACGGGGACGGTTTAGGGTCCAGGTGAGGGTACGGCCACGCTTTAGGGGGAGCGTGCGTGTGAGGGCGTGGGTTAGTGTTAGCGTACGGGTTAGGATTAGGTGACGGGTGAGGGTCAGGCTTCGGGGAAGGGTTAGGGTTAGGGTTCGGGCTAGGGTTAGGGTTAGGGGACGGGGACGGTTTAGGGTCCAGGTGAGGGTACGGCAACGCTTTAGGGGGAGCGTGGGTGTGAGGGCGCGGGTTAGTGTTAGCGTACGGGTTAGGATTAGGGGACGGGTGAGGGTCAGGCTTCGGGGAAGGGTTAGGGTTAGGGTTCGGGCTAGGGTTAGGGTTAGGGGACGGGGACGGTTTAGGGTCCAGGTGAGGGTACGGCAACGCTTTAGGGGGAGCGTGGGTGTGAGGGCGCGGGTTAGTGTTAGCGTACGGGTTAGGATTAGGGGACGGGTGAGGGTCAGGCTTCGGGGAAGGGTTAGGGTTAGGGTTCGGGCTAGGGTTAGGGTTAGGGGACGGGGACGGTTTAGGGTCCAGGTGAGGGAACGGCAACGCTTTAGGGGGAGCGTGCGTGTGAGGGTGCGGGTTAGTGTTAGCGTACGGGTTAGGATTAGGGGACGGGTGAGGGTCAGGCTTCGGGGAAGGGTTAGGGTTAGGGTTCGGCCTAGGGTTAGGGTTAGGTGACGGGGACGGTTTAGGGTCCAGGTGAGGGTACGGCAACGCTTTACGGGGAGCGTGCGTGTGAGGGCGCGGGTTAGTGTTAGCGTACGGGTTAGGATTAGGGGACGGGTGAGGGTCAGGCTTCGGGGAAGGGTTAGGGTTAGGGTTCGGGCTAGGGTTAGGTTTAGGGGACGGGGACGGTTTAGGGTCCAGGTGAGGGTACGGCAACGCTTTAGGGGGAGCGTGCGTGTGAGGGCGCGGGTTAGTGTTAGCGTACGGGTTAGGATTAGGGGACGGGTGAGGGTCAGGCTTCGGGGAAGGGTTAGGGTTAGGGTTCGGGCTAGGGTTAGGGTTAGGAGACGGGGACGGTTTAGGGTCCAGGTGAGGGTACGGCAACGCTTTAGTGGGAGCGTGCGTGTGAGGGCGCGGGTTAGTGTTAGCCTACGGGTTAGGATTAGGGGACGGGTGAGGGTCAGGCTTCGGGGAAGGGTTAGGTTTAGGGTTCGGGCTAGGGTTAGGGTTAGGGGACGGGGACGGTTTAGGGTCCAGGTGAGGGGACGGCAACGCTTTAGGGGGAGCGTGCGTGTGAGGGCGCGGGTTAGTGTTAGCGTACGGGTTAGGATTAGGGGACGGGTGAGGGTCAGGCTTCGGGGAAGTGTTAGGGTTAGGGTTCGGGCTAGGGTTAGGGTTAGGGGACGGGGACGGTTTAGGGTCCAGGTGAGGGTATGGCAACGCTTTAGTGGGAGCGTGCGTGTGAGGGCGCGGGTTAGTGTTAGCGTACGGGTTACGATTAGGGGACGGTTGAGGGTCATGCTTCGGGGAAGGTTTAGGGTTAGGGTTCGGGCTAGGGTTAGGGTTAGGGGACGGGGACGGTTGAGGGTCCAGGTGAGGGTACGGCAACGCTTTACGGGGAGCGTGCGTGTGAGGGTGCGGGTTAGTGTTAGCGTACGGGTTAGGATTAGGGGACGGTTGAGGGTCATGCTTCGGGGAAGTGTTAGGGTTAGGGTTCGGGCTAGGGTTAGGGTTAGGTGACGGGGACGGTTTAGGGTCCAGGTGAGGGTACGGCAACACTTTAGGGGGAGCGTGCGTGTGAGGGCGCGGGGTAGTGTTAGCGTACGGGTTAGGATTAGGGGACGGGTGAGGGTCAGGCTTCGGGGAAGGGTTAGGGTTAGGGTTCGGGCTAGGGTTATGGTTAGGGGACGGGGACAGTGTAGGGTCCAGGTGAGTGTACGGCAACGCTTTAGGGAAAGCGTGCGTGTGAGGGCGCGGGGTAGTGTTAGCGTACGGGTTAGGATTAGGGGACGGTTGAGGGTCAGGCTTCGGGGAAGGGTTAGGGTTAGGGTTTGGGCTAGGGTTAGGTTTAGGGGACGGGGACGGTTTAGGGTCCAGGTGAGGGTACGGCAACGCTTTAGGGGGAGCGTGCGTGTGAGGGCGCGGGTTAGTGTTAGCGTACGGGTTAGGATTAGGGGACGGGTGAGGGTCAGGCTTCGGGGAAGGGTTAGGGTTAGGGTTCGGGCTGGGGTTAGGGTTAGGGGACGGGGACAGTTTAGGGTCCAGGTGAGGGTACGGCAACGCTTTACGGGGAGCGTGCGTGTGAGGGTGCGGGTTAGTGTTAGCGTACGGGTTAGGATTAGGGGACGGTTCAGGGTCATGCTTCGGGGAAGGGTTAGGGTTAGGGTTCGGGCTAGGGTTAGGGTTAGGTGACGGGGACGGTTTAGGGTCCAGGTGAGGGTACGGCAACACTTTAGGGGGAGCGTGCGTGTGAGGGCGCGGGGTAGTGTTAGCATACGGGTTAGGATTAGGGGACGGGTGAGGGTCAGGCTTCGGGGAAGGGTTAGGGTTAGGGTTCGGGCTAGGGTTAGAGTTAGGGGACGGGGACGGTTTAGGGTCCAGGTGAGGGGACGGCAACGTTTTAGGGGGACCGTGCGTGTGGGGGCGTGGGTTAGTGTTAGCGTACGGGTTAGGATTAGGGGACGGGTGCGGGTCAGGCTTCGGGGAAGGGTTAGGGTTAGGGTTCGGGCCAGGTTTAGGGTTAGGGTACGGGGACGGTTTAGGGTCCAGGTGAGGGTACGGCAACGCTTTAGGGGGAGCGTGCGTGTGAGGGCGCGGGTTAGTGTTAGCGTACGCGTTAGGATTAGGGAACGGGTGAGGGTCAGGCTTCAGGGAAGGGTTAGGGTTAGGGTTCGGGCTAGGGTTAGGGTTAGGGGACGGGGACGGTTTAGGGTCCAGGTGAGGGTACGGCAACGCTTTAGGGGGAGCGTGCGTGTGACGGCGCGGGTTAGTGTTAGCGTACGGGTTAGGATTAGGGGACAGGTGACGGTCAGGCTTCGGGGAAGGGTTAGGGTTAGGGTTCGGGCTAGGGTTAGGGTTAGGGGACGGGGACGGTTTAGGGTCCAGGAGAGGGTACGGCAACGCTTTAGGGGGAGCGTGCGTGTGAGGGCGCGGGTTAGTGTTAGCGTACGGGTTAGGATTAGGGTACGGGTGAGGGTCAGGCTTCGGGGAAGGGTTAGGGTTAGGGTTCGGGCTAGGGTTAGGGTTAGGGGACGGGGACGGTTTAGGGTCCAGGTGAGGGTACGGCAACGCTTAAGGGGGAGCGTGCGTGTGAGGGCGCGGGTTAGTGTTAGCGTACGGGATAGGATTAGGGGACGGGTGAGGGTCAGGCTTCGGGGAAGGGTTAGGGTTAGGGTTCGGGCTAGGGTTAGGGTTAGGGGACTGGGACGGCTTAGGGTCCAGGTGAGGGTACGGCAACACTTTAGGGGGAGCGTGCGTGTGAGGGCGCGGGTTAGTGTTAGCGTACAGGTTAGGATTAGTGGATGGGTGAGGGTCAGGCTTCGGGGAAGGGTTAGGGTTAGGGTTCGGGCTAGGGTCAGGGTTAGGGGACGGGGACGGTTTAGGGTCCAGGTGAGTGTACGGCAACGCTTTAGGGGGAGCGTGCGTGTGAGGGCGCGGGTTAGTGTAGCGTACGGGTTAGGATTAGGGGACGGGTGAGGGTCAGGCTTCGGGGAAGTTTTAGGGTTAGGGTTAGGGGACGGGGACGGTTTAGGGTCCAGGTGAGGATACGGCAACGCTTTAGGGGAAGCGTGCGTGTGAGGGCGCGGGGTAGTGTTAGCGTACGGCTTAGGATTAGGGGACGGGTGAGGGTCAGGCTTCGGGGAAGGGTTAGGGTTATGGTACGGGCTAGGGTTAGGGTTAGGGGACGGGGACGGTTTAGGGTCCAGGTGAGGGTACGGCAACGCTTTAGGGGGAGCGTGCGTGTGAGGGCGCGGGTTAGTGTTAGCGTACGGGTTAGGATTAGGGGACGGGTGAGGGTCAGGCTTCGGGGAAGGGTTAGGGTTAGGTTTCGGGCTAGAGTTAGGGTTAGGGGACGGGGAAGGTTTAGGGTCCAGGTGAGGGTACGGCAACGCTTTAGGCGGAGCGAGCGTGTGAGGACGCGGGTTAGTGTTAGCGTACGGGTGAGGATTAGGGGACGTGTGAGGGTCAGGCTTCGGGGAAGGGTTAGGTTTAGGGTTCGGGCTAGGGTTAGGGTTAGGGGACGGGCACGGTTTAGGGTCCAGGTGAGGGTACGGCAATGCTTTAGGGGGAGCGTGCGTGTGAGGGCACGTGTTAGTGTTAGCGTACGGGTTAGGATTAGGGGACGTGTGAGGGTCAGGCTTCGGGGAAGGGTTAGGTTTAGGGTTCGGGCTAGGGTTAGGGTTAGGGGATGGGGACGGTTTAGGGTCCAGGTGAGGGTACGGCAACGCTTTAGGGGGAGCGTGCGTGTGAGGGCGCGGGTTAGTGTTAGCGTACGGGTTAGGATTAGGGGACGGGTGAGGGTCAGGCTTCGGGGAAGGGTTAGGGTTAGGGTTCGGGCTAGGGTTAGGGTTAGGACCGGGGACGGTTTAGGGTCCAGGTGAGGGTACGGCAACGCTTTAGGGGGAGCGTGCGTGTGAGGGCGCGGGTTAGTGTTAGTGTTGGGTTAGGATTAGGGGACGGGGGAGAGTCAGGCTTCGGGGAATCGTTACGGTTAGGGTTCGGGCTAGGGTTAGGGTTAGGGGACGGGGACGGTTTAGGGTCCAGGAGAGGGTACGGCAACGCTTTAGGCAGAGCGAGCGTGTGAGGGCGCGGGTTAGTGTTAGCATGGGTGAGGATTAGGGTACGTGTGAGGGTCAGGCTTCGGGGAAGGGTTAGGGTTAGGGTTCGGGCTAGGGTTAGGGTTAGAGGACGGGGATGGTTTAGGGTCCAGGTGAGGGTACGGCAACGCTTTAGGGGGAGCGTGCGTGTGAGGGCGTGTGTTAGTGTTAGCGTACGGGTTAGGATTATGGGACGGGTGAGGGTCAGGCTTCGGGGAAGGGTTAGGGTTAGGGTTCGGGTTAGGGTTAGGGTTAGGGGACGGGGACGGTTTAGGGTCCAGGGGAGGGTACGGCAACGCTTTAGGTGGAGCGTGCGTGTGAGGGCGCGGGTTAGTGTTAGCGTACGGGTTAAGATTAGGGGACGGGTGAGGGTCAGGCTTTGGGGAAGGGTTAGGGTTAGGGTTCGGGCTAGGGTTAGGGTTAGGGGACGGGGACGGTTTAGGGTCCAGGTGAGGGTACGGCAACGCTTTAGGGGGAGAGTGCGTGTGAGGGCGCGGGTTAGTGTTAGCGTACGGGTTAGGATTAGGGGACAGGTGAGGGTCAGGCTTCGGGGAAGTGTTAGGATAAGGGTTCGGGCTAGGGTTAGGGTTAGGGGAAGGGGACGGTATAGGGTCCAGGTAAGGGTACGGCAACGCTTTAGGGGGAGCGTGCATGTGAGGGCGTGGGTTAGTGTTAGCGTACGGGTTAGGATTAGGGGACGGGTGACGGTCAGGCTTCGGGGAAGCGTTAGGGTTAGGGTTCAGGCTAGGGTTAGGGTTAGGGGACGGGGACGGTTTAGGGTCCAGGTGAGGGTACGGCAACGCTTTAGGGGGAGCGTGTGTGTGAGGGCGCGGGTTAGTGTTAGCGTACGGGTTAGGATTAGGGGACGGGTGAGGGTCAGGCTTCGGGAAAGGGTTAGAGTTAGGGTTCGGGCTAGGGTTAGGGTTAGAGGACGGGGACGGTTTAGGGTCCAGGTGAGGGTACGGCAACGCTTTAGGGGGAGCGTGCGTGTGAGGGCGCGGGTTAGTGTTAGCGTACGGGTTAGGATTAGGGGACGGGTGAGGGTCAGGCTTCGGGGAAGGGTTAGGGTTAGGGTTCGGGCTAGGGTTAGGGTTAGGGGACGGGGACGGTTTAGGGTCCAGGTGAGGGTAAGGGCAACGCTTTAGGGGGAGCGTGTGTGTGAGGGCACGGGTTAGTGTTAGCGTATGGGTTAGGATTAGGGGACGGGTGAGGGTCAGGCTTCGGGGAAGGGTTAGGGTTAGGGTTCGGGCTAGGTTTAGGGTTAGGGGACGGGGACGGTTTAGGGTCCAGGTGAGCGTACGGCAACGCTTTAGGGGGAGCGTGCGTGTGAGGGCGCCGGTTAGTGTTAGCGTACGGGTTAGGATTATGGGACGGGTGAGGGTCAGGCTTCGGGGAAGGGTTAGGGTTAGGGTTCGGGCTAGGGTTAGGGTTAGGGGACAGGGACAGTTTAGGGTCCAGGTGAGGGTACGGCAATGCTTTAGGGGGAGCGTGCGTGTGAGGGCGCGGGTTAGTGTTAGCGTACGGGTTAGGATTAGGGGACGGGTGAAAGTCAGGCTTCGGGGAAGGGTTAGGGTTAGGGTTTGGGCTAGGGTTAGGGTTAAGGGACAGGGACGGTTTAGGGTCCAGGTGAGGGTACGGCAACGCTTTAGGGGGAGCGTGCGTGTGAGGGCGCGGGTTAGTGTTATCGTACGGGTTAGGATTAGTGGATGGGTGAGGGTCAGGCTTCGGGGAAGTGTTAGGGTTAGGGTTCAGGCTAGGGTCAGGGTTAGGGGACGGGGACGGTTTAGGGTCAAGGTGAGGGTACGGCAACGCTTTAGGGGGAGCGTGCGTGTGAGGGCGCGGGTTAGTGTTAGCGTACGGGTTAGGATTAGGGGACGGGTGAGGGTCAGGCTTCGGGGAAGTGTTAGGGGTAGGGTTCGGGCTAGGGTTAGGGTTAGGGGACGGGGACGGTTTAGGGTCCAGGTGAGGGTACGGCAACGCTTTACGGGGAGCGTGCGTGTGAGGGCGCGGGGTAGTGTTAGCGTACGGGTTACGATTAGGCGACGGGTGAGGGTCAGGCTTCGGGGAAGGGTTAGGGTTAGGGTTCGGGCTAGGGTTAGGGTTAGGGGACGGGGACGGTTTAGGGTCCAGGTGAGGGTACGGCAACGCTTTAGGGGGAGCGTGCGTGTGAGGGCGTGGGTTAGTGTTAGCGTACGGGTTAGGATTAGGTGACGGGTGAGTGTCAGGCTTCAGGGAAGGGTTAGGGTTTGGGTTCGGGCTAGGGTTAGGGTTAGGGGACGGGGACGGTTTAGGTTCCAGGTGAGGGTACGGCAACGCTTTAGGGGGAGCGTACGTGTGAGGGCGCGGGTTAGTGTTAGCGTACGGGTTAGGATTAGGGGACGGGTGAGGGTCAGGCTTCGGGGAAGGGTTAGGGTTAGGGTTAGGGGACGGGGACGGTTTAGGGTCCAGGTGAGGGTACGGCAACGCTTTAGGGGAAGCGTGCGTGTGAGGGCGCGGTGTAGTGTTAGCGTACGGGTTAGGATTAGGGGACGGGTGACGGTCAGGCTTCGGGGAAGGGTTAGGGTTAGGTTTTGGGCTAGGGTTAGGGTTAGGGGACGGGGATGGTTTAGGGTCCAGGAGAGGGTACGGCAACGCTTTAGGGGAAGCGGGCGTGTGAGGGCGCGGGTTAGTGTTAGCGTACGGGTTAGGATTAGGGGACGGGTGAGGGTCAGGCTTCGGGGAAGGGTTAGGGTTAGGGTTCGGGCTAGGGTTAGGGTTAGGGGACGGGGACGGTTTAGGGTCCAGGTGAGGGTACGGCAACGCTTTAGGGGGAGCGTGCATGTGAGGGCGTGGGTTAGTGTTAGCGTACGGGTTAGGATTAGGGGACGGGTGAGGGTCAGGCTTCGGGGAAGGGTTAGGGTTAGGGTTCGGGCTAGGGTTAGGGTTAGGGGACGGGGACGGTTGAGGGTCCAGGTGAGGGTACGGCAACGCTTTAGGGGGAGCCTGCGTGTGAGGGCGCGGGTTAGTGTTAGCGTACGGGTTAGGATTAGGGGACGGGTGAGGGTCAGGTTTCGGGGAAGGGTTAGGGTTAGGGTTCGGGCTAGAGTTAGGGTTAGGGGACGGGGACGGTTTAGGGTCCAGGTGAGGGTACGGCAACGCTTTAGGGGGAGCGTGCGTGTGAGGGCGAGGGGTAGTGTTAGCGTACGGGTTAGGATTAGGGGACGGTTGAGGGTCATGCTTCGGGGAAGGGTTAGGGTTAGGGTTCGGGCTAGGGTTAGGGTTAGGTGACGGGGATGGTTTAGGGTCCAGGTGAGGGTACGGCAACGCTTTAGGGGGAGCGTGCGTGTGAGGGCGCGGGGTAGTGTTAGCGTACGGGTTAGGATTAGGGGACGGGTGAGGGTCAGGCTTCGGGGAAGGGTTAGGGTTAGGGTTCGGGCTAGGGTTAGGGTTAGGGGACGGGGAAGGTTTAGGGTCCAGGTGAGGGTACGGCAAAGCTTTAGGGTGAGCTTGTGTGTGAGGGCACGGGTTAGTGTTAGCGTATGGCTTAGGATTAGGGGACGGGTGTGGGTCATGCTTCGGGGAAGGTTTCAAGTTAGGGTTCGGGCTAGGGTTAGGGTTAGGTGACGGGGACGGTTTAGGGTCCAGGTGAGGGTACGGCAACGCTTTAGGGGGAGCGTGCGTGTGAGGGCGCGGTGTAGTGTTAGCGTACGGGTTAGGATTAGGGGACGGGTGAGGGTCAGGCTTCGGGGAAGTGTTAGGGTTAGGGTTCGGGCTAGGGTTAGGGTTAGGGGACGGGGACGGTTTAGGGTCCAGGTGAGGGTACGGCAACGCTTTAGGGGGAGCGTGCGTGTGAGGGCGCGGGTGAGTGTTAGCGTACGGGTTAGGATTAGGGGACAGGTGACGGTCAGGCTTCGGGGAAGGGTTAGGGTTAGGGTTCGGGCTAGGGTTAGGGTTAGGGGACGGGGACGGTTTAGGGTCCAGGAGAGGGTACGGCAACGCTTTAGGGGGAGCGTGCGTGTGAGGGCGCGGGTTAGTGTTAGCGTACGGGTTAGGATTAGGGGACGGGTGAGGGTCAGGCTTCTGGGAAGGGTTAGGGTTAGGGTTTGGGCTAGGGTTAGGGTTAGGGGACGGGGACGGTTTAGGGTCCAGGTGAGGGTACGGCAACGCTTTAGGGGGAGCGTGCGTGTGAGGGCGCGGGGTAGTGTTAGCGTACGGGTTAGGATTAGGGGACGGGTGAGGGTCAGGCTTCGGGGAAGGGTTAGGGTTACGGTTAGGGGACGGGGACGGTTTAGGGTCCAGGTGAGGGTACGGCAACGCTTTAGGGGAAGCGTGCGTGTGAGGGCGCGGGGTAGTGTTAGCGTACGGGTTAGGATTAGGGGACGGGTGAGGGTCAGGCTTCGGGGAAGGGTTAGGGTTATGGTTCGGGCTAGGGTTAGGGTTAGGGGACGGGGACGGTTTAGGGTCCACGTGAGGGTACGGCAAGGCTTTAGCGGGAGCGTGTGTGTGAGGGCGCGGGTTAGTGTTTGCGTACGGGTTAGGATTAGGGGACGGGTGAGGGTCAGGCTTCGGGGAAGGGTTAGGGTTAGGTTTCGGGCTAGAGTTAGGGTTAGGGGACGGGGATGGTTTAGGGTCCAGGTGAGGGTACGGCAACGCTTTAGGCGGAGCGAGCGTGTGAGGGCGCGGGTTAGTGTTAGCGTACGGGTGAGTATTAGGGGAAGTGTGAGGGTCAGGCTTCGGGGAAGGGTTAGGTTTAGGGTTCGGGCTAGGGTTAGGGTTAGGGGACGGGGACGGTTTAGGGTCCAGGTGAGGGTACGGCAACGCTTTAGGGGGAGCGTGCGTGTGAGGGCACGGGTTAGTGTTAGCGTACGGGTTAGGATTAGGGGACGTGTGAGGGTCAGGCTTCGGGGAAGGGTTAGGGTTAGGGTTCGGGCTAGGGTTAGGGTTAGGGGATGGGGACGGTTTAGGATCCAGGTGAGGGTACGGCAACGCTTTAGGGGGAGCGTGCGTGTGAGGGCGCGGGTTAGTGTTAGCGTACGGGTTAGGATTAGGGGACGGGGGAGGGTCAGGCTTCGGGGAAGCGTTACGGTTAGAGTTCGGGCTAGGGTTAGGGTTAGGGGACGGGGACGGTTTAGGGTCCAGGTGAGGGTACGGCAACGCTTTAGGCAGAGCGAGCGTGTGAGGGCGCGGGTTAGTGTTAGCGTACGGTTGAGGATTAGGGTACGTGTGAGGGTCAGGCTTCGGGGAAGGGTTAGGGTTAGGGTTCGGGCTAGGGTTAGGGTTAGGGGACGGGGACGGTTTAGGGTCCAGGTGAGGGTACGGCAACGCTTTAGGGGGAGCGTGCGTGTGAGGGCGCGGGTTATTGTTAGCGTACGGGTTAGGATTAGGGGACGTGTGAGGGTCAGGCTTCGGGGAAGGGTTAGGGTTAGGGTTCGGGCTAGGGTTAGGGTTAGGGGATGGGGACGGTTTAGGGTCCAGGTGAGGGTACGGCAAAGCTTTAGGGGGAGCGTGCATGTGAGGGCGCGCGTTAGTGTTAGCGTACGGGTTAGGATTAGGGGACGGGTGAGGGTCAGGCTTCGGGGAAGGGTTAGGGTTAGGGTTCGGGCTACGGTTAGGGTTACGGGACAGGGACGGTTTAGCGTCCAGGTGAGGGTACGGCAATGCTTTAGGGGGAGCGTGCGTGTGGGGGCGCGGGTTAGTGTTAGCGTTCGGGTTAGGATTAGGGGACGGGTGCGGGTCAGGCTTCGGGGAAGGGTTAGGGTTAGGGTTCGGGCTAGGGTTAGGGTTAGGGGACGGGGACGGTTTAGGGTCCAGGTGAGGGTACGGCAACGCTTTAGGGGGAGCGTGCGTGTGAGGGCGCGGGTTAGTGTTAGCGTACGCGTTAGGATTAGGGAACGGGTGAGGGTCAGGCTTCAGGGAAGGGTTAGGGTTAGGGTTCGGGCTAGGGTTAGGGTTAGGGGACGGGGACGGTTTAGGGTCCAGGTGAGGGTACGGCAACGCTTTAGGGGGAGCGTGCGTGTGAGGGCGCGGGTTAGTGTTAGCGTACGGGTTAGGATTAGGGGACAGGTGACGGTCAGGCTTCGGGGAAGGGTTAGGGTTAGGGTTCGGGCTAGGGTTAGGGTTAGGGGACGGGGACGGTTTAGGGTCCAGGAGAGGGTACGGCAACGCTTTAGGGGGAGCGTGCGTGTGAGGGCGCGGGTTAGTGTTAGCGTACGGGTTAGGATTAGGGGACGGGTGAGGGTCAGGCTTCGGGGAAGGGTTAGGGTTAGGGTTCGGGCTAGGGTTAGGGTTAGGGGACGGGGACGGTTTAGGGTCCAGGTAAGGGTACGGCAACGCTTTAGGGGGAGCGTGCGTGTGAGGGCGCGGGTTAGTGTTAGCGTACGGGTTAGGATTAGGGGACGGGTGAGGGTCAGGCTTCGGGGAAGGGTTAGGGTTAGGGTTCGGGCTAGGGTTAGGGTTACGGGACTGGGACGGTTTAGGGTCCAGGTGAGGGTACGGCAACGCTTTAGGGGGAGTGTGCGTGTGAGGGCGCGGGTTAGTGGTAGCGTACGGGTTAGGATTAGCGGACGGGTGAGGGTCAGGCTTCGGGGAAGTGTTAGGGTTAGGGTTACGGGACGGGGACGGTTTAGGGTCCAGGTGAGGGTACGGCAACGCTTTAGGCGGAGCGAGCGTGTGAGGGCGCGGGTTAGTGTTAGCGTACGGGTGAGGATTAGGGGACGGGTGAGGGTCAGCCTTCGGGGAAGTGTTAGGGTTAGGGTTCGGGCTAGGGTTAGGGTTAGGGGATGGGGACGGTTTAGGGTCCAGGTGAGGGTACGGCAACGCTTTAGGGGGAGCGTGCGTGTGAGGGCGCGGGTTAGTGTTAGCGTACGGGTTAGGATTACGGGACGGGTGAGGGTCAGGCTTCGGGGAAGGGTTAGGGTTAGGGTTCAGTCTAGGGTTAGTGTTAGGGGACGGGGACGGTTTAGGGTCCAGGTGAGGGTACGGCAATGCTTTAGGGGGAGCGTGCGTGTGGGGGCGCGGGTTAGTGTTAGCGTACGGGTTAAGATTAGGGGACGGGTGAGGGTCAGGCTTCGGGGAAGGGTTAGGGTTAGGGTTCGGGCTAGGGTTAGGGTTAGGTGACGGGGCCGGTTTAGGGTCCAGGTGAGGGTACGGCAACGCTTTATGGGGAGCGTGCGTGTGAGGGCACGGGGTAGTGTTAGCGTACGGGTTAGGATTAGGGGACGGGTGAGGGACAGGCTTCGGGGAAGGGTTAGGGTTAGGGTTCGGGCTAGAGTTAGGGTTAGGGGACGGGGACGGTTTAGGGTCCAGGTGAGGGTACGGCAACGCTTTAGGGGGACCGTGCGTGTGGGGGCGCGGGTTAGTGTTAGCGTACGGGTTAGGATTAGGGGACGGGTGCGGGTCAGGCTTCGGGGAAGGGTTAGGGTTAGGGTTCGGGCTAGGGTTAGGGTTAGGGGACGGGGACGGTTTAGGGTCCAGGTGAGGGTACGGCAACGCTTTAGGGGGAGCGTGCGTGTGAGGGCGCGGGTTAGTGTTAGCGTACGGGTTAGGATTAGGGAACGGGTGAGGGTCAGGCTTCAGGGAAGTGTTAGGGTTAGGGTTCGGTCTAGGGTTAGGGTTAGGGGACGGGGGCGGTTTAGGGTCCAGGTGAGGGTACGGCAACGCTTTAGGGGGAGCGTGCGTGTGAGGGCGCGGGTTAGTGTTAGCGTACGGTTTAGGATTAGGGGACAGGTGACGGTCAGGCTTCGGGGAAGGGTTAGGGTTAGGGTTCGGGCTAGGGTTAGGGTTAGGGGACGGGGACGGTTTAGGGTCCAGGAGAGGGTACGGCAACGCTTTAGGGGGAGCGTGCGTGTGAGGGCGCGGGTTAGTGTTAGCGTACGGGTTAGGATTAGGGGACGGTTGAGGGTCAGGCTTCTGGGAAGGGTTAGGGTTAGGGTTTGGGCTAGGGTTAGGGTTAGGGGACGGGGACGATTTAGGGTCCAGGTGAGGGTACGGCAACGCTTTAGGGGGAGCGTGCGTGTGAGGGCGCGGGGTAGTGTTAGCGTACGGGTTAGGATTAGGGGACGGGTGAGGGTCAGGCTTCGGGGAAGGTTTAGGGTTACGGTTAGGGGACGGGGACGGTTTAGGGTCCAGGTGAGGGTACGGCAACGCTTTAGGGGGAGCGTGCGTGTGAGGGCGCGGGTTAGTGTTAGCGTACGGGTTAGGATTAGGGGACGGGGGAGGGTCAGGCTTCGGGGAAGTGTTAGGGTTAGGGTTCGGGCTAGGGTTAGGGTTAGGGGACGGGGACGGTTTAGGGTCCAGGTGAGGGTACGGCAACGCTTTAGGCAGAGCGAGCGTGTGAGGGCGCGGGTTAGTGTTAGCGTACGGGTGAGGATTAGGGTATGTGTGAGGGTCAGGCTTCGGGGAAGTGTTAGGGTTAGGGTTCTGGCTATGGTTAGGGTTAGGGGACGGGGACGGTTTAGGGTCCAGGTGAGTGTACGGCAACGCTTTAGGAGGAGCGTGCGTGTGAGGGCGCGGGTTATTGTTAGCGTACGGGTTAGGATTAGGGGACGTGTGAGGGTCAGGCTTCGGGGAAGGGTTAGGGTTAGGGTTCGGGCTAGGGTTAGGGTTAGGGGATGGGGACGGTTTAGGGTCCAGGTGAGGGTACGGCAAAGCTTTAGGGGGAGCGTGCATGTGAGGGCGCACGTTAGTGTTAGCGTACGGGTTAGGATTAGGGGACGGGTGAGGGTCAGGCTTCGGGGAAGGGTTAGGGTTAAGGTTCGGGCTACGGTTAGGGTTACGGGACAGGGACGGTTTAGCGTCCAGGTGAGGGTACGGCAATGCTTTAGGGGGAGCGTGCGTGTGAGGGCGCGGGTTAGTGTTAGCGTACGGGTTAGGATTAGGGGACGGGTGAGGGACAGGCTTCGGGGAAGGGTTAGGGTTAGGATTCGGGCTAGAGTTAGGGTTAGGGGACGGGGACGGTTTAGGGTCCAGGTGAGGGTACGGCAACGCTTTAGGAGGACCGTGCGTGTGGGGGCGCGGGTTAGTGTTAGCGTACGGGTTAGGATTAGGGGACGGGTGCGGGTCAGGCTTCGGGGAAGGGTTAGGGTTAGGGTTCGGGCTAGGGTTAGGGTTAGGGGACGGGGACGGTTTAGGGTCCAGGTGAGGGTACGGCAACGCTTTAGGGGGAGCGTGCATGTGAGGGCACGGGTTAGTGTTAGCGTACGCGTTAGGATTAGGGAACGGGTGAGGGTCAGGCTTCAGGGAAGGGTTAGGGTTAGGGTTCGGGCTAGGGTTAGGGTTAGGGGACGGGGACGGTTTAGGGTCCAGGTGAGGGTACGGCAACGCTTTAGAGGGAGCGTGCGTGTGAGGGCGCGGGTTAGTGTTAGCGTACGGGTTAGGATTAGGGGACAGGTGACGGTCAGGCTTCGGGGAAGGTTTAGGGTTAAGGTTCGGGCTAGGGTTAGGGTTAGGGGACGGGGACGGTTTAGGGTCCAGGAGAGGGTACGGCAACGCTTTAGGGGGAGCGTGCGTGTGAGGGTGCGGGTTAGTGTTAGCGTACGGGTTAGGATTAGGGGACGGGGGAGGGTCAGGCTTCGGGGAAGCGTTACGGTTAGGGTTCGGGCTAGGGTTAGGGTTAGGGGACGGGGACGGTTTAGGGTCCAGGTGAGGGTACGGCAACGCTTTAGGCAGAGCGAGCGTGTGAGGGCGCGGGTTAGTGTTAGCGTACGGGTTAGGATTAGGGTACGTGTGAGGGTCAGGCTTCGGGGAAGTGTTAGGGTTAGGGTTCGGGCTAGGGTTAGGGTTAGGGGACGGGGACGGTTTAGGGTCCAGGTGAGGGTATGGCAACGCTTTAGTGGGAGCGTGCGTGTGAGGGCGCGGGTTAGTGTTAGCGTACGGGTTAGGATTAGGGGACGTGTGAGGGTCAGGCTTCGGGGAAGGGTTAGGGTTAGGGTTCGGGCTAGGGTTAGGGTTAGAGGATGGGGACGGTTTAGGGTCCAGGTGAGGGTACGGCAAAGCTTTAGGGGGAGCGTGCGTGTGAGGGCGCGGGTTAGTGTTAGCGTATGGGTTAGGATTAGGGGACGGGTGAGGGTCAGGCTTCGGGGAAGGGTTAGGGTTAGGGTTCGGGCTAGGGTTAGGGTTAGGACCGGGGACGGTTTAGGGTCCAGGTGATGGTACGGCAACGCTTTAGGGGGAGCGTGCGTGTGAGGGCGCGGGTTAATGTTAGCATACGGCTTAGGATTAGGGGACGGGGGAGGGTCAGGCTTCGGGGAAGGGTTAGGGTTAGGGTTCGGGCTAGGGTTAGGGTTAGGGGATGGGGACGGTTTAGGGTCCAGGTGAGGGTACGGCAACGCTTTAGGGGGAGCGTGCGTGTGAGGGCGCGGGTTAGTGTTAGCGTACGGGTTAGGAATAGGGGACGGGTGAGGGTCAGGCTTCGGGGAAGGGTTAGGGTTAGGGTTCGGGCTAGGGTTAGGGTTAGGGGACGGGGACGGTTTAGGTTCCAGGTGAGGGTACGGCAACGCTTTAGGTGGAGCGTGCCTGTGAGGGCGCGGGTTAGTGTTAGCGTACGGGTTAGGATTAGGGGACGGGTGAGGGTCAGGCTTCGGGGAAGGGTTAGGGTTAGGGTTCGGGCTACGGTTAGGGTTAGGGGACGGGGACGGTTTAACGTCGAGGTGAGGGTATGGCAATGCTTTAGGGGGAGCGTGCGTGTGAGGGCGCGGGTTAGTGTTAGCGTACGGGTTAGGATTAGGGGACGGGTGAGGGACAGGCTTCGGGGAAGGGTTAGGGTTAGGGTTCGGGCTAGAGTTAGGGTTAGGGGACGGGGACGGTTTAGGGTCCAGGTGAGGGTACGGCAACGCTTTAGGGGGAGCGTTCGTGTGAGGGCGCGGGTTAGTGTTAGCGTACGGGTTAGGATTAGGGGACGGTTGCGGGTCAGGCTTCGGGGAAGGGTTAGGGTTAGGGTTCGGGCTAGGGTTAGGGTTAGGGGACGGGGACGGTTTAGGGTCCAGGTGAGGGTACGGCAACGCTTTAGGGGGAGCGTGCGTGTGAGGGCGCGGGTTAGTGTTAGCGTACGCGTTAGGATTAGGGAACGGGTGAGGGTCAGGCTTCAGTGAAGGGTTAGGGTTAGGGTTCGGGCTAGGGTTAGGGTTAGGGGACGGGGACGGTTTAGGGTCCAGGTGAGGGTACGGCAACGCTTTAGTGGGAGCGTGCGTGTGAGGGCGCGGGTTAGTGTTAGCGTACGGGTTAGGATTAGGGGACAGGTGACGGTCAGGCTTCGGGGAAGGGTTAGGGTTAGGGTTCGGGCTAGGGTTAGGGTTAGGGGACGGGGACGGTTTAGGGTCCAGGAGAGGGTACGGCAACGCTTTAGGGGGAGCGTGCGTGTGAGGGCGCGGGTTAGTGTTAGCGTACGGGTTAGGATTAGGGGACGGGTGAGGGTCAGGCTTCGGGGAAGGGTTAGGGTTAGGGTTCGGGCTAGGGTTAGGGTTAGGGGACGGGGACGGTTTAGGGTCCAGGTGAGGGTACGGCAACGCTTTAGGGGGAGCGTGCGTGTGAGGGCGCGGGTTAGTGTTAGCGTACGGGATAGGATTAGGGGACGGGTGAGGGTCAGGCTTCGGGGAAGGGTTAGGGTTAGGGTTAGGGTTCGGGCTAGGGTTAGGGTTAGGGGACTGGGACGGCTTAGGGTCCAGGTGAGGGTACGGCAACACTTTAGGGGGAGCGTGCGTGTGAGGGCGCGGGTTAGTGTTAGCGTACAGGTTAGGATTAGTGGATGGGTGAGGGTCAGGCTTCGGGGAAGGGTTAGGGTTAGGGTTCGGGCTAGGGTCAGGGTTAGGGGACGGGGACGGTTTAGGGTCCAGGTGAGTGTACGGCAACGTTTAGGGGGAGCGTGCATGTGAGGGCGCGGGTTAGTGTTAGCGTACGGGTTAGGATTAGGGGACGGGTGAGGGTCAGGCTTCGGGGAAGGGTTAGGGTTAGGGTTAGGGGACGGGGACGGTTTAGGGTCCAGGTGAGGGTACGGCAACGCTTTAGGGGAAGCGTGCGTGTGAGGGCGTGGGGTAGTGTTAGCCTACGGGTTAGGATTAGGGGACGGGTGAGGGTCAGGCTTCGGGGAAGGGTTAGGGTTATGGTTCGGGCTAGGGTTAGGGTTAGGGGACGGGGACGGTTTAGGGTCTAGGTGAGGGTACGGCAACGCTTTAGGGGGAGCGTGCGTGTGAGGGCGCGGGTTAGTGTTAGCGTACGGGTTAGGATTAGGGGACGGGTGAGGGTCAGGCTTCGGGGAAGGGTTAGGGTTAGGTTTCGGGCTAGAGTTAGGGTTAGGGGACGGGGAAGGTTTAGGGTCCAGGTGAGGGTACGGCAACGCTTTAGGCGGAGCGAGCGTGTGAGGGCGCGGGTTAGTGTTAGCGTACGGGTGAGGATTAGGGGACGTGTGAGGGTCAGGCTTCGGGGAAGGGTTAGGTTTAGGGTTCGGGCTAGGGTTAGGGTTAGGGGATGGGGACGGTTTAGGGTCCAGGTGAGGGTACGGCAACGCTTTAGGGGGAGCGTGCGTGTGAGGGCGGGGGTTAGTGTTAGCGTACGGGTTAGGATTAGGGGACGGGTGAGGGTCAGGCTTCGGGGAAGGGTTAGGGTTAGGGTTCGGGCTAGGGTTAGGGTTAGGACCGGGGACGGTTTAGGGTCCAGGTGAGGGTACGGCAACGCTTTAGGGGGAGCGTGCGTGTGAGGGCGCGGGTTAGTGTTAGTGTACGGGTTAGGATTAGGGGACGGGGGAGGGTCAGGCTTCGGGGAATTGTTACGGTTAGGGTTCGGGCTAGGGTTAGGGTTAGGGGACGGGGACGGTTTAGGGTCCAGGAGAGGGTACGGCAACGCTTTAGGCAGAGCGAGCGTGTGAGGGCGCGGGTTAGTGTTAGCGTACGGGTGAGGATTAGGGTACGTGTGAGGGTCAGGCTTCGGGGAAGGGTTAGGGTTCGGGCTAGGGTTAGGGTTAGGGGACGGGGACGGTTTAGGGTCCAGGTGAGGGTACGGCAACGCTTTAGGGGGAGCGTGCGTGTGAGGGTGCGGGTTAGTGTTAGCGTACGGGATAGGATTAGGGGACGTGTGAGGGTCAGGCTTCGGGGAAGGGTTAGGGTTAGGGTTCGGGCTAGGGTTAGGGTTAGGGGATGGGGACGGTTTAGGGTCCAGGTGAGGGTACGGCAACGCTTTAGGGGGAGCGTGCGTGTGAGGGCGCGGGTTAGTGTTAGCGTACGGGTTAGGATTAGGGGACGGGTGAGGGTCAGGCTTCGGGGAAGGGTTAGGGTTATGGTTCGGGCTAGGGTTAGGGTTAGGATCGGGGACGGTTTAGGGTCCAGGTGAGGGTACTGCAACGCTTTAGGGGGAGCGTGCGTGTGAGGGCGTGGGTTAGTGTTAGCGTACGGGTTAGGATTAGGGGACGGGTGAGGGTCAGGCTTCGGGGAAGGGTTAGGGTTAGGGTTCGGTCTAGGGTTAGGGTTAGGGGACGGGGACGGTTTAGGGTCCAGGTGAGGGTACGGCAACGCTTTAGGGGGAGCGTGCGTGTGAGGGCTCGGGTTAGTCTTAGCGTACGGGTTAGGATAAGGGGACGTGTGAGGGTCAGGCTTCGGGGAAGGGTAAGGGTTAGGGTTCGGGCTAGGGTTAGGGTTAGGGGATGGAGACGGTTTAGAGTCCAGGTGAGGGTACGGCAACGCTTTAGGGGGAGCGTGCGTGTGAGGGCGCGGGTTAGTGTTAGCGTACGGGTTAGGATTAGGGGACGGGTGAGGGTCAGGCTTCGGGGAAGGGTTAGGGTTAGGTTTCGGTCTAGGGTTAAGGTTAGGACCGGGGACGGTTTAGGGTCCAGGTGAGGGTACGGCAACGCTTTAGGGGGAGCGTGCGTGTGAGGGCGCGGGTTAGTGTTAGCGTACGGGTTAGGATTAGGGGACGGGGGAGGGTCAGGCTTCGGGGAAGGGTTAGGGTTAGGGTTCGGGCTAGGGTTAGGGTTAGGGGACGGGGACGGTTTAGGGTCCAGGTGAGTGTACGGCAACGCTTTAGGGGGAGCGTGCGTGTGAGGGCGCGGGGTAGTGTTAGCGTACGGGTTAGGATTATGGGACGGGTGAGGGTCAGGCTTCGGGGAAGGGTTAGGGTTAGGGTTCGGGCTAGGGTTAGGGTTAGGGGACGGGGACGGTTTAGGGTCCAGGTGAGGGTACGGCAACGCTTTAGGGGGAGCGTGCGTGTGAGGGCACGGGTTAGTGTTAGCGTACGGGTTAGGATTAGGGGACGGGTGAGGGTCAGGCTTCGGGGAAGGGTTAGGGTTAGGGTTCGGGCTAGGGTTAGGGTTAGGGGACGGGGACGGTTTAGGGTCCAGGTGAGGGTATGGCAACGCTTTAGGGGGAGCGTGCGTGTGAGGGCGCGGGTTAGTGTTAGCGTACGGGTTAGGATTAGGGGACGGGTGAGGGTCAGGCTTCGGGGAAGTGTTAGGGTTAGGGTTCGGGCTAGGGTTAAGGTTAGGGGACGGGGACGGTTTAGGGTCCAGGTGAGGGTACGGCAACGCTTTAGGGGGAGCGTGCGTGTGAGGGCGCGGGTTAGTGTTAGCGTACGGGTTAGGATTAGGGGACGGGTGAGGGTCAGGCTTCGGGGAAGGGTTAGGGTAAGGGTTCGGGCTAGGGTTATGGTTAGGGGACGGGGACGGTTTAGGGTCCAGGTGAGGGTACGGCAACGCTTTAGGGTGAGCGTGCGTGTGAGGGCGCGGGTTAGTGTTAGCGTACGGGTTAGGATTAGGGGACGGGTGAGGGTCAGGCTTCGCGGAAGGGTTAGGGTTAGGGTTCGGGCTAGGGTTAGGGTTAGGGGACGGGGACGGTTTAGGGTCCAGGTGAGGGTACGGCAACGCTTTAGGGGGAGCGTGCGTGTGAGGGCGCGGGTTAGTGTTAGCGTACGGGTTAGGATTAGGGGACGGGTGAGGGTCAGGCTTCGGGGAAGGGTTAGTGTTAGGGTTCGGGCTAGGGTTAGGTTTAGGGGACGGGGACGGTTTAGGGTCCAGGTGAGGGTACGGCAATGCTTTAGGGGGAGCGTGCGTGTGAGGGCGCGGGTTAGTGTTAGCGTACGGGTCAGGATTAGGGGACGGGTGAGGGTCAGGCTTCGGGGAAGGGTTAGGGTTAGGGTTCGGGCTAGGGTTAGGGTTAGGGGACGGGGACGGTTTAGGGTCCAGGTGAGGGTACGGCAACGCTTTAGGGGGAGCGTGCGTGTTAGGGCGCGGGTTAGTGTTAGCGTACGGGTTAGGATTAGAGGACGGGAGAGGGTCAGGCTTTGGGGTAGGGTTAGGGTTAGGGTTCGGGCTAGGGTTAGGGTTAGGGGACGGGGACGGTTTAGGGTCCAGGTGAGGGTACGGCAACGCTTTAGGGGGAGCGTGCGTGTGAGGGCGCGGTTTAGTGTTAGCGTACGGGTCAGGATTAGGGGACGGGTGAGGGTCAGGCTTCGGGGAAGGGTTAGGGTTAGGGTTCGGGCTAGGGTTAGGGTTAGGGGACGGGGACGGTTTAGGGTCCAGGTGAGGGTACGGCAACGCTTTAGGGGGAGCGTGCATGTGAGGGCGCAGGGTAGTGTTAGCGTACGGGTTAGTATTATGGGACGGGTGAGGGTCAGGCTTCAGGGAAGTGTTAGGGTTAGGGTTCGGGCTAGGGTTAGGGTAAGGGGACGGGGACGGTTTAGGGTCCAGGTGAGGGTACGGCAACGCTTTAGGGGGAGCGTGCATGTGAGGGCGCGGGTTAATGTTAGCGTACGGGTTAGGATTAGGGGACGGGTGAGGGTCAGGCTTCGGGGAAGGGTTAGGGATAGGGTTCTGGCTAGTGTTAGGGCTAGGGGACGGGGATGGTTTAGGGTCCAGGTGAGGGTACGGCCACGCTTTAGGGGGAGAGTGCGTGTGAGAGCGCGGGTTAGTGTTAGTTACGGCTTAGGATTAGGGGACGGGTGCGGGTCAGGCTTCGGGGAAGGGTTAGGGTTAGGGTTCGGGCTAGGGTTAGGGTTAGGGGACGGGGACGGTTTAGTGTCCAGGTGAGGGTACGGCAACACTTTAGGGGGAGCATGCTTGTGAGGGCGCGTGTTAGTGTTAGTGTACGGGTTAGGATTAAGGGACGGGTGACGGTCAGGCTTCGGGGAAGGGTTAGGGTTAGGGTTCGGGCTAGGGTTAGGGTTCGGGGACGGGGACGGGTTAGGGTCCAGGTGAGGGTACGGCAACGCTTTAGGGGGAGCGTGCGTGTGAGGGCGCGGGTTAGTGTTAGCGTACGGGTTACGATTAGGGGACGTGTGAGGGTCAGGCTTCGGGGAAGGGTTAGGGTTAGGGTTCGGGCTAGGGTTAGGGTTAGGGGATGGGGACGGTTTAGGGTCCAGGTGAGGGTACGGCAACGCTTTAGGGGGAGCGTGCGTGTGAGGGCGCGGGTTAGTGTTAGCGTACGGGTTAGCATTAGGGGACGGGTGAGGGTCAGGCTTCGGGGAAGGGTTAGGGTTAGGGTTAGGAGACGGGGACGGTTTAGGGTCCAGGTGAGGGTACGGCAACGCTTTAGGGGAAGCGTGCGTGTGAGGGCGCGGGGTAGTGTTAGCGTACGGGTTAGGATTAGGGGACGGGTGAGGGTCAGGCTTCGGGGAAGGGTTAGGGTTAGGGTTCGGGCTAGGGTTAGGGTTAGGACCGGGGACAGTTTAGGGTCCAGGTGAGGGTACGGCAACGCTTTAGGGGGAGCGTGCGTGTGAGGGCGCGGGTTAGTGTTAGCGTACGGGTTAGGATTAGGGGACGGGGGAGGGTCAGGCTTCGGGGAAGGGTTAGGGTTAGGGTTCGGGCTAGGGTTAAGGTTAGGGGATGGGGACGGTTTAGGGTACAGGTGAGGGTACGGCAACGCTTTAGGGGGAGCGTGCATGTGAGGGCGCGGGTTAGTGTTAGCGTACGGGTTAGGATTAGGGGACGGGTGAGGGTCAGGCTTCGGGGAAGGGTTAGGGTTAGGGTTAGGGGACGGGGACGGTTTAGGGTCCAGGTGAGGGTACGGCAACGCTTTAGGGGGAGCGTGCGTGTGAGGGCGCGGAGTAGTGTTAGCGTACGGGTTAGGATTATGGGACGGGTGAGGGTCAGGCTTCGGGGAAGGGTTAGGGTTAGGGTTCGGGCTAGGGTTAGGGTTAGGGGACGGGGACGGTTTAGGGTCCAGGTGAGGGTACGGCAACGCTTTAGGGGGAGCGTGCGTGTGAGGGCGTGGGTTAGTGTTAGCGTATGGGTTAGGATTAGGGGACGGGTGAGGGTCAGGCTTCGGGGAAGGGTTAGGGTTAGGGTTCGGGCAAGGGTTAGGGTTAGGGGACGAGGACGGTTTAGGGTCCAGGTGAGGGTACGGCAACGCTTTAGGGGGAGCGTGCGTGTGAGAGCACGGGTTAGTGTTAGCGTATGGGTTAGGATTAGGGGACGGGTGAGGGTCAGGCTTCGGGGAAGGGTTAGGGTTAGGGTTCGGGCTAGGGTTAGGGTTAGGGGACGGGGACGGTTTATAGTCCAGGTGAGGGTACGGCAACGCTTTAGGGGGAGAGTGCGTGTGACGGTGCGCGTTAGTGTTAGCGTACGGCTTAGGATTACGGGACGGGTGAGGGTCAGGCTTCGGGGAAGTGTTAGGGTAAGGGTTCGGGCTAGGGTTAGGGTTAGCGGACGGGGACGGTTTAGGGTCCAGGTGAGGGTACGGCAACGCTTTAGGGTGAGCGTGCGTGTGAGGGCGCGGGTTAGTGTTAGCGTACGGGTTAGGATTAGGGGACGGGTGAGGGTCAGGCTTCGGGGAAGGGTTAGGGTTAGGGTTCGGGCTAGGGTTAGGGTTAGGGGACGGGGACGGTTTAGGGTCCAGGTGAGGGTACGGCAACGCTTTAGGGGGAGCGTGCGTGTGAGGGCGCGGGTTAGTGTTAGCGTACGGGTTAGGATTAGGGGACGGGTGAGGGTCAGGCTTCGGGGAAGGTTTAGGGTTAGGGTTCGGGCTAGGGTTAGGGTTAGGGGACGGGGAGGTTTGGGGTCCAGGTGAGGGTACGGCAACGCTTTAGGGGGAGCGTGCGTGTGAGGGCACGGGTTAGTGTTAGCGTACGGGTTAGGATTAGGGGACGGGTGAGGGTCAGGCTTCGGGGAAGGGTTAGGGTTAGGGTTCGTGCTAGGGTTAGGTTTAGGGGACGGGGACGGTTTAGGGTCCAGGTGAGGGTACGGCAACGCTTTAGGGGGAGCGTGCGTGTGGGGGCGCGGGTTAGTGTTAGCGTACGGGTTAGGATTAGGGGACGGGTGAGGGTCAGGCTTCGGGGAAGTGTTAGGGTTAGGGTTCGGGCTAGGGTTAGGGTTAGGGGACGGGGACGGTTTAGGGTCCAGGTGAGGGTACGGCAACGCTTTAGGGGGTGCGTGTGTGTGAGGGCGCGGGTTAGTGTTAGCGTACGGGTTAGGATTAGGGGACGGGTGAGGGTCAGGCTTCGGGGAAGGGTTAGGGTTAGGGTTCGGGCTAGGGTTAGGGTTAGGGGACGGGGACGGTTTAGGGTCCAGGTGAGGGTACGGCAACGCTTTAGGGGGAGCGTGCGTGTGAGGGCGTGGGTTAGTGTTAGCGTACGGGTTAGGATTAGGGGACGGGTGAGGGTCAGGCTTCGGGGAAGGGTTAGGGTTAGGGTTCGGGCTAGGGTTAGGGTTAGGGGACGGGGACGGTTTAGGGTCCAGGTGAGGGTATGGCAACGCTTTAGGGGGAGCGTGCGTGTGAGGGCGCGGGCTAGTGTTAGCATACGGGTTAGGATTAGGGGACGGGTGAGGGTCAGGCTTCGGGGAAGGGTTAGGGTTAGGGTTCGGGCTAGGGTTAGGGTTAGGGGACGGGGACGGTTTAGGGTCCAGGTGAGGGTACGGCAACGCTTTAGGGGGAGCGTGCGTTTGAGGGCGTGGGTTAGTGTTAGCGTACGGGTTAGGATTAGGGGACGGGTGAGGGTCAGGCTTCGGGGAAGGGTTAGGGTTAGGGTTATGCTAGGGTTAGGGTTAGGGGACGGGGACGGTTTAGGGTCCAGGTGAGGGGACGGCAACGCTTTAGGGGGAGCTTGCGTGTGAGGGCGCGGGTTAGTGTTAGCGTACGGGTTAGAATTAGGGGACGGGTGAGGGTCACGCTTCGGGGAAGGGATAGGGTTAGGGTTCGGGCTAGGGTTAGGGTTAGGGGATGGGGACGGTTTAGGGTCCAGGTGAGGGTACGGCAACGTTTTAGGGGGAGCGTGCGTGTGACGGCGCGGGTTAGTGTTAGCGTACGGGTTAGGATTAGGGGACGGGTGAGGGTCAGGCTTCGGGGAACGGTTAGGGTTATGGTTCGGGCTAGGGTTAGGGTTAGGGGACGGGGACGGTTTAGGGTCCAGGTGAGTGTACGGCAACGCTTTAGGGGGAGCGTGCGTGTGAGGGCGCGGGTTAGTGTTAGCGTACGGGTTAGGATTAGGGGACGGGTGAGGGTCAGGCTTCGGGGAAGGGTTAGGTTTAGGGTTCGGGCTAGGGTTAGGGTTAGGGGATAGGGACGGTTTAGGGTCCAGGTGAGGGTACGGCAACGCTTTAGGGGGAGCGTGCGTGTGAGGGCGCGGGTTAGTGTTAGCGTACGGGTTAGGATTAGGGGACGGGGGAGGGTCAGGCTTCGGGGAAGGGTTAGGGTTAGGGTTCGGGCTAGGGTTAGGGTTAGGGGACGGGGACGGTTTAGGGTCCAGGTGAGGGTACGGCAACGCTTTAGGGGGAGCGTGCGTGTGAGGGCGCGGGCTAGTGTTAGCGTACGGGTTAGGATTAGGGGACGGGTGAGGGTCAGGCTTCGGGGAAGGGTTAGGGTTAGGGTTCGGGCTAGGGTTAGGGTTAGGGGACGGGGACGGTTTAGGGTCCAGGTGAGGGTACGGCAACGCTTTAGGGGGAGCGTGCGTGTGAGGGCGCGGGCTAGTGTTAGCGTACGGTTTAGGATTAGGGGACGGGTGTGGGTTAGGCTTCGGGGAAGTGTTAGGGTTAGGGTTCGGGCTACGGTTAGGGTTAGGGGACGGGGACGGTTTAGGGTCCAGGTGAGGGTACGGCAACGCTTTAGGGGGAGCGTGCATGTGAGGGCACGGGTTAGTGTTAGCGTACGGGTTAGGATTATGGGACGGGTGAGGGTCAGGCTTCGGGGAAGGGTTAGGGTTAGGGTTCGGGCTAGGGTTAGGGTTAGGGGACGGGGACGGTTTAGGGTCCAGGTGAGGGTACGGCAACGCTTTAGGGGGAGCGTGCGTGTGAGGGCGCGGGTTAGTGTTAGCGTACGGGTTAGGATTAGGGGACGGGTGAGGGTCAGGCTTCGGGGAAGGGTTAGGGTTAGGGTTCGGGCTAGGGTTAGGGTTAGGGGACGGGGACGGTTTCGGGTCCAGGTGAGGGTACGGCAACGCTTTAGGGGGAGCGTGCGTGTGAGGGCTCGGGTTAGTGTTAGCGTACGGGTTAGGATTAGGGGACGGGTGAGGGTCAGGCTTCGGGGAAGGGTTACGGTTAGGGTTCGGGCTAGGGTTAGGGTTAGGGGATGGGAACGGTTTAGGGTCCAGGTGAGGGTACGGAAACGCTTTAGGGGGACCGGGCGTGTGAGGGCGCGTGTTAGTGTTAGCGTACGGGTTAGGATTAGGGGACGGGTGAGGGTCAGGCTTCGGGGAAGGGTTAGGGTTAGGGTTCGGGCTAGGGTTAGGGTTAGGGGACGGGGACGGTTTAGGGTCCAGGTGAGGGTACGGCAACGCTTTAGGGGTAGCGTGCGTGTGAGGGCGCGGGTTAGTGTTAGCGTATGGGTTAGGAATAGGGGACGGGTGAGGGTCAGGCTTCGGGGAAGTGTTAGGGTTAGGGTTCGGGCTAGGGTTAGGGTTAGGGGACGGGGACGGTTTCGGGTCCAGGTGAGGGTACGGCAACGCTTTAGGGGGAGCGTGCGTGTGAGGGCGCGGGTTAGTGTTAGCGTACGGGTTAGGATTAGGGGACGGGGAAGGGTTAGGGTTAGGGTTAGGGTTCGGGCTAGGGTTAGGGTTAGGGGACGGGGACGGTTTCGGGTCCAGGTGAGGGTACGGCAACGCTTTAGGGGGAGCGTGTGTGTGAGGGCTCGGGTTAGTGTTAGCGCACGGGTTAGGATTAGGGGACGGGTGAGGGTCAGGCTTCGGGGAAGGGTTAGGGTTAGGGTTCGGGCTAGGGTTAGGGTTAGGGGATGGGGACGGTTTAGGGTCCAGGTGAGGGTACGGCAACGCTTTAGGAGGAGCGTGCGTGTGAGGGCGCGGGTTAGTGTTAGCGTACGGGTTAGGATTAGGGGACGGGTGAGGGTCAGGCTTCGGAGAAGGGTTAGGGTTAGGGTTCGGGCTAGGGTTAGGGTTAGGGGACGGGGACGGTTTCGGGTCCAGGTGAGGGTACGGAAACGCTTTAGGGGGAGCGTGCGTGTGAGGGCGCGGGTTAGTGTTAGCGTACGGGTTAGGATTAGGGGACGGGTGAGGGTCAGGTTTCGGGGAAGGGTTAGGGTTAGGGTTCGGGCTAGGGTTAGGGTTAGGGGACGGGGACGGTTTAGGGTCCAGGTGAGGGTACGGCAACGCTTTAGGGGGAGCGTGCGTGTGAGGGCGTGGGTTAGTGTTAGCGTACGGGTTAGGATTAGGGGACGGGTGAGGGTCAGGCTTCGGGGAAGGGTTAGGGTTAGGGTTCGGGCTAGGGTTAGGGTTAGGGGACGGGGACGGTTTAGGGTCCAGGTGAGGGTACGGCAACGCTTTAGGGGGAGCGTGCGTGTGAGGGCACGGGTTAGTGTTAGCGTACGGGTTAGGATTAGGGGACGGGTGAGGGTCAGGCTTCGGGGAAGGGTTAGGGTTAAGGTTCGGGCTAGGGTTAGGCTTAGGGGACGACGACGGTTTAGGGTCCAGGTGAGGGTACGGCAACGCTTTAGGGGGAGTGTGCGTGTGAGAGCACGGGTTAGTGTTAGCGTATGGGTTAGGATTAGGGGACGGGTGAGGGTCAGGCTTCGGGGAAGTGTTAGGGTTAGGGTTCGGGCTAGGGTTAGGGTTAGGGGACGGGGACAGTTTATAGTCCAGGTGAGGGTACGGCAACGCTTTAGGGGGAGCGTGCGTGTGAGGGCGTGGGTTAGTGTTAGCGTACGGGTTAGGATTAGGGGACGGTTGAGGGTCAGGCTTCGGGGAAGGGTTAGGGTTAGGGTTATGCTAGGGTTAGGGTTAGGGGACGGGGACGGTTTAGGGTCCAGGTGAGGGGACGGCAACGCTTTAGGGGGAGCGTGCGTGTGAGGGCGCGGGTTAGTGTTAGCGTACGGGTTAGAATTAGGGGACGGGTGAGGGTCACGCTTCGGGGAAGGGATAGGGTTAGGGTTCGGGCTAGGGTTAGGGTTAGGGGATGGGGACGGTTTAGGGTCCAGGTGAGGGTACGGCAACGTTTTAGGGGGAGCGTGCGTGTGACGGCGCGGGTTAGTGTTAGCGTACGGGTTAGGATTAGGGGACGGGTGAGGGTCAGGCTTCGGGGAACGGTTAGGGTTATGGTTCGGGCTAGGGTTAGGGTTAGGGGACGGGGACGGTTTAGGGTCCAGGTGAGGGTACGGCAACGCTTTAGGGGGAGCGTGCGTGTGAGGGCGCGGGTTAGTGTTAGCGTACGGGTTAGGATTAGGGGACGGGTGAGGGTCAGGCTTCGGGGAAGGGTTAGGTTTAGGGTTCGGGCTAGGGTTAGGGTTAGGGGATAGGGACGGTTTAGGGTCCAGGTGAGGGTACGGCAACGCTTTAGGGGGAGCGTGCGTGTGAGGGCGCGGGTTAGTGTTAGCGTACGGGTTAGGATTAGGGGACGGGGGAGGGTCAGGCTTCGGGGAAGGGTTAGGGTTAGGGTTCGGGCTAGGTTTAGGGTTAGGGGACGGGGACGGTTTAGGGTCCAGGTGAGGGTACGGCAACGCTTTAGGGGGAGCGTGCGTGTGAGGGCGCGGGCTAGTGTTAGCGTACGGGTTAGGATTAGGGGACGGGTGAGGGTCAGGCTTCGGGGAAGGGTTAGGGTTAGGGTTCGGGCTAGGGTTAGGGTTAGGGGACGGGGACGGTTTAGGGTCCAGGTGAGGGTACGGCAACGCTTTAGGGGGAGCGTGCATGTGAGGGCACGGGTTAGTGTTAGCGTACGGGTTAGGATTATGGGACGGGTGAGGGTCAGGCTTCGGGGAAGGGTTAGGGTTAGGGTTCGGGCTAGGGTTAGGGTTAGGGGACGGGGACGGTTTAGGGTCCAGGTGAGGGTACGGCAACGCTTTAGGGGGAGCGTGCGTGTGAGGGCGCGGGTTAGTGTTAGCGTACGGGTTAGGATTAGGGGACGGGTGAGGGTCAGGCTTCGGGGAAGGGTTAGGGTTAGGGTTCGGGCTAGGGTTAGGGTTAGGGGACGGGGACGGTTTCGGGTCCAGGTGAGGGTACGGCAACGTTTTAGGGAGAGCGTGCGTGTGAGGGCTCGGGTTAGTGTTAGCGCACGGGTTAGGATTAGGGGACGTGTGAGGGTCAGGGTTCGGGGAAGGGTTAGGGTTAGGGTTCGGGCTAGGGTTAGGGTTAGGGGATGGGGACGGTTTAGGGTCCAGGTGAGGGTACGGCAACGCTTTAGGAGGAGCGTGCGTGTGAGGGCGCGGGTTAGTGTTAGCGTACGGGTTAGGATTAGGGGACGGGTGAGGGTCAGGCTTCGGGGAAGGGTTAGGGTTAGGGTTCGGGCTAGGGTTAGGGTTAGGGGACGGGGACGGTTTCGGGTCCAGGTGAGGGTACGGCAACGCTTTAGGGGGAGCGTGCGTGTGAGGGCGCGGGTTAGTGTTAGCGTACGGGTTAGGATTAGGGGACGGGTGAGGGTCAGGCTTCGGGGAAGGGTTAGGGTTAGGGTTCGGGCTAGGGTTAGGGTTAGGGGACGGGGACGGTTTAGGGTCCTGGTGAGGGTACGGCAACGCTTTAGGGGGAGCGTGCGTGTGAGGGCGTGGGTTAGTGTTAGCGTACGGGTTAGGATTAGGGGACGGGTGAGGGTCAGGCTTCGGGGAAGGGTTAGGGTTAGGGTTCGGGCTAGGGTTAGGGTTAGGGGACGGGGACGGTTTAGGGTCCAGGTGAGGGTACGGCAACGCTTTAGGGGGAGCGTGCGTGTGAGGGCACGGGTTAGTGTTAGCGTACGGGTTAGGATTAGGGGACGGGTGAGGGTCAGGCTTCGGGGAAGGGTTAGGGTTAGGGTTCGGGCTAGGGTTAGGCTTAGGGGACGACGACGGTTTAGGGTCCAGGTGAGGGTACGGCAACGCTTTAGGGGGAGTGTGCGTGTGAGAGCACGGGTTAGTGTTAGCGTATGGGTTAGGATTAGGGGACGGGTGAGGGTCAGGCTTCGGGGAAGTGTTAGGGTTAGGGTTCGGGCTAGGGTTAGGGTTAGGGGACGGGGACGGTTTATAGTCCAGGTGAGGGTACGGCAACGCTTTAGGGGGAGCGTGCATGTGAGGGCGCGTGTTAGTGTTAGCGTACGGCTTAGGATTAGGGGACGGGTGAGGGTCAGGCTTCGGGGAAGTGTTAGGGTAAGGGTTCGGGCTAGGGTTAGGGTTAGCGGACGGGGACGGTTTAGGGTCCAGGTGAGGGTACGGCAACGCTTTAGGGGGAACGTGCGTGTGAGGGCGCGGGTTAGTGTTAGCGTACGGGTTAGGATTAGGGGACGGGTGAGGGTCAGGCTTCGGGGAAGGGTTAGGGTTAGGGTTCGGGCTAGGGTTAGGGTTAGGGGACGGGGACGGTTTAGGGTCCAGGTGAGGGTACGGCAACGCTTTAGGGGGAGTGTGCGTGTGAGGGCGCGGGTTAGTGTTAGCGTAAGGGTTAGGATTAGGGGACGGGTGAGGGTCAGGCTTCGGGGAAGGGTTAGGGTTAGGGTTCGGGCTAGGGTTAGGGTTAGGGGATAGGGACGGTTTAGGGTCCAGGTGAGGGTACGGCAACGCTTTAGGGGGAGCGTGCGTGTGAGGGCACGGGTTAGTGTTAGCGTACGGGTTAGGATTAGGGGACGGGTGAGGGTCAGGCTTCGGGGAAGGGTTAGGGTTAGGGTTCGGGCTAGGGTTAGGGTTAGGGGACGGGGACGGTTTAGGGTCCAGGTGAGGGTACGGCAACGCTTTAGGGGGAGCGTGCGTGTGAGGGCGCGGGCTAGTGTTAGCGTACGCGTTAGGATTAGGGGACGGGTGAGGGTCAGGCTTCGGGGAAGGGTTAGGGTTAGGGTTCGGGCTAGGGTTAGGGTTAGGGGACGGGGACGGTTTAGGGTCCAGGTGAGGGTACGGCAACGCTTTAGGGGGAGCGTGCGTGTGAGGGCGCGGGCTAGTGTTAGCGTACGGGTTAGGATTAGGGGACGGGTGAGGGTTAGGCTTCGGGGAAGTGTTAGGGTTAGGGTTCGGGCTACGGTTAGGGTTAGGGGACGGGGACGGTTTAGGGTCCAGGTGAGGGTACGGCAACGCTTTAGGGGGAGCGTGCATGTGAGGGCACGGGTTAGTGTTAGCGTACGGGTTAGGATTATGGGACGGGTGAGGGTCAGGCTTCGGGGAAGGGTTAGGGTTAGGGTTCGGGCTAGGGTTAGGGTTAGGGGACGGGGACGGTTTAGGGTCCAGGTGAGGGTACGGCAACGCTTTAGGGGGAGCGTGCGTGTGAGGGCGCGGGTTAGTGTTAGCGTACGGGTTAGGATTAGGGGACGGGTGAGGGTCAGGCTTCGGGGAAGGGTTAGGGTTAGGGTTCGGGCTAGGGTTAGGTTTAGGGGACGGGGACGGTTTCGGATCCAGGTGAGGGTACGGCAACGCTTTAGAGGGAGCGTGCATGTGAGGGCGCGGGTTAGTGTTAGCGTACGGGTTAGGATTAGGGGACGGGTGAGGGTCAGGCTTCGGGGAAGGGTTAGGGTTAGGGTTCGGGCTAGGGTTAGGGTTAGGTGACGGGGACGGTTTCGGGTCCAGGTGAGGGTACGGCAACGCTTTAGGGGGAGCGTGCTTGTGAGGGCGCGGGTTAGTGTTAGCGTACGGGTTAGGATTAGGGGACGGGTGAGGGTCAGGCTTCGGGGAAGGGTTAGGGTTAGGGTTCGGGCTAGGGTTAGGGTTAGGGGACGGGGACGGTTTCGGGTCCAGGTGAGGGTACGGCAACGCTTTAGGGGGAGCGTGCGTGTGAGGGCGCGGGTTAGTGTTAGCGTACGGGTTAGGATTAGGGGACGGGTGAGGGTCAGGCTTCGGGGAAGGGTTAGGGTTAGGGTTCGGGCTAGGGTTAGGGTTAGGGGACGGGGACGGTTTCGGGTCCAGGTGAGGGTACGGCAACGCTTTAGGGGGAGCGTGCGTGTGAGGGCGCGGGTTAGTGTTAGCGTACGGGTTAGGATTAGGGGACGGGTGAGGGTCAGGCTTCGGGGAAGGGTTAGGGTTAGGGTTCGGGCTAGGGTTAGGGTTAGGGGACGGGGACGGTTTAGGGTCCAGGTGAGGGTACGGCAACGCTTTAGGGGGAGCGTGCGTGTGAGGGCGCGGGTTAGTGTTAGCGTACGGGTTAGGATTAGGGGACGGGTGAGGGTCAGGCTTCGGGGAAGGGTTAGGGTTAGGGTTCGGGCTAGGGTTAGGGTTAGGGGACGGGGACGGTTTCGGGTCCAGGTGAGGGTACGGCAACGCTTTAGGGGGAGCGTGCGTGTGAGGGCGCGGGTTAGTGTTAGCGTACGGGTTAGGATTAGGGGACGGGTGAGGGTCAGGCTTCGGGGAAGGGTTAGGGTTAGGGTTCGGGCTAGGGTTAGGTTTAGGGGACGGGGACGGTTTAGGGTCCAGGTGAGGGTACGGCAACGCTTTAGGGGGACCGTGCGTGTGAGGGCGCGGGTTAGTGTTAGCGTACGGGTTAGGATTAGGGGACGGGTGAGGGTCAGGCTTCGGGGAAGGGTTAGGGTTAGGGTTCGGGCTAGGGTTAGGGTTAGGGGACGGGGACGGTTTCGGGTCCAGGTGAGGGTACGGCAACGCTTTAGGGGGAGCGTGCGTGTGAAAGCGCGGGTTAGTGTTAGTGTACGGGTTAGGATTAGGGGACGGGTGAGTGTCAGGCTTCGGGGAAGCGTTAGGGTTAGGGTTCGGGCTACGGTTAGGGTTAGGGGACGGGGACGGTTTAGGGTCCAGGTGAGGGTACGGCAAAGCTTTAGGGGGAGCGTGCGTGTGAGGGCGTGGGTTAGTGTTAGCGTACGGTGTAGGATTAGGGGACGGGTGAGGGTCAGGTTTCGGGGAAGGGTTAGGGTTAGCGTTCGGGCTAGGGTTAGGGTTAGGGGACGGGGACGGTTTAAGGTCCAGGTGAGGGTACGGCAACGCTTTAGGGGGAGCGTGCGTGTGAGGGCGCGGGTTAGTGTTAGCGTACGGGTTACGATTAGGGGACGGGTGAGGGTCAGGCTTCGGGGAAGTTTTAGGGTTAGGGTTAGGGCTAGGGTTAGTGTTAGGGGACGGGGACGGTTTAGGGTCCAGGTGAGGGTACGGCAACGCTTTAGGGGGAGCGTGCGTGTGAGGGCGCGGTTTAGTGTTAACGTACGGGTTAGGATTAGGGGACGGGTGAGGGTCAGGCTTCGGGGAAGGGTTAGGGTTAGGGTTCGGCTAGGGTTAGGGTTAGGGGACGGGGACGGTTTAGGGTCCAGGTGAGGGAACGGCAACACTTTAGTGGGAGCATGCGTGTGAGGGCGCTGGTTAGTGTTAGCGTACGGGTTAGGATTAGGGGACGGGTGAGGGTCAGGCTTCGGGGAAGTGTTAGGGTTAGGGTTCGGGCTAGGGTTAGGGTTAGGGGACGGGGACGGTTTAGGGTTCAGGTGAGGGTACGGCAACGCTTTAGGGGGAGCGTGCGTGTGAGGGCACGGGTTAGTGTTAGCGTACGGGTTAGGATTAGGGGACGGGTGAGGGTCAGGCTTCGGGGAAGGGTTAGGGTTAGGGTTCGGGCTAGGGTTAGGGTTAGGGGACGGGGACGGGTTAGGGTCCAGGCGAGGGTACGGCAACCCTTTAGGGGGAGCGTGCGTGTGAGGGCGCGGGTTAGTGTTAGCGTACGGGTTAGGATTAGGGTACGGGTGAGGGTCAGGCTTCAGGGAAGGGTTAGGGTTACGGTTCGGGCTAGGGTTAGGGTTAGGGGACGGGGACGGTTTAGGGTCCAGATGAGGGTACGGCAACGCTTTAGGGGGAGCGTGCGTGTGAGGGCGCCGGTTAGTGTTAGCGTACGGGTTAGGATTAGGGGACGGGTGAGGGTCAGGCTTCGGGGAAGGGTTAGGGTTAGGGTTCGGGCTAGGGTTAGGGTTAGGGGACGGGGACGGTTTAGGGTCCAGGTGAGGGTATGGCAACGCTTTAGGGGGAGTGTGCGTGTGTGGGCGCGGGTTAGGGTTAGCGTACGGGTTAGGATTAGGGGACGGGTGAGGGTCAGGCTTCGGGGAAGGGTTAGGGTTAGGGTTCGGGCTAGGGTTAGGGTTAGGGGACGGGGACGGTTTAGGGTCCAGGTGAGGGTACGGCAACGCTTTAGGGGGAGCGTGCGTGTGAGGGCTCAGGTTAGTGTTAGCGTACGGGTTAGGATTAGGGGACGGGTGAGGGTCAGGCTTCGGGGAAGGGTTAGGGTTAGGGTTCGGGCTAGGGTTAAGGTTAGGGGATGGGGACGGTTTAGGGTCCAGGTGAGGGTACGGCAACGCTTTAGGGGGAGCGTGCGTGTGAGGGCGCGGGTTAGTGTTAGCGTACGGGTTAGGATTAGGGGACGGGTGAGGGTCAGGCTTCGGGGAAGGGTTAGGGATAGGGTTCGGGCTAGGGTTAGGGTTAGGGGACGGGGACGGTTTAGGGTCCAGGTGAGGGTACGACAACGCTTTAGGGGGAGCGTGCGTGTGAGGGCGCGGGTTAGTGTTAGCATACGGGTTAGGATTAGGGGACGGGTGAGGGTAAGGCTTCGGGGAAGGGTTAGGGTTAGGGTTCGGGCTAGGGTTAGGTTTAGGGGACGGGGATGGTTTAGGGTCCAGGTGAGGGTACGGCAACGCTTTAGGGGGAGCGTGCGTGTGAGGGCGCGGGTTAGTGTTAGCGTACGGGTTAGGATTAGGGGACGGATGAGGGTCAGGCTTCGGGGAAGGGTTAGGGTTAGGGTTCGGGCTAGGGTTAGGGTTAGGGGACGGGGACGGTTTAGGGTCCAGGTGAGGGTACGGCAACGCTTTAGGGGGAGCGTGCGTGTGAGGGCGCGGGTTCGTGTTAGCGTACGGGTTAGGATTAGGGGACGGGTGAGGGTCAGGCTTCGGGGAAGGGTTAGGGTTAGGGTTCGGGCTAGGGTTAGGGTTAGGGGACGGGGACGGTTTAGGGTCCAAGTGAGGGTACGGCAACGCTTTAGGGGGAGCGTGCGTGTGAGGGCGCGGGTTAGTGTTAGCGTACGGGTTAGGATTAGGCGACTGGTGAGGGTCAGGCTTTGGGGAAGGTTTAGGGTTAGGGTTCGGGCTAGGGTTAGGGTTAGGGGACGGGGACGGTTTAGGGTCCAGGTGAGGGTACGGCAACGCTTTAGGGGGAGCGTGCGTGTGAGGGCGCGGGTTAGCGTTAGCGTACGGGTTAGGATTAGGGGACGGGTGAGGGTCAGGCTTCGGGGAAGGGTTAGGGTTAGGGTTCGGGCTAGGGTTAGGGTTAGGGGATGGGGACGGTTTAGGGTCCAGGTGAGGGTACGGCAACGCTTTAGGGGGAGCGTGCGTGTGAGGGCGCGGGTTAGTGTTAGCGTACGGGTTAGGATTAGGGGACGGGTGAGGGTCAGGCTTCGAGGAAGTGTTAGGGTTAGGGTTCGGCTAGGGTTAGGGTTAGGGGACGGGGACGGTTTAGGGTCCAGGTGAGGGTATGGCAACGCTTTAGGGGGAGCGTGCGTGTGAGGGCGCGGGTTAGTGTTGGCGTACGGGTTAGGATTAGGGGACAGGTGAGGGTCAGGCTTCGGGGAAGGGTTAGGGTTAGGGTTCGGCTAGGGTTAGGGTTAGGGGTCGGGGACGGTTTAGGGTCCAGGTGAGTGTACGGCAACGCTTTAGGGGGAGCGTGCGTGTGAGGGCGCGCGATAGTGTTAGCGTACGGCTTAGGATTAGGGGACGGGTGAGGGTCAGGCTTCAGGGAAGGGTTAGAGTTAGGGTTCGGGCTAGGGTTAGGGTTAGGGGACGGGGACGGTTTAGGGTCCAAGTGAGGGTACGGCAACGCTTTAGGGGGAGCCTGCGTGTGAGGGCACGTGTTAGTGTTAGCGTACGGGTTAGGATTAGGGGACGGGTGAGGGTCAGGCTTCGGGGAAGGGTTAGGGTTAGGATTCGGGCTAGGGTTAGGGTTAGGGGACGGGGACGGTTTAGGGTCCAGGTGAGGGTACGGCAACGCTTTAGGGGGAGCGTGCGTGTGTGGGCACGGGTTAGTGTTAGCGTACGGGTTAGGATTAGGGGACGGGTGAGGGTCAGGCTTCGGGGAAGGGTTAGGGTTATGGTTCGGGCTAGGGTTAGGGTTAGGGGACGGGGACGGTTTAGGGTCCAGGTGAGGGTACGGCAACGCTTTAGGGGGAGCGTGCGTGTGAGGGCGCGGGTTAGTGTTAGCGTACAGGTTAGGATTAGGGGACGGGTGAGGGTCAGGCTTCGGGGAAGGGTTAGGGTTATGGTTCGGGCTAGGGTTAGGGTTAGGGGACGGGGACGGTTTAGGGTCCAGGTGAGGGTACGGCAACGCTTTAGGGGGAGCGTGCGTGTGAGGGCGCGGGTTAGTGTTAGCGTACGGGTTAGGATTAGGGGACGGGTGAGGGTCAGGCTTCGGGGAAGGGTTAGGGTTAGGGTTCGGCTAGGGTTAGGGTTAGGGGACGGGGACGGTTTAGGGTCCAGGTGAGGGTACGGCAACGCTTTAGGGGGAGCGTGCGTGTGAGGGCGCGGGTTAGTGTTGGCGTACGGGTTAGGATTAGGGGACGGGTGTGGGTCAGGCTTCGGGGAAGGGTTAGGGTTAGGGTTCGGGCTAGGTTTAGGGTTAGGGGACGGGGACGGTTTAGGGTCCAGGTGAGGGTACGGCAACGCTTTAGGGGGAGCGTGCGTGTGAGGGCGCGCGATAGTGTTAGCGTACGGCTTAGGATTAGGGGACGGGTGAGGGTCAGGCTTCAGGGAAGGGTTAGGGTTAGGGTTCGGGCTAGGGTTAGGGTTAGGGGACGGGGACGGTTTAGGGTCCAGGTGATGGAACGGCAACGCTTTACGGTGAGCGTGCGTGTGAGGGCGCGGGTTAGTGTTAGCGTACGGGTTAGGATTAGGGGACGGGTGAGGGTCAGGCTTCGGGGAAGTGTTAGGGTTAGGGTTCGGGCTAGGGTTAGGGTTAGGGGATGGGGACGGTTTAGGGTCCAGGTGAGTGTACGGCAACGCTTTAGGGGAACGTGCGTGTGAGGGCGCGGGTTATTGTTAGCGTACGGGTTAGGATTAGGGGACGGGTGAGGGTCAGGCTTCGGGGAAGGGTTAGGGTTAGGGTTCGGGCTAGGGTTAGGGTTAGGGGACGGGGACGGTTTAGGGTCCAGGTGAGGGTACGGCAACGCTTTAGGGGGAGCGTGCGTGTGAGGGCGCGGGTTAGTGTTAGCGTACGGGTTAGGATTAGGGGACGGGTGAGGGTCAGGCTTCGGGGAAGGGTTAGGGTTAGGGTTCGGGCTAGGGTTAGGGGACGGGGACGGGGACTGTTTAGGGTCCAGGTGAGGGTACGGCAAAGCTTTAGGGGGAGCGTGCGTGTAGGACGCGGGTTAGTGTGAGCGTACGGGTTAGGATTAGGGGACGGGTGAGGGTCAGGCTTCGGGGAAGTGTTAGGGTTAGGGTTCGGGCTAGGGTTAGGGTTAGGGGATGGGGACGGTTTAGGGTCCAGGTGAGGGTACTGCAACGCTTTAGGGGGACCGTGCGTGTGAGGGCGCGGGTTAGTGTTAGCGTACGGGTTAGGATTAGGGGACGGGTGAGGGTCAGGCTTCGGGGAAGGTTTAGGGTTAGGGTTCGGGCTAGGGTTAGGGTTAGGGGACGGGGACGGTTTAGGGTCCAGGTGAGAGTACGGCAACGCTTTAGGGGGAGCGTGCGTGTGAGGGCGCGGGTTAGTGTTAGCGTACGGGTTAGGATTAGGGGACGGGTGAGGGTCAGGCTTCGGGGAAGGGTTAGGGTTATGGTTCGGGCTAGGGTTAGGGTTAGGGGACGGGGACGGTTTAGGGTCCAGGTGAGGGTACGGCAACGCTTTAGGGGGAGCGTGCGTGTGAGGGCACGGGTTAGTGTTAGCGTACGGGTTAGGATTAGGGGACGGGTGAGGGTCAGGCTTCGGGGAAGGGTTAGGGTTAGGGTTCGGGCTAGGGTAAGGGTTAGGGGACGGGGACGGTTTAGGGTCCAGGTGAGGGTACGGCAACGCTTTAGGGAGAGAGTGCGTGTGAGGGCGTGGGTTAGTGTTAGCGTACGGGTTAGGATTAGGGGACGGGTGAGGGTCAGGCTTCGGGGAAGGGTTAGGGTTAGGGTTCAGGCTAGGGTTAGGGTTAGGGGACGGGACGGTTTAGGGTCCAGGTGAGGGTATGGCAATGCTTTAGGGGGAGCGTGCGTGTCAGGGCGCGGGTTAGTGTTAGCGTACGGGTTAGGATTAGGGGACGGGTGACGGTCAGGCTTCGGGGAAGTGTTAGGGTTAGGGTTCGGGCTAGGGTTAGGGTTAGGGGACGGGGACGGTTTAGGGTCCAAGTGAGGGTACGGCAACGCTTTAGGGGCAGCGTGCGTGTGAGGGCGTGGGTTAGTGTTAGCGTACGGGTTAGGATTAGGGGACGGGTGAGGGTCAGGCTTCGGGGAAGGGTTAGGGTTAGGGTTCGGGCTAGGGTTAGGGTTAGGGGACGGGGACGGTTTAGGGTCCAGGTGAGGGTACGGCAACGCTTTAGGGGGAGCGTGCGTGTGAGGGCGCGGGTTAGTGTTAGCGTACGGGTTAGGATTAGGCGACTGGTGAGGGTCAGGCTTTGGGGAAGGGTTAGGGTTAGGGTTCGGGCTAGGGTTAGGGTTAGGGGACGGGGACGGTTTAGGGTCCAGGTGAGGGTACGGCAACGCTTTAGGGGGAGCGTGCGTGTGAGGGCGCGGGTTAGCGTTAGCGTACGGGTTAGGATTAGGGGACGGGTGAGGGTCAGGCTTCGGGGAAGGGTTAGGGTTAGGGTTCGGGCTAGGGTTAGGGTTAGGGGATGGGGACGGTTTAGGGTCCAGGTGAGGGTACGGCAACGCTTTAGGGGGAGCGTGCGTGTGAGGGCGCGGGTTAGTGTTAGCGTACGGGTTAGGATTAGGGGACGGGTGAGGGTCAGGCTTCGGGGAAGTGTTAGGGTTAGGGTTCGGCTAGGGTTAGGGTTAGGGGACGGGGACGGTTTAGGGTCCAGGTGAGGGTATGGCAACGCTTTAGGGGGAGCGTGCGTGTGAGGGCACGGGTTAGTGTTGGCGTACGGGTTAGGATTAGGGGACAGGTGAGGGTCAGGCTTCGGGGAAGGGTTAGGGTTAGGGTTCGGCTAGGGTTAGGGTTAGGGGTCGGGGACGGTTTAGGGTCCAGGTGAGTGTACGGCAACGCTTTAGGGGGAGCGTGCGTGTGAGGGCGCGCGATAGTGTTAGCGTACGGCTTAGGATTAGGGGACGGGTGAGGGTCAGGCTTCAGGGAAGGGTTAGAGTTAGGGTTCGGGCTAGGGTTAGGGTTAGGGGACGGGGACGGTTTAGGGTCCAAGTGAGGGTACGGCAACGCTTTAGGGGGAGCCTGCGTGTGAGGGCACGTGTTAGTGTTAGCGTACGGGTTAGGATTAGGGGACGGGTGAGGGTCAGGCTTCGGGGAAGGGTTAGGGTTAGGATTCGGGCTAGGGTTAGGGTTAGGGGACGGGGACGGTTTAGGGTCCAGGTGAGGGTACGGCAACGCTTTAGGGGGAGCGTGCGTGTGTGGGCACGGGTTAGTGTTAGCGTACGGGTTAGGATTAGGGGACGGGTGAGGGTCAGGCTTCGGGGAAGGGTTAGGGTTATGGTTCGGGCTAGGGTTAGGGTTAGGGGACGGGGACGGTTTAGGGTCCAGGTGAGGGTACGGCAACGCTTTAGGGGGAGCGTGCGTGTGAGGGCGCGGGTTAGTGTTAGCGTACAGGTTAGGATTAGGGGACGGGTGAGGGTCAGGCTTCGGGGAAGGGTTAGGGTTATGGTTCGGGCTAGGGTTAGGGTTAGGGGACGGGGACGGTTTAGGGTCCAGGTGAGGGTACGGCAACGCTTTAGGGGGAGCGTGCGTGTGAGGGCGCGGGTTAGTGTTAGCGTACGGGTTAGGATTAGGGGACGGGTGAGGGTCAGGCTTCGGGGAAGGGTTAGGGTTAGGGTTCGGCTAGGGTTAGGGTTAGGGGACGGGGACGGTTTAGGGTCCAGGTGAGGGTACGGCAACGCTTTAGGGGGAGCGTGCGTGTGAGGGCGCGGGTTAGTGTTGGCGTACGGGTTAGGATTAGGGGACGGGTGTGGGTCAGGCTTCGGGGAAGGGTTAGGGTTAGGGTTCGGGCTAGGTTTAGGGTTAGGGGACGGGGACGGTTTAGGGTCCAGGTGAGGGTACGGCAACGCTTTAGGGGAACGTGCGTGTGAGGGCGCGGGTTATTGTTAGCGTACGGGTTAGGATTAGGGGACGGGTGAGGGTCAGGCTTCGGGGAAGGGTTAGGGTTAGGGTTCGGGCTAGGGTTAGGGTTAGGGGACGGGGACGGTTTAGGGTCCAGGTGAGGGTACGGCAACGCTTTAGGGGGAGCGTGCGTGTGAGGGCGCGGGTTAGTGTTATCGTACGGGTTAGGATTAGGGGACGGGTGAGGGTCAGGCTTCGGGGAAGGGTTAGGGTTAGGGTTCGGGCTAGGGTTAGGGGACGGGGACGGGGACGGTTTAGGGTCCAGGTGAGGGTACGGCAAAGCTTTAGGGGGAGCGTGCGTGTAGGACGCGGGTTAGTGTGAGCGTACGGGTTAGGATTAGGGGACGGGTGAGGGTCAGGCTTCGGGGAAGTGTTAGGGTTAGGGTTCGGGCTAGGGTTAGGGTTAGGGGATGGGGACGGTTTAGGGTCCAGGTGAGGGTACGGCAACGCTTTAGGGGGACCGTGCGTGTGAGGGCGCGGGTTAGTGTTAGCGTACGGGTTAGGATTAGGGGACGGGTGAGGGTCAGGCTTCGGGGAAGGTTTAGGGTTAGGGTTCGGGCTAGGGTTAGGGTTAGGGGACGGGGACGGTTTAGGGTCCAGGTGAGAGTACGGCAACGCTTTAGGGGGAGCGTGCGTGTGAGGGCGCGGGTTAGTGTTAGCGTACGGGTTAGGATTAGGGGACGGGTGAGGGTCAGGCTTCGGGGAAGGGTTAGGGTTATGGTTCGGGCTAGGGTTAGGGTTAGGGGACGGGGACGGTTTAGGGTCCAGGTGAGGGTACGGCAACGCTTTAGGGGGAGCGTGCGTGTGAGGGCGCGGGTTAGTGTTAGCGTACGGGTTAGGATTAGGGGACGGGTGAGGGTCAGGCTTCGGGGAAGGGTTAGGGTTAGGGTTCGGGCTAGGGTAAGGGTTAGGGGACGGGGACGGTTTAGGGTCCAGGTGAGGGTACGGCAACGCTTTAGGGAGAGAGTGCGTGTGAGGGCGTGGGTTAGTGTTAGCGTACGGGTTAGGATTAGGGGACGGGTGAGGGTCAGGCTTCGGGGAAGGGTTAGGGTTAGGGTTCAGGCTAGGGTTAGGGTTAGGGGACGGGACGGTTTAGGGTCCAGGTGAGGGTATGGCAATGCTTTAGGGGGAGCGTGCGTGTCAGGGCGCGGGTTAGTGTTAGCGTACGGGTTAGGATTAGGGGACGGGTGACGGTCAGGCTTCGGGGAAGTGTTAGGGTTAGGGTTCGGGCTAGGGTTAGGGTTAGGGGACGGGGACGGTTTAGGGTCCAAGTGAGGGTACGGCAACGCTTTAGGGGCAGCGTGCGTGTGAGGGCGTGGGTTAGTGTTAGCGTACGGGTTAGGATTAGGGGACGGGTGAGGGTCAGGCTTCGGGGAAGGGTTAGGGTTAGGGTTCGGGCTAGGGTTAGGGTTAGGGGACGGGGACGGTTTAGGGTCCAGGTGAGGGTACGGCAACGCTTTAGGGGGAGCGTGCGTGTGAGGGCGCGGGTTAGTGTTAGCGTACGGTTTAGGATTAGGGGACGGGTGAGGGTCAGGCTTCGGGGAAGGGTTAGGGTTACGGTTCGGGCTTGGGTTAGGGTTAGGGGTCGGGGACGGTTTAGGGTCCAGGTGAGGGTACGGCAACGCTTTAGGGGGAGCGTGCGTGTGAGGGCGCGGGTTAGTGTTAGCGTACGGGTTAGGATTAGGGGACGGGTGAGGGTCAGGCTTCGGGGAAGTGTTAGGGTTAGGGTTCGGGCTAGGGTTAGGGTTAGGGGACGGGGACGGTTTAGGGTCCAGGTGAGGGTACGGCAACACTTTAGGGGGAGCGTGCGTGTGAGGGCGCGGGTTAGTCTTAGCGTACGGGTTAGGATTAGGGACGGGTGAGGGTCAAGCTTCGGGGAAGGGTTAGGGTTAGGGTTCGGGCTAGGGTTAGGGTTAGGGGACGGGGACGGTTTAGGGTCCAGGTGAGGGTACGGCAACCCTTTAGGGGGAGCGTGCGTGTGAGGGCGCGGGTTAGTGTTAGCGTACGGGTTAGGATTAGGGGACGGGTGAGGGTCAGGCTTCGGGGAAGGGTTAGGGTTAGGGTTCAGGCTAGGGTTAGGGTTAGGGGACGGGACGGTTTAGGGTCCAGGTGAGGGTACGGCAATGCTTTAGGGGGAGCGTGCGTGTCAGGGCGCGGGTTAGTGTTAGTGTACGGGTTAGGATTAAGGGACGGGTGAGGGTCAGGCTTCGGGGAAGGGTTAGGGTTAGGGTTCGGGCTAGGGTTAGGCTTAGGGGACAGGGATGGTTTAGGGTCCAGGTGAGGGTACGGCAACGCTTTAGGGGGAGCGTGCGTGTGAGGGCGCGGGTTAGAGGTAGCGTACGGGTTAGGATTAGGGGACGGGGGAGGGTCAGGCTTCGGGGAAGGGTTAGGGTTAGGGTTCGGGCTAGGGTTAGGGTTAGGGGACGGGGACAGTTTAGGGTCCAGGGGAGGGTACGGCAATGCTTTAGGGGGAGCGTGCGTGTGAGGGCGTGGGTTAGTGTTAGCGAACGGGTTAAGATTAGGGGACGGGTGAGGGTCAGGCTTTGGGGAAGGGTTAGGGTTAGGGTTCGGGCTAGGGTTAGGGTTAGGGGACGGGGACGGTTTAGGGTCCAGGTGCGGGTATGGCAACGCTTTAGGGGGAGAGTGCGTGTGAGGGCGCGGGTTAGTGTTAGCGTACGGGTTAGGATTAGGGGACGGGTGAGGGTCAGGCTCGGGGAAGGGTTAGGTTTAGGGTTCGGGCTAGGGTTAGGGTTAGGGGACGGGGACGGTTTAGGGTCCAGGTGAGGGTACGGCAACGCTTTAGGGGGAGCGTGCGTGTGAGGGCGCGGGTTAGCGTTAGCGTACGGGTTAGGATTAGGGGACGGCTGAGGGTCAGGCTTCGGGGAAGGGTTAGGGTTAGGGTTCGGGCTAGGGTTAGGGTTAGGGGACGGGGACGGTTTAGGGTCCAGGTGAGGGTACGGCAACGCTTTAGGGGGAGTGTGCGTGTGAGGGCGCGGGTTAGTGTTAGCGTACGGGTTAGGATTAGGGGACGGGTGAGGGTCAGGCTTCGGGGAAGTGTTAGGGTTAGGGTTCGGCTAGGGTTAGGGTTAGGGGACGGGGACGGTTTAGGGTCCAGGTGAGGGTACGGCAACGCTTTAGGGGGAGCGTGCGTGTGAGGGCGCGGGTTAGTGTTAGCGTACGGGTTAGGATTAGGGGACGGGTGAGGGTCAGGCTTCGGGGAAGGGTTAGGGTTAGGGTTCGGGCTAGGGTTAGGGTTAGGGGACGGGGACGGTTTAATGTCCAGGTGAGGGTACGGCAACGCTTTAGGGGGAGCGTGCGTGTGAGGGCGCGCGATAGTGTTAGCGTACGGCTTAGGATTAGGGGACGGGTGAGGGTCAGGATTCAGGGAAGGGTTAGGGTTAGGGTTCGGGCTAGGGTTAGGGTTAGGGGACGGGGACGGTTTAGGGTCCAGGTGAGGGTACGGCAATGCTTTAGGGCGAGCGTGCGTGTCAGGGCGCGGGTTAGTGTTAGCGTACGGGTTAGGATTAGGGGACGGGTGACGGTCAGGCTTCGGGGAAGTGTTAGGGTTAGGGTTCGGGCTAGGGTTAGGGTTAGGGGACGGGGACGGTTTAGGGTCCATGTGAGGGTACGGCAACGCTTTAGGGGGAGCGTGCGTGTGAGGGCGTGGGTTAGTGTTAGCGTACGGGTTAGGATTAGGGGACGGGTGAGGGTCAGGCTTCGGGGAAGGGTTAGGGTTAGGGTTCGGGCTAGGGTTAGGGTTAGGGGACGGGGACGGTTTAAGGTCCAGGTGAGGTTACGGCAACCCTTTAGGGGGAGCGTGCGTGTGAGGTCGCGGGTTAGTGTTAGCGTACGGGTTAGGATTAGGGGACGGGTGAGGGTCAGGCTTCGGGGAAGGGTTAGGGTTACGGTTCGGGCTTGGGTTAGGGTTAGGGGTCGGGGACGGTTTAGGGTCCAGGTGAGGGTACGGCAACGCTTTAGGGGGAGCGTGCGTGTGAGGGCACGGGTTAGTGTTAGCGTACGGGTTAGGATTAGGGGACGGGTGAGGGTCAGGCTTCGGGGAAGTGTTAGGGTTAGGGTTCGGGCTAGGGTTAGGGTTAGGGGACGGGGACGGTTTAGGGTCCAGGTGAGGGTACGGCAACACTTTAGGGGGAGCGTGCGTGTGAGGGCGCGGGTTAGTCTTAGCGTACGGGTTAGGATTAGGGGACGGGTGAGGGTCAAGCTTCGGGGAAGGGTTAGGGTTAGGGTTCGGGCTAGGGTTAGGGTTAGGGGACGGGGACGGTTTAGGGTCCAGGTGAGGGTACGGCAACCCTTTAGGGGGAGTGTGCGTGTGAGGGCGCGGGTTAGTGTTAGCGTACGGGTTAGGATTAGGGGACGGGTGAGGGTCAGGCTTCGGGGAAGGGTTAGGGTTAGGGTTCAGGCTAGGGTTAGGGTTAGGGGACGGGACGGTTTAGGGTCCAGGTGAGGGTACGGCAATGCTTTAGGGGGAGCGTGCGTGTCAGGGCGCGGGTTAGTGTTAGTGTACGGGTTAGGATTAAGGGACGGGTGAGGGTCAGGCTTCGGGGAAGTGTTAGGGTTAGGGTTCGGGCTAGGGTTAGGCTTAGGGGACAGGGATGGTTTAGGGTCCAGGTGAGGGTACGGCAACGCTTTAGGGGGACCGTGCGTGTGAGGGCGCGGGTTAGTGGTAGCGTACGGGTTAGGATTAGGGGACGGGGGAGGGTCAGGCTTCGGGGAAGGGTTAGGGTTAGGGTTCGGGCTAGGGTTAGGGTTAGGGGACGGGGACAGTTTAGGGTCCAGGGGAGGGTACGGCAATGCTTTAGTGGGAGCGTGCGTGTGAGGGCGTGGGTTAGTGTTAGCGAGCGGGTTAAGATTAGGGGACGGGTGAGGGTCAGGCTTCGGGGAAGGGTTAGGTTTAGGGTTCGGGCTAGGGTTAGGGTTAGGGGACGGGGACGGTTTAGGGTCCAGGTGAGGGTACGGCAACGCTTTAGGGGGAGCGTGCGTGTGAGGGCGCGGGTTAGCGTTAGCGTACGGGTTAGGATTAGGGGACGGCTGAGGGTCAGGCTTCGGGGAAGGGTTAGGGTTAGGGTTCGGCTAGGGTTAGGGTTAGGGGACGGGGACGGTTTAGGGTCCAGGTGAGGGTACGGCAACGCTTTAGGGGGAGCGTGCGTGTGAGGGCGCGGGTTAGTGTTAGCGTACGGGTTAGGATTAGGGGACGGGTGAGGGTCAGGCTTCGGGGAAGGGTTAGGGTTAGGGTTCGGGCTAGGGTTAGGGTTAGGGGACGGGGACGGTTTAGTGTCCAGGTGAGGGTACGGCAACGCTTTAGGGGGAGCGTGCGTGTGAGGGCGCGTGATAGTGTTAGTGTACGGCTTAGGATTATGGGACGGGTGAGGGTCAGGTTTCAGGGAAGGGTTAGGGTTAGGGTTCGGGCTAGGGTTAGGGTTAGGGGACGGGGACGGTTTAGGGTCCAGGTGAGGGTACGGCAACGCTTTAGGGGGAGCGTGCGTGTGAGGGCGCATGTTAGTGTTAGCGTACGGGTTAGGATTAGGGGACGGGTGAGGGTCAGGCTTCGGGGAAGGGTTAGGTTTAGGGTTCGGGCTAGGGTTAGGGTTAGGGGACGGGGACGGTTTAGGGTCCAGGTGATGGTACGGCAATGCTTTACGGGGAGCGTGCGTGTGAGGGTGCGGGTTAGTTTTACCGTACGGGTTAGGATTAGGGGACGGGTGAGGGTCAGGCTTCGGGGAAGGGTTAGGGTTAGGGTTCGGGCTAGGGTTAGGGTTAGGGGACGGGGACGGTTTAGGGTCCAGGTGAGGGTACGGCAACGCTTTAGGGGGAGCGTGCCTGTGAGGGCGCGGGTTAGTGTTAGCGTACGGGTTAGGATTAGGGGACGTGTGAGGGTCATGCTTCGGGGAAGGGTTAGGGTTCGGGCTAGGGTTAGGGTTAGGACCGGGGACGGTTTAGGGTCCAGGTGAGGGTACGGCAACGCTTTAGGGGGAGCGTGCGTGTGAGGGCGCGGGTTAGTGTCAGCGTACGGGTTAGGATTAGGGGACGGGTGAGGGTCAGGCTTCGGGGAAGGGTTAGGGTTAGGGTTCGGGCTAGAGTTAGGGTTAGGGGACGGGGACGGTTTAGGGTCCAGGTGAGGGTATGGCAATGTTTAGGCGGAGCGAGCGTGTGAGGGCGCGGGTTAGTGTTAGCGTACGGATTAGGATTAGGGGACGGGTGAGAGTCAGGCTTCGGGGAAGGGTTAGGGTTAGGGTTCGGGCTAGGGTTAGGGTTAGGGGACGGGGACGGTTTAGGGTCCAGGAGAGGGTACGGCAACGATTTAGGGGGAGCGTGCGTGTGAGGGCGCGGGTTAGTGTTAGCGTACGGGTTAGGGTTAGGGGACGTGTGAGGGTCAGGCTTCGGGGAAGGGTTAGGGTTAGGGTTCGGGCTAGGGTTAGGGTTAGGGGACGGGGACGGTTTAGGGTCCAGGTGAGGGTACGGCAACGCTTTAGGGGGAGCGTGCGTGTGAGGGCGCGGGTTAGTGTTAGCGTACAGGTTAGGATTAGGGGACGGGTGAGGGTCAGGCTTCGGGGAAGGGTTAGGGTTAGGGTTCGGGCTAGGGTTAGGGTTAGGGGACGGGGACGCTTTAGGGTCCAGGTGAGGGTACGGCAACGCTTTAGGGGGAGCGTGCGTGTGAGGGCGTGGGTTAGTGTTAGCGTACGGGTTAGGATTAGGGGACGGGTGAGGGTCAGGCTTCGGGGAAGGGTTAGGGTTAGGGTTCGGGCTAGGGTTAGGGTTAGGGGACGGGGACGGTTTAGGGTCCAGGTGAGGGTACGGCAACGCTTTAGGGGGAGGGTGCGTGTGAGGGCGCGGGTTAGCGTTAGCGTACGGGTTAGGATTAGGGGACGGCTGAGGGTCAGGCTTCGGGGAAGGGTTAGGGTTAGGGTTCGGGCTAGGGTTAGGGTTAGGGGACGGGGACGGTTTAGGGTCCAGGTGAGGGTACGGCAACGCTTTAGGGGGAGCGTGCGTGTGAGGGCGCGGGTTAGTGTTAGCGTACGGGTTAGGATTAGGGGACGTGTGAGGGTCATGCTTCGGGGAAGGGTTAGGGTTCGGGCTAGGGTTAGGGTTAGGACCGGGGACGGTTTAGGGTCCAGGTGAGGGTACGGCAACGCTTTAGGGGGAGCGTGCGTGTGAGGGCGCGGGTTAGTGTCAGCGTACGGGTTAGGATTAGGGGACGGGTGAGGGTCAGGCTTCGGGGAAGGGTTAGGGTTAGGGTTCGGGCTAGAGTTAGGGTTAGGGGACGGGGACGGTTTAGGGTCCAGGTGAGGGTATGGCAATGTTTAGGCGGAGCGAGCGTGTGAGGGCGCGGGTTAGTGTTAGCGTACGGATTAGGATTAGGGGACGGGTGAGAGTCAGGCTTCGGGGAAGGGTTAGGGTTAGGGTTCGGGCTAGGGTTAGGGTTAGGGGACGGGGACGGTTTAGGGTCCAGGAGAGGGTACGGCAACGATTTAGGGGGAGCGTGCGTGTGAGGGCGCGGGTTAGTGTTAGCGTACGGGTTAGGGTTAGGGGACGTGTGAGGGTCAGGCTTCGGGGAAGGGTTAGGGTTAGGGTTCGGGCTAGGGTTAGGGTTAGGGGACGGGGACGGTTTAGGGTCCAGGTGAGGGTACGGCAACGCTTTAGGGGGAGCGTGCGTGTGAGGGCGCGGGTTAGTGTTAGCGTACAGGTTAGGATTAGGGGACGGGTGAGGGTCAGGCTTCGGGGAAGGGTTAGGGTTAGGGTTCGGGCTAGGGTTAGGGTTAGGGGACGGGGACGCTTTAGGGTCCAGGTGAGGGTACGGCAACGCTTTAGGGGGAGCGTGCGTGTGAGGGCGCGGGTTAGTGTTAGCGTACGGGTTAGGATTAGGGGACGGGTGAGGGTCAGGCTTCGGGGAAGGGTTAGGGTTAGGGTTCGGGCTAGGGTTAGGGTTAGGGGACGGGGACGGTTTAGGGTCCAGGTGAGGGTACGGCAACGCTTTAGGGGGAGCGTGCGTGTGAGGGCGCGGGTTAGCGTTAGCGTACGGGTTAGGATTAGGGGACGGCTGAGGGTCAGGCTTCGGGGAAGGGTTAGGGTTAGGGTTCGGGCTAGGGTTAGGGTTAGGGGACGGGGACGGTTTAGGGTCCAGGTGAGGGTACGGCAACGCTTTAGGGGGAGCGTGCGTGTGAGGGCGCGGGCTAGTGTTAGCGTACGGGTTAGGATTAGGGGACGGGTGAGGGTCAGGCTTCGGGGAAGTGTTAGGGTTAGGGTTCGGCTAGGGTTAGGGTTAGGGGACGGGGACGGTTTAGGGTCCAGGTGAGGGTACGGCAACGCTTTAGGGGGAGCGTGCGTGTGAGGGCGCGGGTTAGTGTTAGCGTACGGGTTAGGATTAGGGGACGGGTGAGGGTCAGGCTTCGGGGAAGGGTTAGGGTTAGGGTTCGGCTAGGGTTAGGGTTAGGGGACGGGGACGGTTTAGGGTCCAGGTGAGGGTACGGCAACGCTTTAGGGGGAGCGTGCGTGTGAGGGCGCGGGTTAGTGTTAGCGTACGGGTTAGGATTAGGGGACGGGTGAGGGTCAGGCTTCGGGGAAGGGTTAGGGTTATGGTTCGGGCTAGGGTTAGGGTTAGGGGACGGGGATGGTTTAGGGTCCAGGTGATGGTACGGCAACGCTTTACGGGGAGCGTGCGTGTGAGGGCGCGGGTTAGTGTTAGCGTACGGGTTAGGATTAGGGGACGGGTGAGGGTCAGGCTTCGGGGAAGGGTTAGGGTTAGGGTTCGGGCTAGGGTTAGGGTTAGGGGACGGGGACGGTTTAGGGTCCAGGTGAGGGTACGGCAACGCTTTAGGGGGAGCGTGCGTGTGAGGGCGCGGGTTAGTGTTAGCGTACGGGTTAGGATTAGGGGACGGGTGAGGGTCAGGCTTCGGGGAAGGGTTAGGGTTAGGGTTCGGGCTAGGGTTAGGGTTAGGGGACGGGGACGGTTTAGGGTCCAGGTGATGGTACGGCAACGCTTTACGGGGAGCGTGCGTGTGAGGGCGCGGGTTAGTGTTAGCGTACGGGTTAGGATTAGGGGACGGGTGAGGGTCAGGCTTCGGGGAAGGGTTAGGGTTAGGGTTCGGGCTAGGGTTAGGGTTAGGGGACGGGGACGGTTTAGGGTCCAGGTGAGTGTACGGCAACGCTTTAGGGGGAGCGTGCGTGTGAGGGCGCGGGTTAGTGTTAGCGTACGGGTTAGGATTAGGGGACGTGTGAGGGTCATGCTTCGGGGAAGGGTTAGGGTTCGGGCTAGGGTTAGGTTTAGGGGACGGGGACGGTTTAGGGTCCAGGTGAGGGTACGGCAACGCTTTAGAGGGAGCGTGCGTGTGAGGGCGCGGGTTAGTGTTAGCGTACGGGTTAGGATTAGGGGACGGGGGAGGGTCAGGCTTCGGGGAAGGGTTAGGGTTAGGGTTCGGTCTAGGGGTAGGGTTAGGGGACGGGGACGGTTTAGGGTCCAGGTGAGGGTACGGCAAAGCTTTAGGGGGAGCGTGCATGTGAGGGTGCGGGTTAGTGTTAGCGTACGGCTTAGGATTAGGGGACGTGTGAGGGTCAGGCTTCGGGGAAGGGTTAGGGTTAGGGCTCGGGCTAGGGTTAGGGTTAGGGGATCGGGACGGTTTAGGGTCCAGGTGAGGGTACGGCAACGCTTTAGGGGGAGCGTGCGTGTGAGGGCGCGGGTTAGTGTTAGCGTACGGGTTAGGATTAGGGGACGGGTGAGGGTCAGGCTTCGGGGAAGGGTTAGGGTTAGGGTTCGGGCTAGGGTTAGGGTTAGGACCGGGGACGGTTTAGGGTCCAGGTGAGGGTACTGCAACGCTTTAGGGGGAGCGTGCGTGTGAGGGCGCGGGTTAGTGTTAGCGTACGGGTTAGGATTAGGGGACGGGTGAGGGTCAGGCTTCGGGGAAGGGTTAGGGTTAGGGTTCGGTCTAGGGTTAGGGTTAGGGGACGGGGACGGTTTAGGGTCCAGGTGAGGGTACGGCAACGCTTTAGGGGGAGCGTGCGTGTGAGGGCGCGGGTAAGTGTTAGCGTACGGGTTAGGATTAGGGGACGTGTGAGGGTCATGCTTCGGGGAAGGGTTAGGGTTAGGGTTCGGGCTAGGGTTAGGCTTAGGGGACGGGGACGGTTTAGGGTCCAGGTGAGGGTACGGCAACGCTTTAGGGGGAGCATGCGTGTGAGGGCGCGGGTTAGTGTTAGCGCACGGGTTAGGATTAGGGGACGGGTGAGGGTCAGGCTTCGGGGAAGTGTTAGGTTTAGGGTTCGGGCTACGGTTAGGGTTAGGACCGGGGACTGTTTAGGGTCCAGGTGAGGGTACGGCAACGCTTTAGGGGGAGCGTGCGTGTGAGGGCGCGGGTTAGTGTTAGCGTATGGGTTAGGATTAGGGTACGGGTGAGGGTCAGGCTTCGGGGAAGGGTTAGGGTTAGGGTTCGGCCTAGGGTTAGGGTTAGGGGACGGGGACGGTTTAGGGTCCAGGTGAGTGTACGGCAACGCTTTAGGGGGAGCGTGCATGTGAGGGCGCGGGGTAGTGTTAGCGCACGGGTTAGGATTATGGGACGTGTGAGGGTCAGGCTTCTGGGAAGGGTTAGGGTTAGGGTTCGGGCTAGGTTTAGGGTTAGGGGACGGGGACGGTTTAGGGTCCAGGTGAGGGTATGGCAACGCTTTAGGGGGAGCGTGCTTGTGAGGGCGCGGGTTAGTGTTAGCGTACGGGTTAGGATTAGGGGACGGGTGAGGGTCAGGCTTCGGGGAAGGGTTAGGGTTATGGTTCGGGCTAGGGTTAGGGTTAGGGGATGGGGACGGTTTAGGGTCCAGGTGAGGGTACGGCAACGCTTTAGGGGGAGCGTGCGTGTGAGGGCGTGGGTTAGTGTTAGCGTACGGGTTAGGATTAGGGGACGGGTGAGGGTCAGGCTTCGGGGAAGGGTTAGGGTAAGGGTTCGGGCTAGGGTTAGGGTTAGGGGACGGGGATGGTTTAGGGTCCAGGTGATGGTACGGCAATGCTTTACGGGGAGCGTGCGTGTGAGGGCGCGGGTTAGTGTTAGCGTACGGGTTAGGATTAGGGGACGGGTGAGGGTCAGGCTTCGGGGAAGGTTTAGGGTTAGGGTTCGGGCTAGGGTTAGGGTTAGGGGACGGGGACGGTTTAGGGTCCAGGTGAGGGTACGGCAACGCTTTAGGGGGAGCCTGCGTGTGAGGGCGCGGGTTAGTGTTAGCGTACGGGTTAGGATTAGGGGACGTGTGAGGGTCATGCTTTGGGGAAGGGTTAGGGTTCGGGCTAGGGTTAGGGTTAGGGGACGGGGACGGTTTAGGGTCCAGGTGAGGGTACGGCAACGCTTTAGGGGGAGCGTGCGTGTGAGGGCGCGGGTTAGTGTTAGCACACGGGTTAGGATTAGGGGACGGGTGAGGGTCAGGCTTCGGGGAAGGGTTAGGGTTAGGGTTCGGGCTAGGGTTAGGGTTAGGACCGGGGACGGTTTAGGGTCCAGGTGAGGGTACGGCAACGCTTTAGGGGGAGCGTGCGTGTGAGGGCGCGGGTTAGTGTTAGCGTACGGGTTAGGATTAGGGGACGGGGGAGGGTCAGGCTTCGGGGAAGGGTTAGGGTTAGGGTTCGGGCTAGGGGTAGGGTTAGGGGACGGGGACGGTTTAGTGTCCAGGTGAGGGTACGGCAACGCTTTAGGGGGAGCGTGCGTGTGAGGGTGTGGGTTAGTGTTAGCGTACGGGTTAGGATTAGGGGACGTGTGAGGGTCAGGCTTCGGGGAAGGGTTAGGGTTAGGGTTCGGGCTAGGGTTAGGGTTAGGGGATCGGGACGGTTTAGGGTCCAGGTGAGGGTACGGCAACGCTTTAGGGGGAGCGTGCGTGTGAGGGCGCGGGTTAGTGTTAGCGTACGGGTTAGGATTAGGGGACGGGTAAGGGTCAGGCTTCGGGGAAGGGTTAGGGTTAGGGTTCGGGCTAGGGTTAGGGTTAGGACCGGGGACGGTTTAGGGTCCAGGTGAGGGTACTGCAACGCTTTAGGGGGAGCGTGCGTGTGAGGGCGCGGGTTAGTGTTAGCGTACGGGTTAGGATTAGGGGACGGGTGAGGGTCAGGCTTCGGGGAAGGGTTAGGGTTAGGGTTCGGTCTAGGGTTAGGGTTAGGGGACGGGGACGGTTTATGGTCCAGGTGAGGGTACGGCAACGCTTTAGGGGGAGCGTGCGTGTGAGGGCGCGGGTTAGTGTTAGCGTACGGGTTAGGATTAGGGGACGTGTGAGGGTTAGGCTTCGGGGAAGTGTTAGGGTTAGGGTTCGGGCTAGGGTTAGGGTTAGGGGACGGGGACGGTTTAGGGTCCAGGTGAGGGTACGGCAACGCTTTAGGGGGAGCGTGCGTGTGAGGGCGCGGGTTAGCGTTAGCGTACGGGTTAGGATTAGGGGACGGCTGAGGGTCAGGCTTCGGGGAAGGGTTAGGGTTAGGGTTCGGGCTAGGGTTAGGGTTAGGTGACGGGGACGGTTTAGGGTCCAGGTGAGGGTACGGCAACGCTTTAGGGGGAGCGTGCGTGTGAGGGCACGGGCTAGTGTTAGCGTACGGGTTAGGATTAGGGGACGGGTGAGGGTCAGGCTTCGGGGAAGTGTTAGGATTAGGGTTCGGCTAGGGTTAGGGTTAGGGGACGGGGACGGTTTAGGGTCCAGGTGAGGGTACGGCAACGCTTTAGGGGGAGCGTGCGTGTGAGGGCGCTGGTTAGTGTTAGCGTACGGGTTAGGATTAGGGGACGGGTGAGGGTCAGGCTTCGGGGAAGGGTTAGGGTTAGGGTTCGGCTAGGGTTAGGGTTAGGGGACGGGGACGGTTTAGGGTCCAGGTGAGGGTACGGCAATGCTTTAGGGGGAGCGTGCGTGTGAGGGCGCTGGTTAGTGTTGGCGTACGGGTTAGGATTAGGGGACGGGTGAGGGTCAGGCTTCGGGGAAGTGTTAGGGTTAGGGTTCGGGCTAGGTTTAGGGTTAGGGGACGGGGACGGTTTAGGGTCCAGGTGAGGGTACGGCAACGCTTTAGGGGGAGCGTGCGTGTGAGGGCGAGCGATAGTGTTAGCGTACGGCTTAGGATTAGGGGACGGGTGAGGGTCAGGCTTCAGGGAAGGGTTAGGGTTAGGGTTCGGGCTAGGGTTAGGGTTAGGGGACGGGGACGGTTTAGGGTCCAGGTGAGGGTACGGCAACGCTTTAGGGGGAGCGTGCGTGTGAGGGCGCGTGTTAGTGTTAGCGTACGGGTTAGGATTAGGGGACGGGTGAGGGTCAGGCTTCGGGGAAGGGTTAGGGTTAGGGTTCGGGCTAGGGTTAGGGTTAGGGGACGGGGACGGTTTAGGGTCCAGGTGATGGTACGGCAACGCTTTACGGGGAGCGTGCGTGTGAGGGCGCGGGTTAGTGTTAGCGTACGGGTTAGGATTAGGGGACGGGTGAGGGTCAGGCTTCGGGGAAGGGTTAGGGTTAGGGTTCGGGCTAGGGTTAGGGTTAGGGGACGGGGACGGTTTAGGGTCCAGGTGAGGGTACGGCAACGCTTTAGGGGGAGCGTGCGTGTGAGGGCGCGGGTTAGTGTTAGCGTACGGGTTAGGATTAGGGGACGTGTGAGGGTCATGCTTCGGGGAAGGGTTAGGGTTCGGGCTAGGGTTAGGGTTAGGGGACGGGGACGGTTTAGGGTCCAGGTGAGGGTACGGCAACGCTTTAGGGGGAGCGTGCGTGTGAGGGCGCGGGTTAGTGTTAGCACACGGGTTAGGATTAGGGGACGGGTGAGGGTCAGGCTTCGGGGAAGGGTTAGGGTTAGGGTTCGGGCTAGGGTTAGGGTTAGGACCGGGGACGGTTTAGGGTCCAGGTGAGGGTACGGCAACGCTTTAGGGGGAGCGTGCGTGTGAGGGCGCGGGTTAGTGTTAGCGTACGGGTTAGGATTAGGGGACGGGGGAGGGTCAGGCTTCGGGGAAGGGTTAGGGTTAGGGTTCGGGCTAGGGGTAGGGTTAGGGGACGGGGACGGTTTAGGGTCCAGGTGAGGGTACGGCAACGCTTTAGGGGGAGCGTGCGTGTGAGGGTGCGGGTTAGTGTTAGCGTACGGGTTAGGATTAGGGGACGTGTGAGGGTCAGGCTTCGGGGAAGGGTTAGGGTTAGGGTTCGGGCTAGGGTTAGGGTTAGGGGATCGGGACGGTTTAGGGTCCAGGTGAGGGTACGGCAACGCTTTAGGGGGAGCGTGCGTGTGAGGGCGCGGGTTAGTGTTAGCGTACGGGTTAGGATTAGGGGACGGGTGAGGGTCAGGCTTCGCGGAACGGTTAGGGTTAGGGTTCGGGCTAGGGTTAGGGTTAGGGGACGGGGACGGTTTAGGGTCCAGGTGAGGGTACGGCAACGCTTTAGGGGGAGCGTGCGTGTTAGGGCGCAGGTTAGTGTTAGCGTACGGGTTAGGATTAGGGGACGGGTGAGGGTCAGGCTTCGGGGAAGTGCTAAGGTTAGGGTTCGGGCTAGGGTTAGGGTTAGGGGATGGGGACGGTTTAGGGTCCAGGTGAGGGTACGGCAACGCTTTAGGGGGAGCGTGCGTGTGAGGGCGCGCGTTAGTGTTAGCGTACGGCTTAGGATTAGGGGACCGTTGAGGGTCAGGCTTCGGGGAAGGGTTAGGGTTAGGGTTCGGGCTAGGGTTAGGGTTAGGGGACGGGGATGGTTTAGGGTCCAGGTGAGGGTACGGCAACGCTTTAGGGGGAGCGTGCGTGTGAGGGCGCAGGTTAGTGTTAGCGTACGGGTTAGGATTAGGGGACGGGTGAGGGTGAGGCCTCGGGGAAGGGTTAGTGTTAGGGTTCGGGCTAGGGTTAGGTTTAGGGGATGGGGACGGTTTAGGGTCCAGGTGAGGGTACGGCAACGCTTTAGGGGGAGCGTGCGTGTGAGGGCGCGGGTTAGTGTTAGCGTACGGGTTAGGATTAGGGGACGGGTGAGGGTCAGGCTTCGGGGAAGGGTTAGGGTTAGGGTTCGGGCTAGGGTTAGGGTTAGGGGACGGGGACGGTTTAGGGTCCAGGTGAGGGTACGGCAACGCTTTAGGGGGAGCGTGCGTGTGAGGGCGCGGGTTAGTGTTAGCGTACGGGTTAGGATTAGGGGACGTGTGAGGGTCATGCTTCGGGGAAGGGTTAGGGTTAGGGTTCGGGCTAGGGTTAGGGTTAGGGGACGGGGACGGTTTAGGGTCCAGGTGAGGCTACGGCAACGCTTTAGGGGGAGCGTGCGTGTGAGGGGGCGGGTTAGTGTTAGCGTACGGTTTAGGATTAGGGGACGGGTGAGGGTCAGGCTTCGGGGAAGGGTTAGGGTTAGGGTTCGGGCTAGGGTTAGGGTTAGGGGACGGGGACGGTTTAGGGTCCAGGTGAGGGTACTGCAACGCTTTAGGGGGAGCGTGCGTGTGAGGGCGCGGGTTATTGTTAGCGTACGGGTTAGGATTAGGGGACGGGTGAGGTTCAGGCTTCGGGGAAGGGTTAGGTTTAGGGTTCGGTCTAGGGTTAGGGTTAGGGGACGGGGACGGTTTAGGGTCCAGGTGAGGGTACGGCAACGCTTTAGGCGGAGCGTGCGTGTGAGGGCGCGGGTTAGTGTTAGCGTACGGGTTACGATTAGGGGACGTGTGAGGGTCATGCTTCGGGGAAGGGTTAGGGTTAGGGTTCGGGCTAGGGTTAGGGTTAGGGGATGGGGACGGTTTAGGGTCCAGGTGAGGGTACGGCAACGCTTTAGGGGGAGCGTGCGTGTGAGGGCGCGGGTTAGCGTTAGCGCACGGGTTAGGATTAGGGGACGGGTGAGGGTCAGGCTTCGGGGAAGTGTTAGGGTTAGGGTTCGGGCTAGGGTTAGGGTTAGGACCGGGGACGGTTTAGGGTCCAGGTGAGGGTACGGCAACGCTTTAGGGGGAGCGTGCGTGTGAGGGCGCTGGTTAGTGTTAGCGTACGGGTTAGGATTAGGGGACGGGTGAGGGTCAGGCTTCGGGGAAGGGTTAGGGTTAGGGTTCGGTCTAGGGTTAGGGTTAGGGGACGGTGACGGTTTAGGGTCCAGGTGAGGGTACGGCAACGCTTTAGGGGGAGCGTGCGTGTGAGGGCGCGGGTTAGTGTTAGCGTACGGGTTAGGATTAGGGGACGTGTGAGGGTCATGCTTCGGGGAAGGGTTAGGGTTAGGGTTCGGGCTAGGGTTAGGGTTAGGGGACGGGGACGGTTTAGGGTCCAGGTGAGGGTACGGCAACGCTTTAGGGGGAGCGTGATGTGAGGGCGCGGGTTAGTGTTAGCGCACGGGTTAGGATTAGGGGACGGGTGAGGGTCAGGCTTCGGGGAAGTGTTAGGGTTAGGGTTCGGGCTAGGGTTAGGTTTAGGACCAGGGACGGTTTAGGGTCCAGGTGAGGGTACGGCAACGCTTTAGGGGGAGCGTGCGTGTGAGGGCGCGGGTTAGTGTTAGCGTACGGGTTAGGATTAGGGGACGGGTGAGGGTCAGGCTTCGGGGAAGGGTTAGGGTTAGGGTTCGGGCTAGGGTTAGGGTTAGCACCGGGGACGGTTTAGGGTCCAGGTGAGGGTACGGCAACGCTTTAGGGGGAGCATGCGTGTGAGGGCGCGCGTTAGTGTTAGCGTACGGGTTAGGATTAGGGGACGGGTGAGGGTTAGGCTTCGGGGAAGGGTTAGGGTTAGGGTTCGGGCTAGGGTTAGGGTTAGGGGACGGGGACGGTTTAGGGTCCAGGTGAGGGTACGGCAACGCTTTAGGGGGAGCGTGCGTGTGAGGGCGCGGGTTAGTGTTAGCGTACGGGTTAGGATTAGGGGACGTGTGAGGGTCAGGCTTCGGGGAAGGGTTAGGATTAGGGTTCGGGCTAGGGTTAGGGTTAGGGGACGGGGACGGTTTAGGGTCCAGGTGAGGGTACGGCAACGCTTTAGGGGGAGCGTGTGTGTGAGGGCGCGGGTTAGTGTTAGCGCACGGGTTAGGATTAGGGGACGGGTGAGGGTCAGGCTTCGGGGAAGTGTTAGGGTTAGGGTTCGGGCTAGGGTTAGGGTTAGGACCAGGGACGGTTTAGGGTCCAGGTGAGGGTACGGCAACGCTTTAGGGGGAGCGTGCGTGTGAGGGCTCGGGGTAGTGTTAGCGTACGGGTTAGGATTAGGGGACGGGTGAGGGTCAGGCTTCGGGGAAGTGTTAGGGTTAGGGTTCGGGCTAGGATTAGGGTTAGGGGATGGGGACGGTTTAGGGTCCAGGTGAGGGTACGGCAACGCTTTAGGGGGAGCGTGCGTGTGAGGGCGCGGGTTAGTGTTAGCGTACGGGTTAGGATTAGGGGACGGGTGAGGGTCAGGCTTCGGGGAAGGGTTAGGGTTAGGGTTCGGGCTAGGGTTAGGGTTAGGGGACGGGGACGGTTTAGGGTCCAGGTGAGGGTACGGCAACGCTTTAGGGGGAGCGTGCTTGTGAGGGCGAGGGTTAGTGTTAGCGTACGGGTTAGGATTAGGGGACGGGTGAGGGTCAGGCTTCGGGGAAGGGTTAGGGTTAGGGTTCGGGCTAGGGTTAGGGTTAGGGGACGGGGACGGTTTAGGGTCCAGGTGAGGGTACGGCAACGCTTTAGGGGGAGCGTGCGTGTGAGGGCGCGGGTTAGTGTTAGCGTACGGGTTAGGATTAGGGGACGGGTGAGGGTCAGGCTTGGGGAAAGGTTAGGGTAAGGGTTCGGGCTAGGGTTAGGGTTAGGGGACGGGGACGGTTTAGGGTCCAGGTGAGGGTACGGCAACGCTTTAGGGTGAGCGTGCGTGTGAGGGCGCGGGTTAGTGTTAGCGTACGGGTTAGGATTAGGGTACGGGTGAGGGTCAGGCTTCGGGGAAGGGTTAGGGTTAGGGTTCGGGCTAGGGTTAGGGTTAGGGTTAGGGGACGGTTTAGGGTCCAGGTGAGGGTACGGCAACGCTTTAGGGGGAGCGTGCATGTGAGGGCGCGGGTTAGTGTTAGCGTACGGGTTAGGATTAGGGGACGGGTGAGGGTCAGGCTTCGCGGAACGGTTAGGGTTAGGGTTCGGGCTAGGGTTAGGGTTAGGGGACGGGGACGGTTTAGGGTCCAGGTGAGGGTACGGCAACGCTTTAGGGGGAGCGTGCGTGTGAGGGCGCAGGTTAGTGTTAGCGTACGGGTTAGGATTAGGGGACGGGTGAGGGTCATGCTTCGGGGAAGTGCTAAGGTTAGGGTTCGGGCTAGGGTTAGGGTTAGGGGAATGGGACGGTTTAGGGTCCAGGTGAGGGTACGGCAACGCTTTAGGGGGAGCGTGGGTGTGAGGGCGCGCGTTAGTGTTAGCGTACGGCTTAGGATTAGGGGACCGTTGAGGGTCAGGCTTCGGGGAAGGGTTAGGGTTAGGGTTCGGGCTAGGGTTAGGGTTAGGGGACGGGGACGGTTTAGGGTCCAGGTGAGGGTACGGCAACGCTTTAGGGGGAGCGTGCGTGTGAGGGCGCAGGTTAGTGTTAGCGTACGGGTTAGGATTAGGGGACGGGTGAGGGTGAGGCCTCGGGGAAGGGTTAGTTTTAGGGTTCGGGCTAGGGTTAGGTTTAGGGGATGGGGACGGTTTAGGGTCCAGGTGAGGGTACGGCAACGCTTTAGGGGGAGCGTGCGTGTGAGGGCGCGGGTTAGTGTTAGCGTACGGGTTAGGATTAGGGGACGGGTGAGGGTCAGGCTTCGGGGAAGGGTTAGGGTTAGGGTTCGGGCTAGGGTTAGGGTTAGGGGACGGGGACGGTTTAGGGTCCAGGTGAGGGTACGGCAACGCTTTAGGGGGAGCGTGCGTGTGAGGGGGCGGGTTAGTGTTATCGTACGGTTTAGGATTAGGGGACGGGTGAGGGTCAGGCTTCGGGGAAGGGTTAGGGTTAGGGTTCGGGCTAGGGTTAGGGTTAGGGGACGGGGACGGTTTAGGGTCCAGGTGAGGGTACTGCAACGCTTTAGGGGGAGCGTGCGTGTGAGGGCGCGGGTTAGTGTTAGCGTACGGGTTAGGATTAGGGGACGGGTGAGGGTCAGGCTTCGGGGAAGAGTTAGGGTTAGGGTTCGGTCTAGGGTTAGGGTTAGGGGACGGGGACGGTTTAGGGTCCAGGTGAGGGTACGGCAACGCTTTAGGCGGAGCGTGCGTGTGAGGGCGCGGGTTAGTGTTACCGTACGGGTTACGATTAGGGGACGGGGGAGGGTCAGGCTTCGGGGAAGGGTTAGGGTTAGGGTTCGGGCTAGGGTTAGGGTTAGGGGACGGGGACGGTTTAGGGTCCAGGTGAGGGTACGGCAACGCTTTAGGGGGAGCGTGCGTGTGAGGGCGCGGGTTAGTGTTGGCGTACGGGTTAGGATTAGGGGACGGGTGAGGGTCAGGCTTCGGGAAAGGGTTAGGGTTAGGGTTCGGGCTAGGTTTAGGGTTAGCGGACGGGGACGGTTTAGGGTCCAGGTGAGGGTACGGCAACGCTTTAGGGGGAGCGTGCGTGTGAGGGCGCGGGTTAGTGTTAGCGTACGGGTTAGGATTAGGGGACGGGTGAGGGTCAGGCTTCGCGGAACGGTTAGGGTTAGGGTTCGGGCTAGGGTTAGGGTTAGGGGACGGGGACGGTTTAGGGTCCAGGTGAGGGTACGGCAACGCTTTAGGGGAGCGTGCGTGTTAGGGCGCAGGTTAGTGTTAGCGTACGGGTTAGGATTAGGGGACGGGTGAGGGTCAGGCTTCGGGGAAGTGCTAAGGTTAGGGTTCGGGCTAGGGTTAGGGTTAGGGGAATGGGACGGTTTAGGGTCCAGGTGAGGGTACGGCAACGCTTTAGGGGGAGCGTGCGTGTGAGGGCGCGCGTTAGTGTTAGCGTACGGCTTAGGATTAGGGGACCGTTGAGGGTCAGGCTTCGGGGAAGGGTTAGGGTTAGGGTTCGGGCTAGGGTTAGGGTTAGGGGACGGGGACGGTTTAGGGTCCAGGTGAGGGTACGGCAACGCTTTAGGGGGAGCGTGCGTGTGAGGGCGCAGGTTAGTGTTAGCGTACGGGTTAGGATTAGGGGACGGGTGAGGGTGAGGCCTCGGGGAAGGGTTAGTTTTAGGGTTCGGGCTAGGGTTAGGTTTAGGGGATGGGGACGGTTTAGGGTCCAGGTGAGGGTACGGCAACGCTTTAGGGGGAGCGTGCGTGTGAGGGCGCGGGTTAGTGTTAGCGTACGGGTTAGGATTAGGGGACGGGTGAGGGTCAGGCTTCGGGGAAGGGTTAGGGTTAGGGTTCGGGCTAGGGTTAGGGTTAGGGGACGGGGACGGTTTAGGGTCCAGGTGAGGGTACGGCAACGCTTTAGGGGGAGCGTGCGTGTGAGGGGGCGGGTTAGTGTTATCGTACGGTTTAGGATTAGGGGACGGGTGAGGGTCAGGCTTCGGGGAAGGGTTAGGGTTAGGGTTCGGGCTAGGGTTAGGGTTAGGGGACGGGGACGGTTTAGGGTCCAGGTGAGGGTACTGCAACGCTTTAGGGGGAGCGTGCGTGTGAGGGCACGGGTTAGTGTTAGCGTACGGGTTAGGATTAGGGGACGGGTGAGGGTCAGGCTTCGGGGAAGGGTTAGGGTTAGGGTTCGGTCTAGGGTTAGGGTTAGGGGACGGGGACGGTTTAGGGTCCAGGTGAGGGTACGGCAACGCTTTAGGCGGAGCGTGCGTGTGAGGGCGCGGGTTAGTGTTAGCGTACGGGTTACGATTAGGGGACGGGGGAGGGTCAGGCTTCGGGGAAGGGTTAGGGTTAGGGTTCGGGCTAGGGTTAGGGTTAGGGGACGGGGACGGTTTAGGGTCCAGGTGAGGGTACGGCAACGCTTTAGGGGGAGCGTGCGTGTGAGGGCGCGGGTTAGTGTTGGCGTACGGGTTAGGATTAGGGGACGGGGGAGGGTCAGGCTTCGGGGAAGGGTTAGGGTTAGGGTTCGGGCTAGGGTTAGGGTTAGGGGACGGGGACGGTTTAGGGTCCAGGTGAGTGTACGGCAACGCTTTCGGGGGAGCGTGCATGTGAGGACGCGGGGTAGTGTTAGCGTACGGGTTAGGATTATGGGACGGGTGAGTGTCAGCCTTCGGGGAAGGGTTAGGGTTAGGGTTCGGGCTAGGGTTAGGGTTAGGGGACGGGGACGGTTTAGGGTCCAGGTGAGGGTACGGCAACGCTTTAGGGGGAGCGTGCGTGTGAGGGCGCGGGTTAGTGTTAGCGTACGGGTTAGGATTAGGGGACGGGTGAGGGTCAGGCTTCGGGGAAGGGTTAGGGTTAGGGTTCGGGCTAGGGTTAGGGTTAGGGGACGGGGACGGTTTAGGGTCCAGGTGAGGGTACGGCAACGCTTTAGGGGGAGCGTGCTTGTGAGGACGAGGGTTAGTGTTAGCGTACGGGTTAGGATTAGGGGACGGGTGAGGGTCAGGCTTCGGGGAAGGGTTAGGGTTAGGGTTCGGGCTAGGGTTAGGGTTAGGGGACGGGGACGGTTTAGGGTCCAGGTGAGGGTACGGCAACGCTTTAGGGGGAGCGTGCGTGTGAGGGCGCGGGTTAGTGTTAGCGTACGGGTTAGGATTAGGGGAGGGGTGAGGGTCAGGCTTCGGGGAAGGGTTAGGGTAAGGGTTCGGGCTAGGGTTAGGGTTAGGGGACGGGGACGGTTTAGGGTCCAGGTGAGGGTACGGCAACGCTTTAGGGTGAGCGTGCGTGTGAGGGCGCGGGTTAGTGTTAGCGTACGGGTTAGGATTAGGGGACGGGTGAGGGTCAGGCTTCGGGGAAGGGTTAGGGTTAGGGTTCGGGCTAGGGTAAGGATTAGGGGACGGGGACGGTTTAGGGTCCAGGTGAGGGTACGGCAACGCTTTAGGGGGAGCGTGCATGTGAGGGCGCGGGTTAGTGTTAGCGTACGGGTTAGGATTAGGGGACGGGTGAGGGTCAGGCTTCGCGGAACGGTTAGGGTTAGGGTTCGGGCTAGGTTTAGGGTTAGGACCGGGGACGGTTTAGGGTCCAGGTGAGGGTACGGCAATGCTTTAGGGGGAGCGTGCGTGTGAGGGCGCGGGTTAGTGTTAGCGTACGGGTTAGGATTAGGGGACGGGGGAGGGTCCGGCTTCGGGGAAGGGTTAGGGTTAGGGTTCGGGCTAGGGTTAGGGTTAGGGGACGGGGACGGTTTAGGGTCCAGGTGAGGGTACGGCAACGCTTTAGGGGGAGCGTGCGTGTGAGGGCGCGGGTTAGTGTTAGCGTACGGGTTAGGATTAGGGGACGGGTGAGGGTCAGGCTTCGGGGAAGGGTTAGGGTTAGGGTTCGGGCTAGGGTTAGGGTTAGGACCGGGGACGGTTTAGGGTCCAGGTGAGGGTACTGCAACGCTTTAGGGGGAGCGTGCGTGTGAGGGCGCGGGTTAGTGTTAGCGTACGGGTTAGGATTAGGGGACGGTGAGGGTCAGGCTTCGGGGAAGGGTTAGGGTTAGGGTTCGGTCTAGGGTTAGGGTTAGGGGACGGGGACGGTTTAGGGTCCAGGTGAGGGTACGGCAACGCTTTAGGGGGAGTGTGCGTGTGAGGGCGCGGGTTAGTGTTAGCGTACGGGTTAGGATTACGGGACGTGTGAGGGTCATGCTTCGGGGAAGGGTTAGGGTTAGTGTTCGGGCTAGGGTTAGGGTTAGGGGATGGGGACGGTTTAGGGTCCAGGTGAGGGTACGGCAACGCTTTAGGGGGAGCGTGCGTGTGAGGGCGCGGGTTAGTGTTAGCGCACGGGTTAGGATTAGGGGACGGGTGAGGGTCAGGCTTCGGGGAAGTGTTAGGGTTAGGGTTCGGGCTAGGGTTAGGGTTAGGACCAGGGACGGTTTAGGGTCCAGGTGAGGGTACGGCAACGCTTTAGGGGGAGCGTGCGTGTGAGGGCGCGGGTTAGTTTTAGCGTACGGGTTAGGATTAGGGGACGGGTGAGGGTCAGGCTTCGGGGAAGGGTTAGGGTTAGGGTTCGGTCTAGGGTTAGGGTTAGGGGACGGGGACGGTTTAGTGTCCAGGTGAGGGTACGGCAACGCTTTAGGCGGAGCGTGCGTGTGAGGGCGCGGGTTAGTGTTAGCGTACGGGTTACGATTAGGGGACGTGTGAGGGTCATGCTTCGGGGAAGGGTTAGGGTTAGGGTTCGGGCTAGGGTTAGGGTTAGGGGATGGGGACGGTTTAGGGTCCAGGTGAGGGTACGGCAACGCTTTAGGGGGAGCGTGCGTGTGAGGGCACGGGTTAGTGTTAGCGCACGGGTTAGGATTAGGGGACGGGTGAGGGTCAGGCTTCGGGGAAGTGTTAGGGTTAGGGTTCGGGCTAGGGTTAGGGTTAGGACCGGGGACGGTTTAGGGTCCAGGTGAGGGTACGGCAACGCTTTAGGGGGAGCGTGCGTGTGAGGGCGCGGGTTAGTGTTAGCGTACGGGTTAGGATTAGGGGACGGTGGAGGGTCAGGCTTCGGGGAAGGGTTAGGGTTAGGGTTCGGGCTAGGGTTAGGGTTAGGACCGGGGACGGTTTAGGGTCCAGGTGAGGGTACTGCAACGCTTTAGGGGGAGCGTGCGTGTGAGGGCGCGGGTTAGTGTTAGCGTACGGGTTAGGATTAGGGGACGGGTGAGGGTCAGCCTTCGGGGAAGGGTTAGGGTTAGGGTTCGGTCTAGGGTTAGGGTTAGGGGACGGGGACGGTTTAGGGTCCAGGTGAGGGTACTGCAACGCTTTAGGGGGAGCGTGCGTGTGAGGGCGCGGGTTAGTGTTAGCGTACGGGTTAGGATTACGGGACGTGTGAGGGTCATGCTTCGGGGAAGGGTTAGGGTTAGGGTTCGGGCTAGGGTTAGGGTTAGGGGATGGGGACGGTTTAGGGTCCAGGTGAGGGTACGGCAACGCTTTAGGGGGAGCGTGCGTGTGAGGGCGCGGGTTAGTGTTAGCGCACTGGTTAGGATTAGGGGACGGGTGAGGGTCAGGCTTTGGGGAAGTGTTAGGGTTAGGTTTTGGGCTAGGGTTAGGGTTAGGACCAGGGACGGTTTAGGGTCCAGGTGAGGGTACGGCAACGCTTTAGGGGGAGCGTGCGTGTGAGGGCGTGGGTTAGTGTTAGCGTACGGGTTAGGATTAGGGGACGGGTGAGGGTCAGGCTTCGGGGAAAGGTTAGGGTTAGGTTTCGGGCTAGGGTTAGGGTTAGGGGATGGGGACGGTTTAGGGTCCAGGTGAGGGTACGGCAACGCTTTAGGGGGAGCGTGCGTGTGAGGGCGCGGGTTAGTGTTAGCGCACGGGTTAGGATTAGGGGACTGGTGAGGGTCAGGCTTCGGGGAAGTGTTAGGGTTAGGGTTCGGGCTAGGGTTAGGGTTAGGACCAGGGACGGTTTAGGGTCCAGGTGAGGGTACGGCAACGCTTTAGGGGGAGCGTGCATGTGAGGGCGCGGGTTAGTGTTAGCGTACGGGTTAGGATTAGGGGACGGGTGAGGGTCAGGCTTCGGGGAAGGGTTAGGGTAAGGGTTCGGGCTAGGGTTAGGGTTAGGGGACGGGGACGGTTTAGGGTCCAGGTGAGGGTACGGCAACGCTTTAGGGTGAGCGTGCGTGTGAGGGCGTGGGTTAGTGTTAGCGTACGGGTTAGGATTAGGGGACGGTTGAGGGTCAGGCTTCGCGGAACGGTTAGGGTTAGGGTTCGGGCTAGGGTTAGGGTTAGGGGACGGGGACGGTTTAGGGTCCAGGTGAGGGTACGGCAAAGCTTTAGGGGGAGCGTGCGTGTTAGGGCGCAGGTTAGTGTTAGCGTACGGGTTAGGATTAGGGGACGGGTGAGGGTCAGGCTTCGGGGAAGTACTAGGGTTAGGGTTCGGGCTAGGGTTAGGGTTAGGGGACGGGGACGGTTTAGGGTCCAGGTGAGGGTACGGCAACGCTTTAGGGGGAGCGTGCGTGTGAGGGTGCGCATTAGTGTTAGCGTACGGCTTAGGATTAGGGGACCGTTGAGGGTCAGGCTTCGGGGAAGGGTTAGGGTTAGGGTTCGGGCTAGGGTTAGGGTTAGGGGACGGGGACGGTTCAGGGTCCAGGTGAGGGTACGGCAACGCTTTAGGGGGAGCGTGCGTGTGAGGGCGCGGGTTAGTGTTAGCGTACGGGTTAGGATTAGGGGACGGGTGAGGGTGAGGCTTCGGGGAAGGGTTAGTGTTAGGGTTCGGGCTACGGTTAGGTTTAGGGGATGGGGAAGGTTTAGGGTCCAGGTGAGAGTACGGCAACGCTTTAGGGGGAGCGTGCGTGTGAGGGCGCGGGTTAGTGTTAGCGTACGGGTTAGGATTAGGGGACGGGTGAGGGTCAGGCTTCGGGGAAGGGTTAGGGTTAGGGTTCGGGCTAGGGTTAGGGTTAGGGGACGGGGACGGTTTAGGGTCCAGGTGAGGGTACGGCAACGCTTTAGGGGGAGCGTGCGTGTGAGGGCGCGGGTTAGTGTTAGCGTACGTGTTAGGATTAGGGGACGGGTGAGGGTCAGGCTTCGGGGAAGGGTTAGGGTTAGGGTTCGGGCTAGGGTTAGGGTTAGGACCGGGGACGGTTTAGGGTCCAGGTGAGGGTACGGCAACGCTTTAGGGGGAGCATGCGTGTGAGGGCGCGCGTTAGTGTTAGCGTACGGGTTAGGATTAGGGGACGGGTGAGGGTCAGGCTTCGGGGAAGGGTTAGGGTTAGGGTTCGGTCTAGGGTTAGGGTTAGGGGACGGGGACAGTTTAGGGTCCAGGTGAGGGTACGGCAACGCTTTAGGGGGAGCGTGCGTGTGAGGGCGCGGGTTAGTGTTAGCGTACGGGTTAGGATTAGGGGACGTGTGAGGGTCAGGCTTCGGGGAAGGGTTAGGATTAGGGTTCGGTCTAGGGTTAGGGTTAGGGGACGGGGACGGTTTAGGGTCCAGGTGAGGGTACGGCAACGCTTTAGGGGGAGCGTGCGTGTGAGGGCGCGGGTTAGTGTTAGCGCACGGGTTAGGATTAGGGGACGGGTGAGGGTCAGGCTTCGGGGACGTGTTAGGGTTAGGGTTCGGGCTAGGGTTAGGGTTAGGACCAGGGACGGTTTAGGGTCCAGGTGAGGGTACGGCAACGCTTTAGGGGGAGCGTGCGTGTAAGGGCGCGGGTTAGTGTTAGCGTACGGGTTAGGATTAGGGGACGGGGGAGGGTCAGGCTTCGGGGAAGGGTTAGGGTTAGAGTTCGGGCTAGGGTTAGGGTTAGGGGACGGGGACGGTTTAGGGTCCAGGTGAGGGTACGGCAACGCTTTAGGGGGAGCGTGCGTGTGAGGGCGCGGGTTAGTGTTAGCGTACGGGTTAGGATTAGGGGACGGGTTAGGGTCAGGCTTCGGGGAAGTGTTAGGGTTAGGGTTCGGGCTAGGATTAGGGTTAGGGGACGGGGACGGTTTAGGGTCCAGGTGAGGGTACGGCAACGCTTTAGGGGGAGCGTGCGTGTGAGGGCGCGGGTTAGTGTTAGCGTACGGGTTAGGATTAGGGGACGGGTGAGTGTCAGGCTTCGGGGAAGTGTTAGGGTTAGGGTTCGGTCTAGGGTTAGGGTTAGGGGACGGGGACGGTTTAGGGTCCAGGTGAGGGTACGGCAACGCTTTAGGGGGAGCGTGCTTGTGAGGACGCGGGTTAGTGTTAGCGTACGGGTTAGGATTAGGGGACGGGTGAGGGTCAGGCTTCGGGGAAGGGTTAGGGTTAGGGTTCGGGCTAGGGTTAGGGTTAGGGGACGGGGACGGTTTAGGGTCCAGGTGAGTGTACGGCAACGCTTTAGGGGGAGCGTGCGTGTGAGGGCGCGGGTTAGTGTTAGCGTACGGGTTAGGATTAGGGGACGGGTGAGGGTCAGGCTTCGGGGAAGGGTTAGGGTAAGGGTTCGGGCTAGGGTTAGGGTTAGGGGACGGGGACGGTTTAGGGTCCAGGTGAGGGTACGGCAACGCTTTAGGGTGAGCGTGCGTGTGAGGGCGCGGGTTAGTGTTAGCGTACGGGTTAGGATTAGGGGACGGGTGAGTGTCAGGCTTCGGGGAAAGGTTAGGGTTAGGGTTCGGGCTAGGGTTAGGGTTAGGGGACGGGGACGGTTTAGGGTCCAGGTGAGGGTACGGCAACGCTTTAGGGGGAGCGTGCGTGTGAGGGCGCGGGTTATTGTTAGCGTACGGGTTAGGATTAGGGGACGGGTGAGGGTCAGGCTTCGCGGAACGGTTAGGGTTAGGGTTCGGGCTAGGGTTAGGGTTAGGGGACGGGGACGGTTTAGGGTCCAGGTGAGGGTACGGCAACGCTTTAGTGGGAGCGTGCATGTTAGGGCGCAGGTTAGTGTTAGCGTACGGGTTAGGATTAGGGGACGGGTGAGGGTCAGGCTTCGGGGAAGTGCTAGGGTTAGGGTTCGGGCTAGGGTTAGGGTTAGGGGACGGGGACGGTTTAGGGTCCAGGTGAGGATACGGCAACGCTTTAGGGTGAGCGTGCGTGTGAGGGCGCGGGTTAGTGTTAGCGTACGGGTTAGGATTAGGGGACGGGTGAGGGTCAGGCTTCGGGGAAAGGTTAGGGTTAGGGTTCGGGCTAGGGTTAGGGTTAGGGGACGGGGACGGTTTAGGGTCCAGGTGAGGGTACGGCAACGCTTTAGGGGGAGCGTGCGTGTGAGGGCGCGGGTTATTGTTAGCGTACGGGTTAGGATTAGGGGACGGGTGGGGGTCAGGCTTCGCGGAACGGTTAGGTTTAGGGTTCGGGCTAGGGTTAGGGTTAGGGGACGGGGACGGTTTAGGGTCCAGGTGAGGGTACGGCAACGCTTTAGGGGGAGCGTGCATGTTAGGGCGCAGGTTAGTGTTAGCGTACGGGTTAGGATTAGGGGACGGGTGAGGGTCAGGCTTCGGGGAAGTGCTAGGGTTAGGGTTCGGGCTAGGGTTAGGGTTAGGGGATGGGGACGGTTTAGGGTCCAGGTGAGGGTACGGCAACGCTTTAGGGGGAACGTGCGTGTGAGGGCGCGGGTTAGTGTTAGCGTACGGGTTAGGATTAGGGGACGTGTGAGGGTCAGGCTTCGGGGAAGTGCTAGGGTTAGGGTTCGGGCTAGGGTTAGGGTTAGGGGATGGGGACGGTTTAGGGTCCAGGTGAGGGTACGGCAACGCTTTAGGGGGAGCGTGCGTGTGAGGGCGCGGGTTAGTGTTAGCGTACGGGTTAGGATTAGGGGACGGGTGAGGGTCAGGCTTCGGGGAAGGGTTAGGGTTAGGGTTCGGGCTAGGGTTAGTGTTAGGACCGGGGACGGTTTAGGGTCCAGGTGAGGGTACGGCAACGCTTTAGGGGGAGCGTGCGTGTGAGGGCGCGGGTTAGTGTTAGCGTACGGGTTAGGATTAGGGGACGGGGGAGGGTCAGGCTTCGGGGAAGTGTTAGGGTAAGGGTTCGGGCTAGGGTTAGGGTTAGGGGACGGGGACGGTTTAGGGTCCAGGTGAGGGTACAGCAACGCTTTAGGCAGAGCGAGCGTGTGAGGGCGCGGGTTAATGTTAGCGTACGGGTGAGGATTAGGGGACGTGTGAGGGTCAGGCTTCGGGGAAGGGTTAGGGTTAGGGTTCGGGCTAGGGTTAGGGTTAGGGGACGGGGACGGTTTAGGGTCCAGGTGAGGGTACGGCAACGCTTTAGGGGGAGCGTGCGTGTGAGGGCGCGGGTTATTGTTAGCGTACGGGTTAGGATTAGGGGACGTGTGAGGGTCAGGCTTTGGGGAAGGGTTAGGGTTAGGGTTCGGGCTAGGGTTAGGGTTAGGGGATGGGGACGGTTTAGGGTCCAGGTGAGGGTACGGCAACGCTTTAGGGGGAGCGTGCGTGTGAGGGCGCGGGTTAGTGTTAGCGTACGGGTTAGGATTAGGGGACGGGTGAGGGTCAGGCTTCGGGGAAGGGTTAGGGTTAGGGTTCGGGCTAGGCTTAGGGTTAGGACCGGGGACGGTTTAGGGTCCAGGTGAGGGTACGGCAACGCTTTAGGGGGAGCGTGCGTGTGAGGGCGCGGGTTAGTGTTAGAGTACGGGTTAGGATTAGGGGACGGGTGAGGGTCAGGCTTCGGGGAAGGGTTAGGGTTAGGGTTCGGGCTAGGGGTAGGGTTAGGGGACGGGGACGGTTTAGGGTCCAGGTGAGGGTATGGCAACACTTTAGGGGGAGCGTGCGTGTGAGGGCGCGGGTTAGTGTTAGCGTACGGGTTAGGATTAGGGGACGGGTGAGGGTCAGGCTTCGGGGAAGGGTTAGGGTAAGGGTTCGAGCTAGGGTTAGGGTTAGGGGACGGGGACGGTTTAGGGTCCAAGTGAGGGTACGGCAACGCTTTAGGGTGAGCGTGCGTGTGAGGGCGCGGGTTAGTGTTAGCGTACGGGTTAGGATTAGGGGACGGGTGAGGGTCAGGCTTCGGGGAAGGGTTAGGGTTAGGGTTCGGGCTAGGGTTAGGGTTAGGGGACGGGGACGGTTTAGGGTCCAGGTGAGGGTACGGCAACGCTTTAGGGGGAGCGTGCGTGTGAGGGCGCGGGTTAGTGTTAGCGTACGGGTTAGGATTAGGGGACGGGTGAGGGTCAGGCTTCGCGGAACGGTTAGGGTTAGGGTTCGGGCTAGGGTTAGGGTTAGGAGATGGGGACGGTTTAGGGTCCAGGTGAGGGTACGGCAACGCTTTAGGGGGAGCGTGCGTGTTAGGGCGCAGGTTAGTGTTAGCGTACGGGTTAGGATTAGGGGACGTGTGAGGGTCAGGCTTCGGGGAAGTGCTAGGGTTAGGGTTTGGGCTAGGGTTTGGGTTAGGGGACGGGGACGGTTTAGGGTCCAGGTGAGGGTACGGCAACGCTTTAGGGGGAGTGTGCGTGTGAGGGCGCGCGTTAGTGTTAGCGTACGGCTTAGGATTAGGGGACCGTTGAGGGTCAGGCTTCGGGGAAGGGTTAGGGTTAGGGTTCGGGCTAGGGTTAGGGTTAGGGGACGGGGACGGTTTAGGGTCCAGGTGAGGGTACGGCAACGCTTTAGAGGGAGCGTGCGTGTGAGGGCGCGGGTTAGTGTTAGCGTACGGGTTAGGATTAGGGGACGGGTGAGGGTGAGGCTTCGGGGAAGGGTTAGTGTTAGGGTTCGGGCTAGGGTTAGGTTTAGGGGATGGGGACCGTTTAGGGTCCAGGTGAGGGTACGGCAACGCTTTAGGGGGAGCGTGCGTGTGAGGGCGCGGGTTAGTGTTAGCGTACGGGTTAGGATTAGGGGACGGGTGAGGGTCAGGCTTCGGGGAAGGGTTAGGGTTAGGGTTCGGGCTAGGGTTAGGGTTAGGGGACGGGGACGGTTTAGGGTCCAGGTGAGGGTACGGCAACGCTTTAGGGGGAGCGTGCGTGTGAGGGCGCGGGTTAGTGTTAGCGTACGGGTTAGGATTAGGGGACGGGAGAGAGTCAGGCTTCGGGGAAGGGTTAGGGTTAGGGTTCGGGCTAGGGTTAGGGTTAGGGGACGGGGACGGTTTAGGATCCAGGTGAGGGTACGGCAACGCTTTAGGGGGAGCATGCGTGTGAGGGCGCGGGTTAGTGTTAGCGTACGGGTTAGGATTAGGGGACGGGTGAGGGTCAGGCTTCAGGGAAGTGTTAGGGTTAGGGTTCGGGCTAGGGTTAGGGTTAGGGGACGGGGACGGTTTAGGGTCCAGGTGAGGGTACGGCAACGCTTTAGGGGGAGCGTTCGTGTGAGGGCGCGGGTTAGTGTTAGCGTACGGGTTAGGATTAGGGGACGTGTGAAGGTCAGGTTTCGGGGAAGGGTTAGGGTTAGGGTTCGGGCTAGGGTTAGGGTTAGGGGACGGGGACGGTTCAGGGTCCAGGTGAGGGTACAGCAACACTTTAGGGGGAGCGTGCGTGTGAGGGCGCGGGTTAGTGTTAGCGTACGGGTTAGGATTAGGGGACGGGTGAGGGTCAGGCTTCGGGGAAGGGTTAGGGTTAGGGTTCAGGCTAGGGTTAGGGTTAGGGGACCGGGACGGTTTAGTGTCCAGGTGAGAGTACGGAAACGCTTTAGGGGGAGCGTGCGTGTGAGGTCGCGGGTTAGTGTTAGTGTACGGGTTAGGATTAAGGGACGGGTGAGGGTCAGGCTTCGGGGAAGGATTAGGGTTAGGGTTCGGGCTAGGGTTAGGGTTAAGGGATAGGGACGGTTTAGGGTCCAGGTGAGGGTACGACAACGCTTTAGGGGGAGCGTGCGTGTGAGGGCGCGGGTTAGTGTTAGCGTACGGGTTAGGATTAGGGGACGGGTGAGGGTCAGGCTTCGGGGAAGGGTTAGGGTTAGGGTTAGGGGACGGGGACGGTTTAGGGTCCAGGTGAGGGTACGGCAACGCTTTAGGGGAAGCGTGCGTGTGAGGGCGCGGGATAGTGTTAGCGTACGGGTTAGGATTAGGGGACGGGTGAGGGTCAGGCTTCGGGGAAGGGTTAGGGTTAGGGTTCGGGCTAGGGTTAGGGTTAGGACCGGGGACGGTTTAGGGTCCTGGTGAGGGTACGGCAACGCTTTAGGGGGAGCGTGCGTGTGAGGGCGCGGGTTAGTGTTAGCGTACGGGTTAGGATTAGGGGACGGGGGAGGGTCAGGCTTCGGGGAAGGGTTAGGTTTCGGGCTAGGGTTAGGGTTAGGGGACGGGGACGGTTTAGGGTCCAGGTGAGGGTACGGCAACGCTTTAGGGTGAGCGTGCGTGTGAGGGCGCGGGTTAGTGTTAGCGTACGGGTTAGGATTAGGGGACGGGTGAGGGTCAGGCTTCGGGGAAGGGTTAGGGTTAGGGTTCGGGCTAGGATTAGGGTTAGGGGACGGGGACGGTTTAGGGTCCAGGTGAGGGTACGGCAACGCTTTATAGGGAGCGTGCGTGTGAGGGCGCGGGTTAGTGTTAGAGTACGGGTTAGGATTAGGGGACGGGTGAGGGTCAGGTTTCGGGGAAGGGTTAGGGTTAGGGTTCGGGCTAGGGTTAGGGTTAGGGGACGGGGACGGTTTAGGGTCCAGGTGAGGGTACGGCAACGCTTTAGGGGGAGCGTGCGTGTGAGGGCGCGGGTTAGTTTTAGCATACGGGTTAGGATTAGGGGACGGGTGAGGGTCAGGCTTCGGGGAAGGGTTAGGGTTAGGGTTCGGGCTAGGGTTAGGGTTAGGGGACGGGGACGGTTTAGGGTCCAGGTGAGGGTACGGCAACGCTTTGGGGGAGCGTGCGTGTGAGGGCGCGGGTTAGTGTTAGCGTACGGGTTAGGATTAGGGGACGGTTGAGGGTCAGGCTTCGGGGAAGGGTTAGGTTTAGGGTTCTGCTAGGGTTAGGGTTAGGGGACGGGGACGGTTTAGGGTCCAGGTGAGGGGACGGCAACGCTTTAGGGGGAGCGTGCGTGTGAGGGCGCGGGTTAGTGTTAGCGTACGGGTTAGGATTAGGGGACGGGTGAGGGTCAGGCTTCGGGGAAGGGTTAGGGTTAGGGTTCGGGCTAGGGTTAGGGTTAGGGGATGGGGACGGTTTAGGGTCCAGGTGAGGCTACGGCAACGCTTTAGGGGGAGCGTGCGTGTGAGGGCGCGGGTTAGTGTTAGCGTACGGGTTAGGATTAGGGGACGGGAGAGGGTCAGGCTTCGGGGAAGGGTTAGGGTTAGGGTTCGGCTAGGGTTTGGGTTAGGGGACGGGGACGGTTTAGGGTCCAGGTGAGTGTACGGCAACGCTTTAGGGGGAGCGTGCGTGTGAGGGCGCGGGTTAGTGTTGGCGTACGGGTTAGGATTAGGGGACGGGTGAGGATCAGGCTTCGGGGAAGGGTTAGGGTTAGGGTTCTGGCTAGGTTTAGGGTTAGGGGAGGGGACGGTTTAGGGTCCAGGTGAGGGTACAGCAACGCTTTAGGGGGAGCGTGCGTGTGAGGGCGCGGGTTAGTGTTAGCGTACGGGTTAGGATTAGGGGACGGGTGAGGGTCAGGCTTCGGGGAAGGGTTAGGGTTAGGGTTCGGGCTAGGGTTAGGGTTAGGGGACGGGGACGGTTTAGGGTCCAGGTGAGGGTACGGCAACGCTTTAGGGGGAGCGTGCGTGTGAGGGCGCGGGTTAGTGTTAGCGTACGGGTTAGGATTAGGGGACGGGAGAGAGTCAGGCTTCGGGGAAGGGTTAGGGTTAGGGTTCGGGCTAGGGTTAGGGTTAGGGGACGGGGACGGTTTAGGATCCAGGTGAGGGTACGGCAACGCTTTAGGGGGAGCATGCGTGTGAGGGCGCGGGTTAGTGTTAGCGTACGGGTTAGGATTAGGGGACGGGTGAGGGTCAGGCTTCAGGGAAGTGTTAGGGTTAGGGTTCGGGCTAGGGTTAGGGTTAGGGGACGGGGACGGTTTAGGGTCCAGGTGAGGGTACGGCAACGCTTTAGGGGGAGCGTTCGTGTGAGGGCGCGGGTTAGTGTTAGCGTACGGGTTAGGATTAGGGGACGTGTGAAGGTCAGGTTTCGGGGAAGGGTTAGGGTTAGGGTTCGGGCTAGGGTTAGGGTTAGGGGACGGGGACGGTTCAGGGTCCAGGTGAGGGTACAGCAACACTTTAGGGGGAGCGTGCGTGTGAGGGCGCGGGTTAGTGTTAGCGTACGGGTTAGGATTAGGGGACGGGTGAGGGTCAGGCTTCGGGGAAGGGTTAGGGTTAGGGTTCAGGCTAGGGTTAGGGTTAGGGGACCGGGACGGTTTAGTGTCCAGGTGAGAGTACGGAAACGCTTTAGGGGGAGCGTGCGTGTGAGGTCGCGGGTTAGTGTTAGTGTACGGGTTAGGATTAAGGGACGGGTGAGGGTCAGGCTTCGGGGAAGGATTAGGGTTAGGGTTCGGGCTAGGGTTAGGGTTAAGGGATAGGGACGGTTTAGGGTCCAGGTGAGGGTACGACAACGCTTTAGGGGGAGCGTGCGTGTGAGGGCGCGGGTTAGTGTTAGCGTACGGGTTAGGATTAGGGGACGGGTGAGGGTCAGGCTTCGGGGAAGGGTTAGGGTTAGGGTTAGGGGACGGGGACGGTTTAGGGTCCAGGTGAGGGTACGGCAACGCTTTAGGGGAAGCGTGCGTGTGAGGGCGCGGGATAGTGTTAGCGTACGGGTTAGGATTAGGGGACGGGTGAGGGTCAGGCTTCGGGGAAGGGTTAGGGTTAGGGTTCGGGCTAGGGTTAGGGTTAGGACCGGGGACGGTTTAGGGTCCTGGTGAGGGTACGGCAACGCTTTAGGGGGAGCGTGCGTGTGAGGGCGCGGGTTAGTGTTAGCGTACGGGTTAGGATTAGGGGACGGGGGAGGGTCAGGCTTCGGGGAAGGGTTAGGTTTCGGGCTAGGGTTAGGGTTAGGGGACGGGGACGGTTTAGGGTCCAGGTGAGGGTACGGCAACGCTTTAGGGTGAGCGTGCGTGTGAGGGCGCGGGTTAGTGTTAGCGTACGGGTTAGGATTAGGGGACGGGTGAGGGTCAGGCTTCGGGGAAGGGTTAGGGTTAGGGTTCGGGCTAGGATTAGGGTTAGGGGACGGGGACGGTTTAGGGTCCAGGTGAGGGTACGGCAACGCTTTATAGGGAGCGTGCGTGTGAGGGCGCGGGTTAGTGTTAGAGTACGGGTTAGGATTAGGGGACGGGTGAGGGTCAGGTTTCGGGGAAGGGTTAGGGTTAGGGTTCGGGCTAGGGTTAGGGTTAGGGGACGGGGACGGTTTAGGGTCCAGGTGAGGGTACGGCAACGCTTTAGGGGGAGCGTGCGTGTGAGGGCGCGGGTTAGTTTTAGCATACGGGTTAGGATTAGGGGACGGGTGAGGGTCAGGCTTCGGGGAAGGGTTAGGGTTAGGGTTCGGGCTAGGGTTAGGGTTAGGGGACGGGGACGGTTTAGGGTCCAGGTGAGGGTACGGCAACGCTTTGGGGGAGCGTGCGTGTGAGGGCGCGGGTTAGTGTTAGCGTACGGGTTAGGATTAGGGGACGGTTGAGGGTCAGGCTTCGGGGAAGGGTTAGGTTTAGGGTTCTGCTAGGGTTAGGGTTAGGGGACGGGGACGGTTTAGGGTCCAGGTGAGGGGACGGCAACGCTTTAGGGGGAGCGTGCGTGTGAGGGCGCGGGTTAGTGTTAGCGTACGGGTTAGGATTAGGGGACGGGTGAGGGTCAGGCTTCGGGGAAGGGTTAGGGTTAGGGTTCGGGCTAGGGTTAGGGTTAGGGGATGGGGACGGTTTAGGGTCCAGGTGAGGCTACGGCAACGCTTTAGGGGGAGCGTGCGTGTGAGGGCGCGGGTTAGTGTTAGCGTACGGGTTAGGATTAGGGGACGGGAGAGGGTCAGGCTTCGGGGAAGGGTTAGGGTTAGGGTTCGGCTAGGGTTTGGGTTAGGGGACGGGGACGGTTTAGGGTCCAGGTGAGTGTACGGCAACGCTTTAGGGGGAGCGTGCGTGTGAGGGCGCGGGTTAGTGTTGGCGTACGGGTTAGGATTAGGGGACGGGTGAGGATCAGGCTTCGGGGAAGGGTTAGGGTTAGGGTTCTGGCTAGGTTTAGGGTTAGGGGAGGGGACGGTTTAGGGTCCAGGTGAGGGTACAGCAACGCTTTAGGGGGAGCGTGCGTGTGAAGGCGCGCTTTAGTGTTAGCGTACGGCTTAGGATTAGGGGACGGGTGAGGGTCAGGCTTCAGGGAAGGGTTAGGTTTAGGGTTCAGGCTAGGGTTAGGGTTAGGGTACGGGGATGGTTTAGGGTCCAGGTGAGGGTACGGCAACGCTTTAGGGGGAGCGTGCGTGTGAGGGCGCGGGTTAGTGTTAGCGTACGGCTTAGGATTAGGGGACGGGTGAGGGTCAGGCTTCGGGGAAGGGTTAGGGTTAGGGTTCGGGCTAGGGTTAGGGTTAGGGGACGGGGACGGTTTAGGGTCCAGGTGATGGTACGGCAACGCTTTAGGGGGAGGGTGCGTGTGAGGGCGCGGGTTAGTGTTGGCGTACGGGTTAGGATTAGGGGACGGGTGAGGGTCAGGCTTCGGGGAAGGGTTAGGGTTAGGGTTCTGCTAGGGTTAGGGTTACGGGACGGGGACGGTTTAGGGTCCAGGTGAGGGGACGGCAACGCTTTAGGGGGAGCGTGCGTGTGAGGGCGCGGGTTAGTGTTAGCGTACGAGTTAGGATTAGGGGACGGGTGAGGGTCAGGCTTCGGGGACGGGTTAGGGTTAGGGTTCGGGCTAGGGTTAGGGTTAGGGGATGGGGACGGTTTAGGGTCCAGGTGAGGGTACGGCAACGCTTTAGCGGGAGCGTGCGTGTGAGGGCGCGGGTTAGTGTTAGCGTACGGGTTAGGATTAGGGGACGGGTGAGGGTCAGGCTTCGGGGAAGGGTTAGGTTTAGGGTTCTGCTAGGGTTAGGGTTAGGGGACGGGGACGGTTAAGGGTCCAGGTGAGGGGACGGCAACGCTTTAGGGGGAGCGTGCGTGTGAGGGCGCGGGTTAGTGTTAGCGTACGGGTTAGGATTAGGGGACGGGTGAGGGTCAGGCTTCGGGGAAGGGTTAGGGTTAGGGTTCGGCTAGGGTTTGGGTTAGGGGACGGGGACGGTTTAGGGTCCAGGTGAGCTTACGGCAACGCTTTAGGGGGAGCGTGCGTGTGAGGGCGCGCGTTAGTGTTAGCGTACGGCTTAGGATTAGGGGACGGGTGAGGGTCAGGCTTCAGGGAAGGGTTAAGGTTAGGGTTCAGGCTAGGGTTAGGGTTAGGGTACGGGGATGGTTCAGGGTCCAGGTGAGGGTACGGCAACGCTTTAGGGGGAGCGTGCCTGTGAGGGCGCGGGTTAGTGTTAGCGTACGGCTTAGGATTAGGGGACGGGTGAGGGTCAGGCTTCAGGGAAGGGTTAGGGTTAGGGTTCAGGATACGGTTAGGGTTAGGGGACGGGGACGGTTTAGGGTCCAGGTGGGGGTACGGCAACGCTTTAGGGGGAGCGTGCATGTGAGGGTGTGGTTTAGTGTTAGCGTACGGTTTAGGATTAGGGGACGGGTGAGGGTCAGGCTTCGGGGAAGGGTTAGGGTTAGGGTTCGGGCTACGGTTAGGGTTAGGGGACGGGGATGGTTTAGGGTCCAAGTGGGGGTACGGCAACGCTTTAGGGGGAGCGTGCGTGTGAGGGTGTGGGTTAGTGTTAGCGTACGGGTTAGGATTAGGGGACGGGTGAGGGTCAGGCTTCGGGTAAGGGTTAGGGTTAGGGTTCGGGCTAGGGTTAGGGTTAGGGGACGGGGACGGCTTAGGGTCCAGGTGAGGGAACGGCAACGCTTTAGGGGGAGCGTGGGTGTGATGGCGCGGGTTAGTATTAGTGTACGGGTTAGGATTAGAGGACGGGTGAGGGTCAGGCTTCGGGGAAGAGTTAGGGTTAGGGTTCGGGCTAGGGTTAGGGTTAGGGGATGGGGAAGGTTTAGGTTCCAGGTGAGGGTACGGCAACGCTTTAGGGGGAGCGTGCATGTGAGGGCGCGGGTTAGTGTTAGCGTACGGATAGGATTAGGGGACGGGTGAGGGTCAGGCTTCGTGGAAGGGTTAGGGTTAGTGTTCGGGCTAGGGTTAGGGCACGGGGACGGGGACGGTTTAGGGTCCAGGTGAGGGTACGGCAACGCTTTAGGGGGAGCGTGCGTGTTAGGGCGCGGGTTAGTGTTAGCGTACGGGTTAGGATTAGGGGACGGGTGAGGGTCAGGCTTCGGGGAAGTGTTAGGGTTAGGGTTCGGGCTAGGGTTAGGGTTAGGGGACCGGGACGGTTTAGGGTCCAGGTGAGGGTACGGCAATGCTTTAGGGGGAGCGTGCGTGTGAGGGCGCGGGTTAGTATTAGCGTACGGGTTAGGATTAGGGGACGGGTGAGGGTCAGGCTTCGAGGAAGGGTTAGGGTTAGGGTTCGGGCTAGGGTTAGGGTTAGGGGACGGGGACGGTTTAGGGTCCAGGTGAGGGCACGGCAACGCTTTAGGGGGAGCGTGCGTGTGAGGGCGCGGGTTAGTGTTAGCGTACGGGTTAGGATTAGGGGACGGGTGAGGGTCAGGCTTCGGGGAAGGTTTAGGGTTACGGTTCGGGCTAGGGTTAGGGTTAGGGGACGGGGACGGTTTAGGGTCCAGGTGAGGGTACGGCAACGCTTTAGGGGGAGCGTGCGTGTGAGGGCGCGGGTTAGTGTTAGCGTACGGTTTAGGATTAGGGGACGGGTGAGGGTCAGGCTTCGGGGAAGGGTTAGGGTTATGGTTCGGGCTAGGGTTAGGGTTAGGGGACGGGGACGGTTTAGGGTCCAGGTGAGGGTACGGCAACGCTTTAGGGGGAGCGTGCATGTGAGGGCGCGGGTTAGTGTTAGCGTACGGGTTAGGATTAGGGGACGGGTGAGGGTCAGGCTTCGGGGAAGGGTTAGAGTTAGGGTTCGGGCTAGGGTTAGGGTTAGGGGACGGGGACGGTTTACGGTCCAGGTGAGGGTACGGCAACGCTTTAGGGGGAGCGTGCGTGTGAGGGCGCGGGTTAGTGTTAGCGTACGGGTTAGGATTAGGGGACGGGTGAGGGTCAGGCTTTGGGGAAGGGTTAGGGTTAGGGTTCGGGCTAGGGTTAGGGTTAGGGGACGGGGACGGTTTAGGGTCCAGGTGAGGGTACGGCAACGCTTTAGAGGGAGCGTGCGTGTGAGGGCGCGGGTTATTGTTAGCGTACGTGTTAGGATTAGGGGACGGGTGAGGGTCAGGCTTCGGGGAAGGGTTAGGGTTAGGGTTCGGGCTAGGGTTAGAGTTAGGGGACGGGGAAGGTTTAGGGTCCAGGTGAGGGTACGGCAACGCTTTAGGGGGAGCGTGCGTGTGAGGGCGCGGGTTAGTGTTAGCGTACGGGTTAGGATTAGGGGACGGGTGAGGGTCAGGCTTCGGGGAAGGGTTAGGGTTAGGGTTCGGGCTAGGGTTAGGGTTAGGGGACGGGGACGGTTTAGGGTCCAGGTGAGGGTACGGCAACGCTTTAGGGGGAGCGTGCATGTGAGGGCGCGGGTTAGTGTTAGCGTACGGGTTAGGATTCGGGGACGGGTGAGGGTCAGGCTTCGGGGAAGGGTTAGAGTTTGGGTTCGGGCTAGGGTTAGGGTTAGGGGACGGGGACGGTTTACGGTCCAGGTGAGGGTACGGCAACGCTTTAGGGGGAGCGTGCGTGTGAGGGCGCGGGTTAGTGTTAGCGTACGGGTTAGGATTAGGGGACGGGTGAGGGTCAGGCTTCGGGGAAGGGTTAGGGTTAGGGTTCGGGCTAGGGTTAGGGTTAGGGGACGGGGACGGTTTAGGGTCCAGGTGAGGGTACGGCAACGCTTTAGGGGGAGCGTGCGTGTGAGGGCGCGGGTTAGTGTTAGCGTACGGGTTAGGATTAGGGGACGGGTGAGGGTCAGGCTTCGGGGAAGGGTTAGGGTTAGGGTTCGGGCTAGGGTTAGGGTTAGGGGACGGGGACGGTTTAGGGTCCAGGTGAGGGTACGGCAACGCTTTAGGGGGAGCGTGCATGTGAGGGCGCGGGTTAGTGTTAGCGTACGGGTTAGGATTAGGGGACGGGTGAGGGTCAGGCTTCGGGGAAGGGTTAGAGTTTGGGTTCGGGCTAGGGTTAGGGTTAGGGGACGGGGACGGTTTACGGTCCAGGTGAGGGTACGGCAACGCTTTAGGGGGAGCGTGCGTGTGAGGGCGCGGGTTAGTGTTAGCGTACGGGTTAGGATTAGGGGACGGGTGAGGGTCAGGCTTCGGGGAAGGGTTAGGGTTAGGGTTCGGGCTAGGGTTAGGGTTAGGGGACGGGGACGGTTTAGGGTCCAGGTGAGGGTACGGCAACGCTTTAGAGGGAGCGTGCGTGTGAGGGCGCGGGTTATTGTTAGCGTACGTGTTAGGATTAGGGGACGGGTGAGGGTCAGGCTTCGGGGAAGGGTTAGGGTTAGGGTTCGGGCTAGGGTTAGAGTTAGGGGACGGGGAAGGTTTAGGGTCCAGGTGAGAGTACGGCAACGCTTTAGGGGGAGCATGCGTGTGAGGGCGCGGGTTAGTGTTAGCGTACGGGTTAGGATTAGGGGACGGGTGAGGGTCAGGCTTCGGGGAAGGGTTAGGGTTAGGGTTCGGGCTAGGGTTAGGGTTAGGGGACGGGGACGGTTTAGGGTCCAGGTGAGGGTACGGCAACGCTTTAGGGGGAGCGTGCGTGTGAGGGCGCGGGTTAGTGTTAGCGTACGGGTTAGGATTAGGGGACGGGTGAGGGTCAGGCTTCGGGGAAGGGTTAGGGTTAGGGTTCGGGCTAGGGTTAGGGTTAGGGGACGGGGACGGTTTAGGGTCCAGGTGAGGGTACGGCAACGCTTTAGGGGGAGCGTGCATGTGAGGGCGCGGGTTAGTTTTAGCGTACGGGTTAGGATTAGGGGACGGGTGAGGGTCAGGCTTCGGGGAAGCGTTAGAGTTAGGGTTCGGGCTAGGGTTAGGGTTAGGGGACGGGGACGGTTTACGGTCCAGGTGAGGGTACGGCAACGCTTTAGGGGGAGCGTGCGTGTGAGGGCGCGGGTTAGTGTTAGCGTACGGGTTAGGATTAGGGGACGGGTGAGGGTCAGGCTTTGGGGAAGGGTTAGGGTTAGGGTTCGGGCTAGGGTTAGGGTTAGGGGACGGGGACGGTTTAGGGTCCAGGTGAGGGTACGGCAACGCTTTAGAGGGAGCGTGCGTGTGAGGGCGCGGGTTATTGTTAGCGTACGTGTTAGGATTAGGGGACGGGTGAGGGTCAGGCTTCGGGGAAGGGTTAGGGTTAGGGTTCGGGCTAGGGTTAGAGTTAGGGGACGGGGAAGGTTTAGGGTCCAGGTGAGGGTACGGCAACGCTTTAGGGGGAGCATGCGTGTGAGGGCGCGGGTTAGTGTTAGCGTACGGGTTAGGATTAGGGGACGGGTGAGGGTCAGGCTTCGGGGAAGGGTTAGGTTTAGGGTTCGGGCTAGGGTTAGGGTTAGGGGACGGGGACGGTTTAGGGTCCAGGTGAGGGTACGGCAACGCTTTAGGGGGAGCGTGCGTGTGAGGGCGCGGGTTAGTGTTAGCGTACGGGTTAGGATTAGGGGACGGGTGAGGGTCAGGCTTCGGGGAAGTGTTAGGGTTAGGGTTCGGGCTAGGGTTAGGGTTAGGGGACGGGGACGGTTTAGGGTCCAGGTGAGGGTACGGCAACGCTTTAGGGGGAGCGTGCGTGTGAGGGCGCGGGTTAGTGTTAGCGTACGGGTTAGGATTAGGGGACGGGTGAGGGTCAGGCTTCGGGGAAGGGTTAGAGTTTGGGTTCGGGCTAGGGTTAGGGTTAGGGGACGGGGACGGTTTACGGTCCAGGTGAGGGTACGGCAACGCTTTAGGGGGAGCGTGCGTGTGAGGGCGCGGGTTAGTTTTAGCGTACGGGTTAGGATTAGGGGACGGTTGAGGGTCAGGCTTCGGGGAAGGGTTAGGGTTAGGGTTCGGGCTAGGGTTAGGGTTAGGGGACGGGGACGGTTTAGGGTCCAGGTGAGGGTACGGCAACGCTTTAGAGGGAGCGTGCGTGTGAGGGCGCGGGTTATTGTTAGCGTACGTGTTAGGATTAGGGGACGGGTGAGGGTCAGGCTTCGGGGAAGGGTTAGGGTTAGGGTTCGGGCTAGGGTTAGAGTTAGGGGACGGGGAAGGTTTAGGGTCCAGGTGAGAGTACGGCAACGCTTTAGGGGGAGCATGCGTGTGAGGGCGCGGGTTAGTGTTAGCGTACGGGTTAGGATTAGGGGACGGGTGAGGGTCAGGCTTCGGGGAAGGGTTAGGGTTAGGGTTCGGGCTAGGGTTAGGGTTAGGGGACGGGGACGGTTTAGGGTCCAGGTGAGGGTACGGCAACGCTTTAGGGGGAGCGTGCGTGTGAGGGCGCGGGTTAGTGTTAGCGTACGGGTTAGGATTAGGGGACGGGTGAGGGTCAGGCTTCGGGGAAGGGTTAGGGTTAGGGTTCGGGCTAGGGTTAGGGTTAGGGGACGGGGACGGTTTAGGGTCCAGGTGAGGGTACGGCAACGCTTTAGGGGGAGCGTGCATGTGAGGGCGCGGGTTAGTGTTAGCGTACGGGTTAGGATTAGGGGACGGGTGAGGGTCAGGCTTCGGGGAAGGGTTAGAGTTTGGGTTCGGGCTAGGGTTAGGGTTAGGGGACGGGGACGGTTTACGGTCCAGGTGAGGGTACGGCAACGCTTTAGGGGAAGCGTGCGTGTGAGGGCGCGGGTTAGTGTTAGCGTACGGGTTAGGATTAGGGGACGGGTGAGGGTCAGGCTTCGGGGAAGGGTTAGGGTTAGGGTTCGGGCTAGGGTTAGGGTTAGGGGACGGGGACGGTTTAGGGTCCAGGTGAGGGTACGGCAACGCTTTAGAGGGAGCGTGCGTGTGAGGGCGCGGGTTATTGTTAGCGTACGTGTTAGGATTAGGGGACGGGTGAGGGTCAGGCTTCGGGGAAGGGTTAGGGTTAGGGTTCGGGCTAGGGTTAGAGTTAGGGGACGGGGAAGGTTTAGGGTCCAGGTGAGGGTACGGCAACGCTTTAGGGGGAGCATGCGTGTGAGGGCGCGGGTTAGTGTTAGCGTACGGGTTAGGATTAGGGTACGGGTGAGGGTCAGGCTTCGGGGAAGGGTTAGGGTTAGGGTTCGGGCTAGGGTTAGGGTTAGGGGACGGGGACGGTTTAGGGTCCAGGTGAGGGTACGGCAACCCTTTAGGGGGAGCGTGCGTGTGAGGGCGCGGGTTAGTGTTAGCGTACGGGTTAGGATTAGGGGACGGGTGAGGGTCAGGCTTCGGGGAAGGGTTAGGGTTACGGTTCGGGCTAGGGTTAGGGTTAGGGGACGGGGACGGTTTAGGGTCCAGGTGAGGGTACGGCAACGCTTTAGGGGGAGCGTGCGTGTGAGGGTGTGGGTTAGTGTTAGCGTACGGGTTAGGATTAGGGTACGGGTGAGGGTCAGGCTTCGGGGAAGGGTTAGGGTTAGGGTTCGGGCTAGGGTTAGGGTTAGGGGACGGGGACGGTTTAGGGTCCAGGTGAGGGTTTGGCAACGCTTTAGAGGGAGCGTGCGTGTGAGGGCGCGGGTTATTGTTAGCGTACGTGTTAGGATTAGGGGACGGGTGAGGGTCAGGCTTCGGGGAAGGGTTAGGGTTAGGGTTCGGGCTAGGGTTAGAGTTAGGGGACGGGGAAGGTTTAGGGTCCAGGTGAGAGTACGGCAACGCTTTAGGGGGAGCATGCGTGTGAGGGCGCGGGTTAGTGTTAGCGTACGGGTTAGGATTAGGGGACGGGTGAGGGTCAGGCTTCGGGGAAGGGTTAGGGTTAGGGTTCGGGCTAGGGTTAGGGTTAGGGGACGGGGACGGTTTAGGGTCCAGGTGAGGGTACGGCAACGCTTTAGAGGGAGCGTGCGTGTGAGGGCGCGGGTTATTGTTAGCGTACGTGTTAGGATTAGGGGACGGGTGAGGGTCAGGCTTCGGGGAAGGGTTAGGGTTAGGGTTCGGGCTAGGGTTAGAGTTAGGGGACGGGGAAGGTTTAGGGTCCAGGTGAGGGTACGGCAACGCTTTAGGGGGAGCATGCGTGTGAGGGCGCGGGTTAGTGTTAGCGTACGGGTTAGGATTAGGGTACGGGTGAGGGTCAGGCTTCGGGGAAGGGTTAGGGTTAGGGTTCGGGCTAGGGTTAGGGTTAGGGGACGGGGACGGTTTAGGGTCCAGGTGAGGGTACGGCAACCCTTTAGGGGGAGCGTGCGTGTGAGGGCGCGGGTTAGTGTTAGCGTACGGGTTAGGATTAGGGGACGGGTGAGGGTCAGGCTTCGGGGAAGGGTTAGGGTTACGGTTCGGGCTAGGGTTAGGGTTAGGGGACGGGGACGGTTTAGGGTCCAGGTGAGGGTACGGCAACGCTTTAGGGGGAGCGTGCGTGTGAGGGTGTGGGTTAGTGTTAGCGTACGCGTTAGGATTAGGGTACGGGTGAGGGTCAGGCTTCGGGGAAGGGTTAGGGTTAGGGTTCGGGCTAGGGTTAGGGTTAGGGGACGGGGACGGTTTAGGGTCCAGGTGAGGGTTTGGCAACGCTTTAGAGGGAGCGTGCGTGTGAGGGCGCGGGTTATTGTTAGCGTACGTGTTAGGATTAGGGGACGGGTGAGTGTCAGGCTTCGGGGAAGTGTTTGGGTTAGGGTTCGGGCTAGGGTTAGAGTTAGGGGACGGGGACGGTTTAGGGTCCAGGTGAGGGTACGGCAACGCTTAAGGGGGAGCGTGCGTGTGAGGGCCTGGTTGAGTGATAGCGTACGGGTTAGGATTAGGGGACGGGTGAGGGTCAGGCTTCGGGGAAGTGTTAGGGTTAGGGTTCGGGCTGGGGTTAGGGTTAGGGGACGGGGACGGTTTAGGGTCCAGGTGAGGGTACGGCAACGCTTTAGGGGGAGCGGGCGTGTGAGGGCGCGGGTTAGTGTTAGCGTACGGGTTAGGATTAGAGGACAGGTGAGGGTCAGGCTTCGGGGAAGGGTTAGGGTTAGGGTTCGGGCTAGGGTTAGGGTTAGTGGACGGGGACGGTTTAGGGTCCAGGTGAGGGTACGGCAACGCTTTAGGGGGAGAGTGCATGTGAGGGCGCGGGTTAGTGTTAGCGTACGGGTTAGGATTAGGGGACGGGTGAGGGTCAGGCTACGGGGAAGGGTTAGGGTTAGGGTTCGGGCTAGGGTTAGGGTTAGGGGACGTGGACGGTTTAGGGGACAGGTGAGGGTACGGCAACCCTTTAGGGGGAGCGTGCGTGTGAGGGTGCGGGTTAGTGTTAGCGTACGGGTTAGGATTAGGGGACGGGTGAGGGTCAGGCTTCGGGGAAGGGTTAGGGTTAGGGTTCGGGCTAGGGTTAGGGGACGGGGACGGGGACGGTTTAGGGTCCAGGTGAGGGTACGGCAACACTTTAGGGGGAGCGTGCGTGTGAGGGCGCGTGATAGTGTTAGCGTACGGGTTAGGATTAGGGGACGGGTGAGGGTCAGGCTTCGGGGAAGGGTTAGGGTTAGGGTTCAGGCTAGGGTTAGGGTTAGGGGACGGGGACGGTTTAGGGTCCAGGTGAGGGTACGGCAACGCTTTAGGGGGAGCGTGCGTGTGAGGGCGCGGGTTAGTGTTAGCGTACGGGTTAGGATTAGGGGACGGGTGAGGGTCAGGCTTCGGGGAAGGGTTAGGGTTAGGGTTCGGGCTAGGGTTAGGTTTAGGGGACGGGGACGGTTTAGGGTCTAGGTGAGGGTACGGCAACGCTTTAGGGGGAGCGTGTGTGTGAGGGCGCGGGTTAGTGTTAGCGTACGGGTTAGGATTAGGGGACGGGTGAGGGTCAGGCTTCGGGGAAGTGTTAGGTTTAGGGTTCGGGCTAGGGTTAGGGTTAGGGGACGGGGACGGTTTAGGGTCCAGGTGAGGGTACGGCAACCCTTTAGGGCGAGCGTGCGTGTGAGGGCGCGCGTTAGTGTTAGCGTACGGCTTAGGATTAGGGGACGGGTGAGGGTCAGGCTTCGGGGAAGGGTTAGGGTTACGGTTCGGGCTAGGGTTATGGTTAGGGGACGGGGACGGTTTACGGTCCAGGTGAGGGTACGGCAACGCTTTAGGGGGAGCGTGCGTGTGAGGGTGCGGGTTAGTGTTAGCGTACGGGTTAGGATTAGGGGACGGGTGAGGGTCAGGCTTCGGGGAAGGGTTAGGGTTAGGGTTCGGGCTAGGGTTAGGGGATGGGGACGGGGACGGTTTAGAGTCCAGGTGAGGGTACGGCAACGCTTTAGAGGGAGCGTGCGTGTGAGGGCGCTGGTTATTGTTAGCGTACGTGTTACGATTAGGGGACGGGTGAAGGTCAGGCTTCGGGGAAGGGTTAGGGTTAGGGTTCGGGCTAGGGTTAGAGTTAGGGGACGGGAAAGGTATAGGGTCCAGGTGAGGGTACGGCAACGCTTTAGGGGGAGCGTGCGTGTGAGGGCGCGGGTTAGTGTTAGCGTACGGGTTAGTATTAGGGGACGGGTGAAGGTCAGGCTTCGGGGAAGGGTTAGGGTTAGGGTTCGGGCTAGGGTTAGGGTTAGGGAACGGGGACGGTTTAGGATCCAGGTGAGGGTACAGCAACGCTTTAGAGGGAGCGTGCGTGTGAGGGCGTGGGTTAGTGTTAGCGTACGGGTTAGGATTAGGGGACGGGTGAGGGTCAGGCTTCGGGGAAGGGTTAGGGTTAGGGTTCTGGCTAGGGTTAGGGTTAGGGGACGGGGACGCTTTAGGGTCCAGGTGAGGGTACGGCAACGCTTTAGGGGGAGCGTGCGTGTGAGGGCGTGGGTTAGTGTTAGCGTACGGGTTAGGATTAGGGGACGGGGAAGGGTCAGGCTTCGGGGAAGGGTTAGGGTTAGGGTTCAGGCTACGGTTAGAGTTAGGGGACGGGGACGGTTTAGGGTCCACGTGGGGGTACGGCAACGCTTTAGGGGGAGCGTGCATGTGAGGGTGTGGGTTAGTGTTAGCGTACGGTTTAGGATTAGGGGACGGATGAGGGTCAGGCTTCGGGGAAGGGTTAGGGTTAGGGTTCGGGCTACGGTTAGGGTTAGGGGACGGGGATGGTTTAGGGTCCAAGTGGGTGTACGGCAACGCTTTAGGGGGAGCGTGCGTGTGAGGGTGTGGGTTAGTGTTAGCGTACGGGTTAGGATTATGGGACGGGTGAGGGTCAGGCTTCGGGTAAGGGTTAGGGTTAGGGTTCGGGCTAGGGTTAGGGTTAGGGGACGGGGACGGCTTAGGGTCCAGGTGAGGGAACGGCAACGCTTTAGGGGGAGCGTGGGTGTGAGGGCGCGGGTTAGTATTAGTGTACGGGTTAGGATTAGAGGACGGGTGAGGGTCAGGCTTCGGGGAAGGGTTAGGGTTAGGGTTCGGGCTAGGGTTAGGGTTAGGGGATGGGGAAGGTTTAGGGTCCAGGTGAGGGTACGGCAACGCTTTAGGGGGAGCGTGCGTGTGAGGGCGCGGGTTAGTGTTAGCGTACGGATACGATTAGGGGACGGGTGAGGGTCAGGCTTCGGGGAAGGGTTAGGGTTAGTGTTCTGGCTAGGGTTAGGGGACGGGGACGGGGACGGTTTAGGGTCCAGGTGAGGGTACGGCAACGCTTTAGGGGGAGCGTGCGTGTTAGGGCGCGGGTTAGTGTTAGCGTACGGGATAGGATTAGGGGACGGGTGAGGGTCAGGCTTCGGGGAAGTTTTAGGGTTAGGGTCCGGGCTAGGGTTAGGGTTAGGGGACGGGGACGGTTTAGGGTCCAGGTGAGGGTACGGCAACGCTTTAGGGGGAGCGTGCGTGTGAGGGCGCGGGTTAGTATTAGCGTACGGGTTAGGATTAGGGGACGGGTGAGGGTCAGGCTTCGGGGAAGGGTTAGGGTTAGGGTTCGGGCTAGGGTTAGGGTTAGGGGACGGGGACGGTTTAGGGTCCAGGTGAGGGCACGGCAACGCTTTAGGGGGAGCGTGCGTGTGAGGGCGCGGGTTAGTGTTAGCGTACGGGTTAGGATTAGGGGACGGGTGAGGGTCAGGCTTCGGGGAAGGTTTAGGGTTACGGTTCGGGCTAGGGTTAGGGTTAGGGGACGGGGACGGTTTAGGGTCCAGGTGAGGGTACGGCAACGCTTTAGGGGGAGCGTGCGTGTGAGGGCGCCGGTTAGTGTTAGCGTACGGGTTAGGATTAGGGGACGGGTGAGGGTCAGGCTTCGGGGAAGGGTTAGGGTTAGGGTTCGGGCTAGGGTTAGGGGACGGGGACGGGGACGGTTTACGGTCCAGGTGAGCGTACGGCAACGCTTTAGGGGGAGCGTGCGTGTGAGGGCGCGGGTTAGTGTTAGCGTACGGGTTAGTATTAGGGGACGGGTGAGGGTCAGGCTTCGGGGAAGGGTTAGGGTTAGGGTTCGGGCTAGGGTTAGGGTTAGGGGACGGGGACGGTTTAGGGTCCAGGTGAGGGTACGGCAACGCTTTAGAGGGAGCGTGCGTGTGAGGGCGCGGGTTATTGTTAGCGTACGTGTTAGGATTAGGGGACGGGTGAGGGTCAGGCTTCGGGGAAGGGTTAGGTTTAGGGTTCGGGCTAGGGTTAGAGTTAGTGGACGGGGAAGGTTTAGGGTCCAGGTGAGGGTACGGCAACGCTTTAGGGGGAGCGTGCGTGTGAGGGCACGGGTTAGTGTTAGCGTACGGGTTAGGATTAGGGGACGGGTGAGGGTCAGGCTTCGGGGAAGGGTTAGGGTTAGGGTTCGGGCTAGGGTTAGGGTTAGGGGACGGGGACGGTTTAGGGTCCAGGTGAGGGTACGGCAACCCTTTAGGGGGAGCGTGCGTGTGAGGGCGTGGGTTAGTGTTAGCGTACGGGTTAGGATTAGGGGACGGGTGAGGGTCAGGCTTCGGGGAAGGGTTAGGGTTACGGTTCGGGCTAGGGTTAGGGTTAGGGGACGGGGACGGTTTAGGGTCCAGGTGAGGGTACGGCAACCCTTTAGGGGGAGCGTGCGTGTGAGGGCGCGGGTTAGTGTTAGCGTACGGGTTAGGATTAGGGGATGGGTGAGGGTCAGGCTTCGGGGAAGGGTTAGGGTTAGGGTTCGGGCTAGGGTTAGGGTTAGGGGACGGGGACGGTTTAGGGTCCAGGTGAGGGTATGGCAACGCTTTAGAGGGAGCGTGCGTGTGAGGGCGCGGGTTATTGTTAGCGTACGTGTTAGGATTAGGGGACGGGTGAGTGTCAGGCTTCGGGGAAGGGTTAGGCTTAGGGTTCGGGCTAGGGTTAGAGTTAGGGGACGGGGAAGGTTTAGGGTCCAGGTGAGGGTACGGCAACGCTTTAGGGGGAGCGTGCATGTGAGGGCGCGGGTTAGTGTTAGTGTACGGGTTAGGATTAGAGGACGGGTGAGGGTCAGGTTCGGGGAAGGGTTAGGGTTAGGGTTCGGGCTAGGGTTAGGGTTAGCGGATGGGGAAGGTTTAGGGTCCAGGTGAGGGTACGGCAACGCTTTAGGGGGAGCGTGCGTGTGAGGGCGCGGGTTAGTGTTAGCTTACGGGTTAGGATTAGGGGACGGGTGAGGGTCAGGCTTCGGGGAAGGGTTAGGGTTAGGGTTCGGGCTAGGGTTAGGGGACGGGGACGGGGACGGTTTAGGGTCCAGGTGAGGGTACGGCAACGCTTTAGGGGGAGCGTGCGTGTGAGGGCGCGGTTTACTGTTAGCGTACGGGTTAGGATTAGGGGACGGGTGAGGGTTAGGTTTCGGGGAAGTGTTAGGGTTAGGGTTCGGGCTAGGGCTAGGGTTAGGGGACGGGGACGTTTTAGGGTCCAGGTGAGGGTACGGCAACCCTTTAGGGGGAGCGTGCGTGTGAGGGCGCGGGTTAGTGTTAGCGTACGGGTTAGGATTAGGGGACGATTGAGGGTCAGGCTACGGGGAAGGGTTAGGGTTAGGGTTCGGGCTAGGGTTAGGGTTAGGGGACGGTTTAGGGGACAGGTGAGGATACGGTAACCCTTTAGGGGGAGCGTGCGTGTGAGGGCGCGGGTTAGTGTTAGCGTACTGGTTAGGATTAGGGGACGGGTAAGGGTCAGGCTTCGGGGAAGGGTTAGGGTTAGGGTTAGGGCTAGGGTTAGGGTTAGGGGACGGGGACGGTTTAGGGTCCAGGTGAGGGTACGGCAACGCTTTAGGGGGAGCGTGCGTGTGAGGGCGCGGGTTAGTGTTATCGTACGGGTTAGGATTAGGGGACGGCTGAGGGTCAGGCTTCGGGGAAGGTTTAGGGTTAGGGTTCGGGCTAGGGTTAGGGTTAGGGGTCGGGGACGGTTTAGGGTCCAGGTGAGGGTACGGCAACGCCTTAGGGGGAGCGTGCGTTTGAGGGCGCGGGTTAGTGTTAGCGTACGGGTTAGGATTAGGGGACGGTTGAGGGTCAGGCTTCGGGGAAGGGTTAGGGTTAGGGTTCGGGCTAGGGTTAGGGGACGGGGATGGGGACGGTTTAGGATCCAGGTGAGGGTACGGCAACCCTTTAGGGGGAGCGTGCGTGTGAGGGCGTGGTTTAGTGTTAGCGTACGGGTTAGGATTAGGGGACGGGTGAGGGTCAGGCTTCGGGGAAGTGTTAGGTTTAGGGTTCGGGCTAGGGTTAGGGTTAGGGGTCGGGGACGGTTTAGGGTCCAGGTGAGGGTACGGCAACGCTTTAGGGGGAGCGTGCATGTGAGGGCGCGGGTTAGTGTGAGCGTACGGTTTAGGATTAGGGGACGGGTGAGGGTCAGGCTTCGGGGAAGGGTTAGGGTTAGGGTTCGGGCTAGGGTTAGGGTTAGGGGACGGGGACGGTTTAGGGTCCAGGTGAGGGTACGGCAACACATTAGGGGGAGCGTGCGTGTGAGGGCGCGGGTTAGTGTTAGCGTACGGGTTAGGATTAGGGGACGGGTGAGGGTCAGGCTTCAGGGAAGGGTTAGGGTTAGGGTTCGGGCTAGGGTTAGGGTTAGGGGACGGGGACGGTTTAGGGTCCAGGTGAGGGTACGGCAACGCATTAGGGGGAGCGTGCGTGTGAGGGCGCGGGTTAGTGTTAGCGTACGGGTTAGGATTAGGGGACGGGTGAGGGTCAGGCTTCGGGGAAGCGTCAGGGTTAGGGTTCGGGCTAGGGTTAGGGTTAGGGCACGGGGGCGGTTTAGGGTCCAGGTGAGGGTACGGCAATGCTTTAGGGGGAGGGTGCGTGTGAGGGCGCGGGTTAGTGTTAGCGTACGGGTTAGGATTAGGGGACGGGTGAGGGTCAGGCTTCGGGGAAGGGTTAGGGTTAGGGTTCTGGCTAGGGTTAGGGTTAGGGGACGGGGACGCTTTAGGGTCCAGGTGAGGGTACGGCAACGCTTTAGGGGGAGCGTGCGTGTGAGGGCGTGGGTTAGTGTTAGCGTACGGGTTAGGATTAGGGGACGGGGAAGGGTCAGGCTTCGGGGAAGGGTTAGGGTTAGGGTTCAGGCTACGGTTAGAGTTAGGGGACGGGGACGGTTTAGGGTCCACGTGGGGGTACGGCAACGCTTTAGGGGGAGCGTGCATGTGAGGGTGTGGGTTAGTGTTAGCGTACGGTTTAGGATTAGGGGACGGATGAGGGTCAGGCTTCGGGGAAGGGTTAGGGTTAGGGTTCGGGCTACGGTTAGGGTTAGGGGACGGGGATGGTTTAGGGTCCAAGTGGGTGTACGGCAACGCTTTAGGGGGAGCGTGCGTGTGAGGGTGTGGGTTAGTGTTAGCGTACGGGTTAGGATTATGGGACGGGTGAGGGTCAGGCTTCGGGTAAGGGTTAGGGTTAGGGTTCGGGCTAGGGTTAGGGTTAGGGGACGGGGACGGCTTAGGGTCCAGGTGAGGGAACGGCAACGCTTTAGGGGGAGCGTGGGTGTGAGGGCGCGGGTTAGTATTAGTGTACGGGTTAGGATTAGAGGACGGGTGAGGGTCAGGCTTCGGGGAAGGGTTAGGGTTAGGGTTCGGGCTAGGGTTAGGGTTAGGGGATGGGGAAGGTTTAGGGTCCAGGTGAGGGTACGGCAACGCTTTAGGGGGAGCGTGCGTGTGAGGGCGCGGGTTAGTGTTAGCGTACGGATACGATTAGGGGACGGGTGAGGGTCAGGCTTCGGGGAAGGGTTAGGGTTAGTGTTCTGGCTAGGGTTAGGGGACGGGGACGGGGACGGTTTAGGGTCCAGGTGAGGGTACGGCAACGCTTTAGGGGGAGCGTGCGTGTTAGGGCGCGGGTTAGTGTTAGCGTACGGGATAGGATTAGGGGACGGGTGAGGGTCAGGCTTCGGGGAAGTTTTAGGGTTAGGGTCCGGGCTAGGGTTAGGGTTAGGGGACGGGGACGGTTTAGGGTCCAGGTGAGGGTACGGCAACGCTTTAGGGGGAGCGTGCGTGTGAGGGCGCGGGTTAGTATTAGCGTACGGGTTAGGATTAGGGGACGGGTGAGGGTCAGGCTTCGGGGAAGGGTTAGGGTTAGGGTTCGGGCTAGGGTTAGGGTTAGGGGACGGGGACGGTTTAGGGTCCAGGTGAGGGCACGGCAACGCTTTAGGGGGAGCGTGCGTGTGAGGGCGCGGGTTAGTGTTAGCGTACGGGTTAGGATTAGGGGACGGGTGAGGGTCAGGCTTCGGGGAAGGTTTAGGGTTACGGTTCGGGCTAGGGTTAGGGTTAGGGGACGGGGACGGTTTAGGGTCCAGGTGAGGGTACGGCAACGCTTTAGGGGGAGCGTGCGTGTGAGGGCGCCGGTTAGTGTTAGCGTACGGGTTAGGATTAGGGGACGGGTGAGGGTCAGGCTTCGGGGAAGGGTTAGGGTTAGGGTTCGGGCTAGGGTTAGGGGACGGGGACGGGGACGGTTTACGGTCCAGGTGAGCGTACGGCAACGCTTTAGGGGGAGCGTGCGTGTGAGGGCGCGGGTTAGTGTTAGCGTACGGGTTAGTATTAGGGGACGGGTGAGGGTCAGGCTTCGGGGAAGGGTTAGGGTTAGGGTTCGGGCTAGGGTTAGGGTTAGGGGACGGGGACGGTTTAGGGTCCAGGTGAGGGTACGGCAACGCTTTAGAGGGAGCGTGCGTGTGAGGGCGCGGGTTATTGTTAGCGTACGTGTTAGGATTAGGGGACGGGTGAGGGTCAGGCTTCGGGGAAGGGTTAGGTTTAGGGTTCGGGCTAGGGTTAGAGTTAGTGGACGGGGAAGGTTTAGGGTCCAGGTGAGGGTACGGCAACGCTTTAGGGGGAGCGTGCGTGTGAGGGCACGGGTTAGTGTTAGCGTACGGGTTAGGATTAGGGGACGGGTGAGGGTCAGGCTTCGGGGAAGGGTTAGGGTTAGGGTTCGGGCTAGGGTTAGGGTTAGGGGACGGGGACGGTTTAGGGTCCAGGTGAGGGTACGGCAACCCTTTAGGGGGAGCGTGCGTGTGAGGGCGTGGGTTAGTGTTAGCGTACGGGTTAGGATTAGGGGACGGGTGAGGGTCAGGCTTCGGGGAAGGGTTAGGGTTACGGTTCGGGCTAGGGTTAGGGTTAGGGGACGGGGACGGTTTAGGGTCCAGGTGAGGGTACGGCAACCCTTTAGGGGGAGCGTGCGTGTGAGGGCGCGGGTTAGTGTTAGCGTACGGGTTAGGATTAGGGGATGGGTGAGGGTCAGGCTTCGGGGAAGGGTTAGGGTTAGGGTTCGGGCTAGGGTTAGGGTTAGGGGACGGGGACGGTTTAGGGTCCAGGTGAGGGTATGGCAACGCTTTAGAGGGAGCGTGCGTGTGAGGGCGCGGGTTATTGTTAGCGTACGTGTTAGGATTAGGGGACGGGTGAGTGTCAGGCTTCGGGGAAGGGTTAGGCTTAGGGTTCGGGCTAGGGTTAGAGTTAGGGGACGGGGAAGGTTTAGGGTCCAGGTGAGGGTACGGCAACGCTTAAGGGTGAGCGTGCGTGTGAGGGCCTGTGTGAGTGATAGCGTACGGGTTAGGATTAGGGGACGGGTGAGGGTCAGGCTTCGGGGAAGTGTTAGGGTTAGGGTTCGGGCTGGGGTTAGGGTTAGGGGACGGGGACGGTTTAGGGTCCAGGTGAGGGTACGGCAACGCTTTAGGGGGAGCGTGCGTGTGAGGGCGCGGGTTAGTGTTAGCGTACGGGTTAGGATTAGGGGACGTGTGAGGGTCAGGCTTCGGGGAAGGGTTAGGGTTAGGGTTCTGGCTAGGGTTAGGGTTAGGGGACGGGGACGGTTTAGAGTCCAGGTGAGGGTACGGCAATGCTTTAGGGGGAGCGTGTGTGTGAGGGCACGGGTTAGTGTTAGCGTACGGGTTAGGATTAGGGGACGGGTGAGGGTCAGGCTTCGGGGAAGGGTTAGGGTTAGGGTTCGGGCTAGGGTTAGGGTTAGGGGACGGGGACGGTTTAGGGTCCAGGTGAGGGTACGGCAACGCTTTAGGGGGAGCGTGCATGTGAGGGCGCGGGTTAGTGTTAGTGTACGGGTTAGGATTAGAGGACGGGTGAGGGTCAGGTTCGGGGAAGGGTTAGGGTTAGGGTTCGGGCTAGGGTTAGGGTTAGCGGATGGGGAAGGTTTAGGGTCCAGGTGAGGGTACGGCAACGCTTTAGGGGGAGCGTGCGTGTGAGGGCGCGGGTTAGTGTTAGCTTACGGGTTAGGATTAGGGGACGGGTGAGGGTCAGGCTTCGGGGAAGGGTTAGGGTTAGGGTTCGGGCTAGGGTTAGGGGACGGGGACGGAGACGGTTTAGGGTCCAGGTGAGGGTACGGCAACGCTTTAGGGGGAGCGTGCGTGTGAGGGCGCGGTTTACTGTTAGCGTACGGGTTAGGATTAGGGGAAGGGTGAGGGTTAGGTTTCGGGGAAGTGTTAGGGTTAGGGTTCGGGCTAGGGCTAGGGTTAGGGGACGGGGACGTTTTAGGGTCCAGGTGAGGGTACGGCAACCCTTTAGGGGGAGCGTGCGTGTGAGGGCGCGGGTTAGTGTTAGCGTACGGGTTAGGATTAGGGGACGATTGAGGGTCAGGCTACGGGGAAGGGTTAGGGTTAGGGTTCGGGCTAGGGTTAGGGTTAGGGGACGGTTTAGGGGACAGGTGAGGATACGGTAACCCTTTAGGGGGAGCGTGCGTGTGAGGGCGCGGGTTAGTGTTAGCGTACTGGTTAGGATTAGGGGACGGGTAAGGGTCAGGCTTCGGGGAAGGGTTAGGGTTAGGGTTAGGGCTAGGGTTAGGGTTAGGGGACGGGGACGGTTTAGGGTCCAGGTGAGGGTACGGCAACGCTTTAGGGGGAGCGTGCGTGTGAGGGCGCGGGTTAGTGTTATCGTACGGGTTAGGATTAGGGGACGGCTGAGGGTCAGGCTTCGGGGAAGGTTTAGGGTTAGGGTTCGGGCTAGGGTTAGGGTTAGGGGTCGGGGACGGTTTAGGGTCCAGGTGAGGGTACGGCAACGCCTTAGGGGGAGCGTGCGTTTGAGGGCGCGGGTTAGTGTTAGCGTACGGGTTAGGATTAGGGGACGGTTGAGGGTCAGGCTTCGGGGAAGGGTTAGGGTTAGGGTTCGGGCTAGGGTTAGGGGACGGGGATGGGGACGGTTTAGGATCCAGGTGAGGGTACGGCAACCCTTTAGGGGGAGCGTGCGTGTGAGGGCGTGGTTTAGTGTTAGCGTACGGGTTAGGATTAGGGGACGGGTGAGGGTCAGGCTTCGGGGAAGTGTTAGGTTTAGGGTTCGGGCTAGGGTTAGGGTTAGGGGTCGGGGACGGTTTAGGGTCCAGGTGAGGGTACGGCAACGCTTTAGGGGGAGCGTGCATGTGAGGGCGCGGGTTAGTGTGAGCGTACGGTTTAGGATTAGGGGACGGGTGAGGGTCAGGCTTCGGGGAAGGGTTAGGGTTAGGGTTCGGGCTAGGGTTAGGGTTAGGGGACGGGGACGGTTTAGGGTCCAGGTGAGGGTACGGCAACACATTAGGGGGAGCGTGCGTGTGAGGGCGCGGGTTAGTGTTAGCGTACGGGTTAGGATTAGGGGACGGGTGAGGGTCAGGCTTCAGGGAAGGGTTAGGGTTAGGGTTCGGGCTAGGGTTAGGGTTAGGGGACGGGGACGGTTTAGGGTCCAGGTGAGGGTACGGCAACGCATTAGGGGGAGCGTGCGTGTGAGGGCGCGGGTTAGTGTTAGCGTACGGGTTAGGATTAGGGGACGGGTGAGGGTCAGGCTTCGGGGAAGCGTCAGGGTTAGGGTTCGGGCTAGGGTTAGGGTTAGGGCACGGGGGCGGTTTAGGGTCCAGGTGAGGGTACGGCAATGCTTTAGGGGGAGGGTGCGTGTGAGGGCGCGGGTTAGTGTTAGCGTACGGGTTAGGATTAGGGGACGGGTGAGGGTCAGGCTTCGGGGAAGGGTTAGGGTTAGGGTTCGGGCTAGGGTTAGGGTTACGGGACGGGGACGGTTTAGGATCCAGGTGAGGGTACGGCAACGCTTTAGGGGGAGCGTGCGTGTGAGGGCGTGGGTTAGTGTTAGCGTACGGGTTAAGATTTCGGGACAGGTTAGGGTCAGGCTTCGGTGAAGTGTTAGGGATAGGGTTCGGGCTAGGGTTAGGGTTAGGGGACGGGGACGGTTTAGGGTCCAGGGGAGGGTACGGCAATGATTTAGGGGGAGCGTGCGTGTGAGGGCGTGCATTAGTGTTAGCGTACGGGTTAGGATTAGGGGACGGGTGAGGGTCTGGCTTCGGGGAAGATTTAGGGTTAGGGTTCGGGCTAGGGTTAGGGTTAGGGGACGGGGACGGTTTAGGGTCCAGGTGAGGGTACGGCAACGCTTTAGGGGGAGCGTGCGTGTGAGGGCGCGGCTTAGTGTTAGTGTATGGGTTAGGATTAGGGGACGGGTGAGGGTCAGGCTTCGGGGAAGGGTAAGGGTTAGGGTTCGGGCTAGGGTTAGGGTTAGGGGACGGGGACGGTTTAGGGTCCAGGTGAGGGTACGGCAACGCTTTAGGGGGAGTGTGCGTGTGAGGGCGCAGGTTAGTGTTAGCGTACGGGTTAGGATTAGGGGACGGGTGAGAGTCAGGCTTCGGGGAAGCGTCAGGGTTAGGGTTCGGGGTAGGGTTAGGGTTAGGGGACGGGGACGGTTTAGGGTCCAGGTGAGAGTACGGCAACGCTTTAGGGGGAGCGTGCGTGTGAGGGCACGGGTTAGTGTTAGCGTATGGGTTCGGATTAGGGGATGGGTGAGGGTCAGGCTTCGGGGAAGGGTAAGGTTTAGGGTTCGGGCTAGGGTTAGGGTTAGGGGACGGGAACGGTTTACGGTCCAGGTGAGGGTACGGCAACACTTTAGGGGGAGCGTGCGTGTGAGGGCACGGGTTAGTGTTAGCGTACGGGTTAGGATTAGGGGACGGGTGAGGGTCAGGCTTCAGGGAAGGGTTAGGGTTAGGGTTCGAGCTAGGATTAGGGTTAGGGGACGGGGACGGTTTAGGGTCCATGGGAGTGTACGGCAACGATTTGGGGGAGTGTAGGTGTGAGGGCGCGGGTTAGTGTTCGCTTACGGGTTAGGATTAGGGGACGGGTGAGGGTCAGGCTTCGGGGAAGGTTTAGGGTTATGGTTCGGGCTAGGGTTAGGGTTAGGGGACGGGGACGGTTTAGGGTCCATGGGAGGGTACGACAACGCTTTAGGGGGAGCGTACGTGTGAGGGCGCGGGTTAGTGTTAGCGTCCGGGTTAGGATTAGGGGACGGGTGAGGGTCAGGCTTCGGGGAAGGGTTAGGGTTAGGGTTCGGGCTAGGGTTAGGGTTAGGGGATGGGGACGGTTTAAAGTCCAGGGGAGGGTACGAAAACGCTTTAGGGGGAGCGTACGTGTGAGGGCGCGGGTTAGTGTTAGCGTACGGGTTATGATTAGGGGACGGGTGAGGGTCAGGCTTCAGGGAAGGGTTAGGGTTAGGTTTCGGGCTAGGGTTAGGTTTAGGGGACGGGGACGGTTTAGGATCCAGGGGAGGGTACGACAACGCTTTAGGGGGAGTGTACATGTGAGGGCGCGGGTTAGTGTTCGCGTACGGGTTAGGATTAGGGGACGGGTGAGGGTCAGGCTTCGGGGAAGGGTTAGGGTTAGGGTTCGGGCTAGGGTTAGGGTTAGGAGACGGGGACGGTTTAGGGTCCAGGGGAGGGTATGACAACGCTTTAGGGGAAGCGTACGTGTGAGGGCGCGGGTTAGTGTAAGCGTACGGGTTAGGATTATGGGACGGTTGAGGGTCAGGCTTCGGGGAAGGGTTAGGGTTAGGGTTCGGGCTAGGGTTAGGGTTAGGGGACGGGGACGGTTTAGGGTCCAGGGGAGGGTACGGCAACGCTTTAGGGGGCGTGTACATGTGAGGGCGCGGGTTAGTGTTCGCGTATGGGTTAGGATTAGGGGACGGGTGAGTGTCAGGCTTCGGGGAAGGATTAGGGTTAGGGTTCGGGCTAGGGTTAGGGTTAGGGGACGGGGACGGTTTAGGGTCCAGGTGAGGGTACGGCAACGCTTTAGGGGGAGCGTGCGTGTGAGGGCGCGGCTTAGTGTTAGTGTATGGGTTAGGATTAGGGGACGGGTGAGGGTCAGGCTTCGGGGAAGGGTAAGGGTTAGGGTTCGGGCTAGGGTTAGGGTTAGGGGACGGGGACGGTTTAGGGTCCAGGTGAGGGTACGGCAACGCTTTAGGGGGAGTGTGCGTGTGAGGGCGCAGGTTAGTGTTAGCGTACGGGTTAGGATTAGGGGACGGGTGAGGGTCAGGCTTTGGGGAAGCGTCAGGGTTAGGGTTCGGGGTAGGGTTAGGGTTAGGGGACGGGGACGGTTTAGGGTCCAGGTGAGAGTACGGCAACGCTTTAGGGGGAGCGTGCGTGTGAGGGCGCGGGTTAGTGTTAGCGTATGGGTTCGGATTAGGGGACGGGTGAGGGTAAGGCTTCGGGGAAGGGTAAGGTTTAGGGTTCGGGCTAGGGTTAGGGTTAGGGGACGGGAACGGTTTAGGGTCCAGGTGAGGGTACGGCAACACTTTAGGGGGAGCGTGCGTGTGAGGGCACGGGTTAGTGTTAGCGTACGGGTTAGGATTAGGGGACGGGTGAGGGTCAGGCTTCGGGGAAGGGTTAGGGTTAGGGTTCGAGCTAGGATTAGGGTTAGGGGACGGGGACGGTTTAGGGTCCATGGGAGTGTACGGCAACGATTTGGGGGAGCGTAGGTGTGAGGGCGCGGGTTAGTGTTCGCTTACGGGTTAGGATTAGGGGACGGGTGAGGGTCAGGCTTCGGGGAAGGTTTAGGGTTATGGTTCGGGCTAGGGTTAGGGTTAGGGGACGGGGACGGTTTAGGGTCCATGGGAGGGTACGACAACGCTTTAGGGGGAGCGTACATGTGAGGGCGCGGGTTAGTGTTAGCGTCCGGGTTACGATTAGGGGACGGGTGAGGGTCAGGCTTCGGGGAAGGGTTAGGGTTAGGGTTCGGGCTAGGGTTAGGGTTAGGGGATGGGGACGGTTTAAAGTCCAGGGGAGGGTACGAAAACGCTTTAGGGGGAGCGTACGTGTGAGGGCGTGGGTTAGTGTTAGCGTACGGGTTATGATTAGGGGACGGGTGAGGGTCAGGCTTCAGGGAAGGGTTAGGGTTAGGTTTCGGGCTAGGGTTAGGGTTAGGGGGCGGGGACGGTTTATGATCCAGGGGAGGGTACGACAACGCTTTAGGGGGAGTGTACATGTGAGGGCGCGGGTTAGTGTTCGCGTACGGGTTAGGATTAGGGGACGGGTGAGGGTCAGGCTTCGGGGAAGGGTTAGGGTTAGGGTTCGGGCTAGGGTTAGGGTTAGGAGATGGGGACGGTTTAGGGTCCAGGGGAGGGTATGACAACGCTTTATGGGAAGCGTACGTGTGAGGGCGCGGGTTAGTGTAAGCGTACGGGTTAGGATTATGGGACGGTTGAGGGTCAGGCTTCGGGGAAGGGTTAGGGTTAGGGTTCGGGCTAGGGTTAGGGTTAGGGGACGGGGACGGTTTAGGGTCCAGGGGAGGGTACGACAACGCTTTAGGGGGCGTGTACGTGTGAGGGCGCGGGTTAGTGTTCGCGTATGGGTTAGGATTAGGGGACGGGTGAGTGTCAGGCTTCGGGGAAGGATTAGGGTTAGGGTTCGGGCTAGGGTTAGGGTTAGGGGACGGGGACGGTTTAGGGTCCAGGGGAGGGTGCGACAACGCTTTAGGGGGAGCGTACGTGTGAGGGAGCGGGTTAGTGTTCGCGTACGGGTTAGGATTAGGGGACGGGTGAGTGTCAGGCTTTGGGATAGGGTTAGGGTTAGGGTTCGGGCTAGGGTTAGGTTAGGGGACGGGGACGGTTTAGGGTCCAGGGGAGGATACAGCAACGCTTTAGGGGGAGCTTACGTGTGAGGGTGCGGGTTAGTGTGAGCGTACGGGTTAGGATTAGGGGACGGGTGAGGGTCAGGCTTCGGGGAAGGGTTAGGGTTAGGGTTCGGGCTAGGGTTAGGGTTAGGGGACGGGGACAGTTTAGGGTCCAGGGGAGGGTACGGCAACGCTTTAGGGGGAGCGTACGTGTGAGGGCGCGGTTTAGTGTTAGCGTACGGGTTAGATTTAGGGGACGGGTGAGGATCAGGCTTCGGGGAAGGGTTAGGGTTAGGGTTCCGTCTAGGGTTAGGGTTAGGGGACGGGGACGGTATAGGGTCCAGGGGCGGGTACAACAACGCTTTAGGGGGAGCGTACGTGTGAGGGCGCGGGTTAGTGTTCGCGTACGGGTTAGGATTAGGAGACGGATGAGGGTCAGGCTTCGGGGAAGTGTTAGGGTTAGGGTTCGGGCTAGGTTTAGGGTTAGGGGACGGGGACGGTTTAGGGTCCAGGGGAGGGTACGAAAACGCTTTAGGGGGAGCGTACGTCTGAGGGCGCGGGTTAGTGTTAGCGTACTGGTTAGGATTGTTTTGAGTGACGGTCAGGCTTCGGGGAAGGGTTAAGGTTAGGGTTCGGGCTAGGGTTAGGGTTAGGGGACGGGGACGGTTTAGGGTCCATGGGAGCGTACGGCAACGAATTGGGGGAGCGTAGGTGTGAGGGCGCGTGTTAGTGTTCGCTTACGGGTTAGGATTAGGGGAAGGGTGGGGTCAGGCTTCGGGGAAGGGTTAGAGTTAGGTTTCGGGCTAGGATTAGGGTTAGGGGACGGGGACAGTTTAGAGTCCAGGGGAGGGTACGACAACGCTTTAGGGGGAGCGTAGGTGTGAGGGCGCGGGTTAGTGTTCGCGTCCGGGTTAGGATTAGGGGACGGGTGAGGGTCAGGCTTCGGGGAAGGTTTAGGGTTAGGGTTCGGGCTAGGTTTAGGGTTAGGGGACGGGGACGGTTTAGGGTCCAGGGGAGGGTACGACAACGCTTTACGGGGAGCGTACGTGTGAGGGCGCGGGTTAATGTTCGCGTACGGGTTAGGATTAGGGGACGGGTTAGTGTCAGGCTTCGGGGAAGGGTTAGGATTAGGGTTCGGGCTAGGGTTAGGGTTAGGGGACGGGGACGGTTTAGGGTCCAGGGGAGGGTACGACAACGCTTTAGGGGGAGGTTACGTGTGAGGGCGCGGGTTAGTGTTAGCGTACGGGTTAGGATTATGGGACGGGTGAGGGTCAGGCTTCGGGGAAGTGTTAGGGTTAGGGTTCGGGCTAGGGTTAGGGTTAGGGGACGGGGACGGTTTAGGGTCCAGGGGAGGGTACAACAACGCTTTAGGGGGAGCGTACGTGTGAGGGCCCGGGTTAGTGTTAGCGAACGGGTTAGGATTAGGGGACGGGTGAGGGTCAGGCTTCGGGGAAGGGTTAGGGTTAGGGTTCTGTTAGGGTTAGGGTTAGGGGACGGGGAAGGTTTAGGGTCCAGGGGAGGGTACGACAACGCTTTAGGGGGAGCGTACGTGTGAGGGCACGGTTTAGTGTTAGCCTACGGGTTAGGATTAGGGGACGGGTGAGGGTCAGGCTTTGGGGAAGGGTTAGGGTTAGGGTTCAGGCTAGGGTTAGGGTTAGGGGACGGGAACGGTTTAGGGTCCATGAGAGGGTACGGCAACGATTTGGGGGAGCGAAGTTGTGAGTGTGCGGGTTAGTGTTCGCTTACGGGTTAGGATTAGGGGACGGGTGGTGGTCAGGCTTCGGGGATGGGTTAGGGTTAGGGTTTGGGATAGGGTTAGTGTTAGGGGACGGGGACGGTTTAGGGTCCAGGGGAGGGTACGACAATGCTTTAGGGGGAGCGTACGTGTGAGGGTGCGGGTTAGTGTTAGCGTACGGGTTAGGATTAGGGGACGTGTGAGGGTCAGGCTTCGGGGAAGGTTTAGGGTTAGGGTTCGGGCTAGGGTTAGGGTTAGGGGACGGGGACGGTTTAGGGTCCAGGGGATGGTACGACAATGCTTTAGGGGGAGCGTACGTGTGAGGGCCCGGGTTAGTGTTAGCGTACGGGTTAGGATTAGGGGACGGGTGAGGGGAAGTCTTTGGGGAAGTGTTAGGTTTAGGGTTCGGGCTAGGGTTAGGGTTAGGGGATGGGGACGGTTTAGGGTCAGGTGAGTGTACGACAACAGTTTAGGGGGAGCGTACGTTTGAGGGCATGGGTTAGTGTTAGCGTACGGGTTAGGATTAGGGGACGGGTGAGGGGAAGTCTTCGGGGAAGTGTTAGGGTTAGGGTTCGGGCTAGGGTTAGGGTTAGGGGACGGGGACGGTTTAGGGTCCAGGTGAGGGTACGACAACTGTTTAGGGGGAGCGTACGTGTGAGGGCACGGTTTATGTTAGCGTACGGGTTTGGATTAGGGGACAGGTGAGGGGAAGGCTCCTGGGAAGGGTTAGGGTTAGGGTTCCGGCTAGGTTTAGGGTTACGGGATGGGGACGGTTTAGGGTCCAGGTGAGTGTATGACAACGGTTTAGGGGGAGCGTTCGTGTGAGGGCACGGGTTAGTGTTAGAGTACGGGTTAGGATTAGGGGACAGATGAGGGGAAGGCTTCGGGGAAGGCTTAGTGTTAGGGTTCGGGATAGGGTTAGGGTTAGGGGAAGGGTACGGTTTAGGGTCCAGTTGAGGGTACGACAACGGTTTAGGGGGAGCGTACGTGTGAGAGCACAGGTTAGTGTTAGCGTACGGGTTAGGATTAGGGGACGGGTGAGGGGAAGGCTTAGGGGAAGGGTTAGGATTAGGGTTCGGGCTAGGGTTAGGGGACGGGAACGGGGACAGATTAGGGTCCAGGTGAGGGCACGACAATGGATTAGGGGGAGCGTACGTGTGAGGGCACAGGTTAGTGTTAGCGTACGGGTTAGGATTCGGGGACGGGTGAGGGGAAGGCTTCGGGGAAGGGTTAGGGTTAGGGTTCGGGCTAGGGTTAGGATTAGGGGACGGGGACGGTTTAGGGTCCATGTTAGGGTACGACTACGGTTTAGGGGGAGTGTTCGTGTGAGGGCTCGGGATAGTGTTAGCATACTGGTTAGGATTAGGGGACGGGTGAGGGAAAGGCTTCAGGGAAGGGTTAGGGTTAGGGTTCGGGCTAGGGTTAAGGTTAGGGTACGGGGACGGTTTAGGGTCCAGGTCAGGTTACGACAACGGTTTAGGGGGAAGGTACGTGTGAGGGCACGGGTTAGTGTTAGTGTACGGGTTCGGATTAGGGGACGGGTGAGGGGAGGGCTTCGGAGAAGGGTTAGGGTTAGGGTTCGGTCTAGGGTTAGCGTTAGGGGACAAGGACGGTTTAGGGTCCAGGTGAGGGTACGACAACGGTTTAGGGGGAGCGTACGTGTGAGGGCAATTGTTAGTGTTAGCGTACAGGTTAGGATTAGGGGACGGGTGAAAGTAAGGCTTCGGGGAAGGGTTAGGGTTAGGGTTCGGGCTAGGGTTAGGGTTAGGGGACGGGGATGGTTTAGGGTCCAGGTGAGGGTACGACAACCGTTTAGGGGGTGCGTACTTGTGAGGGCACGGGTTAGTGTTAGCAAACGGCTTAGGATTAGGGCACGGGTGAGGGGAAGGCTTCGGGGAACAGTTAGGGTTACGGTTCGGGCTAGGGTTAGTGTTAGGGGACGGGGACTGTTTAGGGTCCAGGTGAGTGTACAACAACGTTTTAGGGGGAGCGTACGTGTGAGGGCACGGGTTAGTGTTAGCGTACGGCTTAGTAATAGAGGACGGGTGAGAGGAAGGCTTCGGGGAAGGTTTAGTGTTAGGGTTCGGGCTAGGGTTATTGTTAGGGGATGGGGACGGTTTAGGGTCCAGGTGAGGGTACGACAACTGTTTAGGGGGAGCATACGTGTGAGGGCACGATTTATGTTAGCGTACGGGTTTGGATTAGGGGACGGCTGAGTGGAAGGCTCCAGGAAAGGTTTTAGGTTAGGGTTCCGGCTGGGTTAGGGTTACGGGATGGGGACGGTTTAGGGTCCAGGTGAGTGTATGACAACGGTTTAGGGGGATCGTACGTGTGAGGGCACGGGTTAGTGTTAGAGTACGGGTTAGGATTAGGAGACAGATGAGGGGAAGGCTTCGGGAAATGCTTAGTGTTAGGGTTCGGGCTAGGGTTAGAGTTAGGGGACGGCGACGGTTTAGGGTCCAGGGGAGGGTACGACAACGCTTTAGGGGGAGCGTACGTGTGAGGGCGCGGGTTAGTGTTAGCGTACTGGTTAGGATTAGGTTTCGCGTGAGGGTCAGGCTTCGGGGAAGGGTTAGGGTTAGGGTTCGGGCTAGGGTTAGGGTTAGGGGACGGGGACGGTTTAGGGTCCATGGGAGGGTACGGCAACGAATTGGGGGAGCGTAGGTGTGAGGGCGTGGGTTAGTGTTCGCTTATGGGTTAGCATAAGGGGACGAGTGGGGGTCAGGCTTCGGGGAAGGGTTAGGGTTAGGGTTCGGGCTAGGGTTAGGGTTAGGGGACGGGGACCGTTTAGGGTCCATGGAAGGGTACGACAACACTTTAGGGGGAGCGTACGTGTGAGGGCGCGGGTTAGTGTTAGCGTACGGGTTAGGATTAGGGGACGGGTGAGGGTCAGGCTTCGGGGAAGGGTTAGGGTTAGGGTTCGGGCTAGGGTTAGGGTTAGGGGATGGGGACGGTTTAAAGTCCAGGGGAGGGTACGAAAACGCTTTAGGGGGAGCGTACGTGTGAGGGCGTGGGTTAGTGTTAGCGTACGGGTTATGATTAGGGGACGGGTGAGGGTCAGGCTTCAGGGAAGGGTTAGGGTTAGGTTTCGGGCTAGGGTTAGGGTTAGGGGGCGGGGACGGTTTAGGATCCAGGGGAGGGTACGACAACGCTTTAGGGGGAGTGTACATGTGAGGGCACGGGTTAGTGTTCGCGTACGGGTTAGGATTAGGGGACGGGTGAGGGTCAGGCTTCGGGGAAGGGTTAGGGTTAGGGTTCGGGCTAGGGTTAGGGTTAGGAGACGGGGACGGTTTAGGGTCCAGGGGAGGGTATGACAACGCTTTATGGGAAGCGTACGTGTGAGGGCGCGGGTTAGTGTAAGCGTACGGGTTAGGATTATGGGACGGTTGAGGGTCAGGCTTCGGGGAAGGGTTAGGGTTAGGGTTCGGGCTAGGGTTAGGGTTAGGGGACGGGGACGGTTTAGGGTCCAGGGGAGGGTACGACAACGCTTTAGGGGGCGTGTACGTGTGAGGGCGCGGGTTAGTGTTCGCGTATGGGTTAGGATTAGGGGACGGGTGAGTGTCAGGCTTCGGGGAAGGATTAGGGTTAGGGTTCGGGCTAGGGTTAGGGTTAGGGGACGGGGACGGTTTAGGGTCCAGGGGAGGGTGCGACAACGCTTTAGGGGGAGCGTACGTGTGAGGGAGCGGGTTAGTGTTCGCGTACGGGTTAGGATTAGGGGACGGGTGAGTGTCAGGCTTTGGGATAGGGTTAGGGTTAGGGTTCGGGCTAGGGTTAGGTTAGGGGACGGGGACGGTTTAGGGTCCAGGGGAGGATACAGCAACGCTTTAGGGGGAGCTTACGTGTGAGGGTGCGGGTTAGTGTGAGCGTACGGGTTAGGATTAGGGGACGGGTGAGGGTCAGGCTTCGGGGAAGGGTTAGGGTTAGGGTTCGGGCTAGGGTTAGGGTTAGGGGACGGGGACAGTTTAGGGTCCAGGGGAGGGTACGGCAACGCTTTAGGGGGAGCGTACGTGTGAGGGCGCGGTTTAGTGTTAGCGTACGGGTTAGATTTAGGGGACGGGTGAGGATCAGGCTTCGGGGAAGGGTTAGGGTTAGGGTTCCGTCTAGGGTTAGGGTTAGGGGACGGGGACGGTATAGGGTCCAGGGGCGGGTACAACAACGCTTTAGGGGGAGCGTACGTGTGAGGGCGCGGGTTAGTGTTCGCGTACGGGTTAGGATTAGGAGACGGATGAGGGTCAGGCTTCGGGGAAGTGTTAGGGTTAGGGTTCGGGCTAGGTTTAGGGTTAGGGGACGGGGACGGTTTAGGGTCCAGGGGAGGGTACGAAAACGCTTTAGGGGGAGCGTACGTCTGAGGGCGCGGGTTAGTGTTAGCGTACTGGTTAGGATTGTTTTGAGTGACGGTCAGGCTTCGGGGAAGGGTTAAGGTTAGGGTTCGGGCTAGGGTTAGGGTTAGGGGACGGGGACGGTTTAGGGTCCATGGGAGCGTACGGCAACGAATTGGGGGAGCGTAGGTGTGAGGGCGCGTGTTAGTGTTCGCTTACGGGTTAGGATTAGGGGAAGGGTGGGGTCAGGCTTCGGGGAAGGGTTAGAGTTAGGTTTCGGGCTAGGATTAGGGTTAGGGGACGGGGACAGTTTAGAGTCCAGGGGAGGGTACGACAACGCTTTAGGGGGAGCGTAGGTGTGAGGGCGCGGGTTAGTGTTCGCGTCCGGGTTAGGATTAGGGGACGGGTGAGGGTCAGGCTTCGGGGAAGGTTTAGGGTTAGGGTTCGGGCTAGGTTTAGGGTTAGGGGACGGGGACGGTTTAGGGTCCAGGGGAGGGTACGACAACGCTTTACGGGGAGCGTACGTGTGAGGGCGCGGGTTAATGTTCGCGTACGGGTTAGGATTAGGGGACGGGTTAGTGTCAGGCTTCGGGGAAGGGTTAGGATTAGGGTTCGGGCTAGGGTTAGGGTTAGGGGACGGGGACGGTTTAGGGTCCAGGGGAGGGTACGACAACGCTTTAGGGGGAGGTTACGTGTGAGGGCGCGGGTTAGTGTTAGCGTACGGGTTAGGATTATGGGACGGGTGAGGGTCAGGCTTCGGGGAAGTGTTAGGGTTAGGGTTCGGGCTAGGGTTAGGGTTAGGGGACGGGGACGGTTTAGGGTCCAGGGGAGGGTACAACAACGCTTTAGGGGGAGCGTACGTGTGAGGGCCCGGGTTAGTGTTAGCGAACGGGTTAGGATTAGGGGACGGGTGAGGGTCAGGCTTCGGGGAAGGGTTAGGGTTAGGGTTCTGTTAGGGTTAGGGTTAGGGGACGGGGAAGGTTTAGGGTCCAGGGGAGGGTACGACAACGCTTTAGGGGGAGCGTACGTGTGAGGGCACGGTTTAGTGTTAGCCTACGGGTTAGGATTAGGGGACGGGTGAGGGTCAGGCTTTGGGGAAGGGTTAGGGTTAGGGTTCAGGCTAGGGTTAGGGTTAGGGGACGGGAACGGTTTAGGGTCCATGAGAGGGTACGGCAACGATTTGGGGGAGCGAAGTTGTGAGTGTGCGGGTTAGTGTTCGCTTACGGGTTAGGATTAGGGGACGGGTGGTGGTCAGGCTTCGGGGATGGGTTAGGGTTAGGGTTTGGGATAGGGTTAGTGTTAGGGGACGGGGACGGTTTAGGGTCCAGGGGAGGGTACGACAATGCTTTAGGGGGAGCGTACGTGTGAGGGTGCGGGTTAGTGTTAGCGTACGGGTTAGGATTAGGGGACGTGTGAGGGTCAGGCTTCGGGGAAGGTTTAGGGTTAGGGTTCGGGCTAGGGTTAGGGTTAGGGGACGGGGACGGTTTAGGGTCCAGGGGATGGTACGACAATGCTTTAGGGGGAGCGTACGTGTGAGGGCCCGGGTTAGTGTTAGCGTACGGGTTAGGATTAGGGGACGGGTGAGGGGAAGTCTTTGGGGAAGTGTTAGGTTTAGGGTTCGGGCTAGGGTTAGGGTTAGGGGATGGGGACGGTTTAGGGTCAGGTGAGTGTACGACAACAGTTTAGGGGGAGCGTACGTTTGAGGGCATGGGTTAGTGTTAGCGTACGGGTTAGGATTAGGGGACGGGTGAGGGGAAGTCTTCGGGGAAGTGTTAGGGTTAGGGTTCGGGCTAGGGTTAGGGTTAGGGGACGGGGACGGTTTAGGGTCCAGGTGAGGGTACGACAACTGTTTAGGGGGAGCGTACGTGTGAGGGCACGGTTTATGTTAGCGTACGGGTTTGGATTAGGGGACAGGTGAGGGGAAGGCTCCTGGGAAGGGTTAGGGTTAGGGTTCCGGCTAGGTTTAGGGTTACGGGATGGGGACGGTTTAGGGTCCAGGTGAGTGTATGACAACGGTTTAGGGGGAGCGTTCGTGTGAGGGCACGGGTTAGTGTTAGAGTACGGGTTAGGATTAGGGGACAGATGAGGGGAAGGCTTCGGGGAAGGCTTAGTGTTAGGGTTCGGGATAGGGTTAGGGTTAGGGGAAGGGTACGGTTTAGGGTCCAGTTGAGGGTACGACAACGGTTTAGGGGGAGCGTACGTGTGAGAGCACAGGTTAGTGTTAGCGTACGGGTTAGGATTAGGGGACGGGTGAGGGGAAGGCTTAGGGGAAGGGTTAGGATTAGGGTTCGGGCTAGGGTTAGGGGACGGGAACGGGGACAGATTAGGGTCCAGGTGAGGGCACGACAATGGATTAGGGGGAGCGTACGTGTGAGGGCACAGGTTAGTGTTAGCGTACGGGTTAGGATTCGGGGACGGGTGAGGGGAAGGCTTCGGGGAAGGGTTAGGGTTAGGGTTCGGGCTAGGGTTAGGATTAGGGGACGGGGACGGTTTAGGGTCCATGTTAGGGTACGACTACGGTTTAGGGGGAGTGTTCGTGTGAGGGCTCGGGATAGTGTTAGCATACGGGTTAGGATTAGGGGACGGGTGAGGGAAAGGCTTCAGGGAAGGGTTAGGGTTAGGGTTCGGGCTAGGGTTAAGGTTAGGGTACGGGGACGGTTTAGGGTCCAGGTCAGGTTACGACAACGGTTTAGGGGGAAGGTACGTGTGAGGGCACGGGTTAGTGTTAGTGTACGGGTTCGGATTAGGGGACGGGTGAGGGGAGGGCTTCGGAGAAGGGTTAGGGTTAGGGTTCGGTCTAGGGTTAGCGTTAGGGGACAAGGACGGTTTAGGGTCCAGGTGAGGGTACGACAACGGTTTAGGGGGAGCGTACGTGTGAGGGCAATTGTTAGTGTTAGCGTACAGGTTAGGATTAGGGGACGGGTGAAAGTAAGGCTTCGGGGAAGGGTTAGGGTTAGGGTTCGGGCTAGGGTTAGGGTTAGGGGACGGGGATGGTTTAGGGTCCAGGTGAGGGTACGACAACCGTTTAGGGGGTGCGTACTTGTGAGGGCACGGGTTAGTGTTAGCAAACGGCTTAGGATTAGGGCACGGGTGAGGGGAAGGCTTCGGGGAACAGTTAGGGTTACGGTTCGGGCTAGGGTTAGTGTTAGGGGACGGGGACTGTTTAGGGTCCAGGTGAGTGTACAACAACGTTTTAGGGGGAGCGTACGTGTGAGGGCACGGGTTAGTGTTAGCGTACGGCTTAGTAATAGAGGACGGGTGAGAGGAAGGCTTCGGGGAAGGTTTAGTGTTAGGGTTCGGGCTAGGGTTATTGTTAGGGGACGGGGACGGTTTAGGGTCCAGGTGAGGGTACGACAACTGTTTAGGGGGAGCATACGTGTGAGGGCACGATTTATGTTAGCGTACGGGTTTGGATTAGGGGACGGCTGAGTGGAAGGCTCCAGGAAAGGTTTTAGGTTAGGGTTCCGGCTGGGTTAGGGTTACGGGATGGGGACGGTTTAGGGTCCAGGTGAGTGTATGACAACGGTTTAGGGGGATCGTACGTGTGAGGGCACGGGTTAGTGTTAGAGTACGGGTTAGGATTAGGAGACAGATGAGGGGAAGGCTTCGGGAAATGCTTAGTGTTAGGGTTCGGGCTAGGGTTAGAGTTAGGGGACGGCGACGGTTTAGGGTCCAGGGGAGGGTACGACAACGCTTTAGGGGGAGCGTACGTGTGAGGGCGCGGGTTAGTGTTAGCGTACTGGTTAGGATTAGGTTTCGCGTGAGGGTCAGGCTTCGGGGAAGGGTTAGGGTTAGGGTTCGGGCTAGGGTTAGGGTTAGGGGACGGGGACGGTTTAGGGTCCATGGGAGGGTACGGCAACGAATTGGGGGAGCGTAGGTGTGAGGGCGTGGGTTAGTGTTCGCTTATGGGTTAGCATAAGGGGACGAGTGGGGGTCAGGCTTCGGGGAAGGGTTAGGGTTAGGGTTCGGGCTAGGGTTAGGGTTAGGGGACGGGGACGGTTTAGGGTCCATGGAAGGGTACGACAACACTTTAGGGGGAGCGTACGTGTGAGGGCGCGGGTTAGTGTTAGCGTACGGGTTAGGATTAGGGGACGGGTGAGTGTCAGGCTTCGGGGAAGTGTTAGGGTTAGGGTTCGGCCTAGGGATAGTGTTAGGGGACGGGGACGGTTTAGGGTCCAGGGGAGGGTACGACAACGCTTTAGGGGGAGCGTACATGTGAGGGCACGGGTTAGTGTTAGCGTACGGGTTAGGATTAGGGGACGGGTGAGGGTCAGGCTTCAGGGAAGGGTTAGGGTTAAGGTTCGGGCTAGGGTTAGGGTTAGGGGATGGGGACGGTTTAGGGTCCATGGGAGGGTACGGCAAAGAATTGGGGGAGCGTAGGTGTGAGGGCGCGGGTTAGTGTTAGCGTACGGGTTAGGATTAGGGGACGGGTGAGGGTCAGGCTTCGGGGAAGTGTTAGGGTTAGGGTTCGGGCTAGGGTTAGGATTAGGGGACGGGGACGGTTTAGGGTCCAGGGGAGGGTACGACAACGCTTTAGGGGGAGCGTACCTGTGAGGGCGCATGTTAGTGTTCGCGTACGGGTTAGGATTAGGGGACGGGTGAGGGTCAGGCTTCGGGGAAGTGTTAGGGTTAGGGTTCGGGCTAGGGTTAGTGTTAGGGGACGGGGACGGTTTAGGGTCCACGGGAGGATACAACAATGCTTTAGGGGGAGCGTACCTGTGAGGGCGCATGTTAGTGTTCGCGTACGGGTTAGGATTAGGGGACGGGTGAGGGTCAGGCTTCGGGGAAGTGTTAGGGTTAGGGTTCGGGCTAGGGTTAGTGTTAGGGGACGGGGACGGTTTAGGGTCCAGGTGAGGGTACGACAACTGTTTAGGGGGAGCGTACGTGTGAGGGCACGGTTTATGTTAGCGTACGGGTTTGGATTAGGGGACCGGTGAGGGGAAGGCTCCTGGGAAGGGTTAGGGTTAGGGTTCCGGCTAGGTTTAGGGTTACGGGATGGGGACGGTTTAGGGTCCAGGTGAGTGTATGACAACGGTTTAGGGGAAGCGTACGTGTGAGGGCACAGGTTAGTGTTAGAGTACGGGTTAGGATTAGGGGACAGATGAGGGGAAGGCTTCGGGGAAGGCTTAGTGTTAGGGTTCGGCATAGGGTTAGGGTTAGGGGAAGGGTACGGTTTAGGGTCCAGTTGAGGGTACGACAACGGTTTAGGGGGAGCGTACGTGTGAGAGCACAGGTTAGTGTTAGCGTACGGGTTAGGATTAGGGGACGGGTGAGGGGAAGGCTTCGGGGAAGGGTTAGGATTAGGGTTCGGGCTAGGGTTAGGGGACGGGAACGGGGACAGATTAGGGTCCAGGTGAGGGTACGACAACGGATTAGGGGGAGCGTACGTGTGAGGGCACAGGTTAGTGTTAGCGTACGGGTTAGGATTCGGGGACGGGTGAGGGGAAGGCTTCGGGGAAGGGTTAGGGTTAGGGTTCGGGCTAGGGTTAGGATTATGGGACGGGGACGGTTTAGGGTCCAGGTTAGGGTACGACTACGGTTTAGGGGGAGTGTTTGTGTGAGGGCTCGGGATAGTGTTAGCATACGGGTTAGGATTAGGGGACGGGTGAGGGGAAGGCTTCAGGGAAGGGTTAGGGTTAGGGTTCGGGCTAGGGTTAAGGTTAGGGTACGGGGATGGTTTAGGGTCCAGGTCAGGTTACGACAACGGTTTAGGGGGAGGGTACGTGTGAGGGCATGGGTTAGTGTTAGCGTACGGGTTAGGATTAGGGGACGTGAGAGGGGAAAGCTTCAGGGAAGGGTTAGGGTTAGTGTTCGGGCTAGGGTTAGCGTTAGGGGACGGGGACGGTTTAGGGTCCAGGTGAGCGTACGACAACGGTTTAGGGGGAGCGTACGTGTGAGGGAATGGGTAAATGTTAGCGTACGGCTTAGGATTAGGGGACGGGTGAGGGGAAGGCTTCGGGAAAGAGTTAGGGTTAGGGTTCAGGCTAGACTTAGGGTTAGGGGACGGGGACGGTTTAAGGTCCAGGTGAGGGTATGACAACGGTTTAGGTGGAGCGTACGTGTGAGAGCACGGGTTACTGTTTGCATACGGGTTAGGATTAGGGGACGGGTGAAGGGAAGGCTCCGGGGAAGGGTTAGGGTTAGGGTTCGGGTTAAGTTTAGGGTTAGGGAACGGGTACGGTTTAGGGTCCAGGTGAGGGTATGACATCGTTTCAGGGGGAGCGTGCGTGTGAGGGCACGGGTTAGTGTTAGCGTACAGGTTAGGATTAGGGGACGTGTGAGGGGAAGGCTTCGGAGAAGGGTTAGGGTTAGGGTTCGGTCTAGGGTTAGCGGTAGGTTATGGGGACGGTTTAGGGTCCAGATGAGCGTATGACAATGGTTTAGGGGGAGCGTACGTGTGAGAGCACGGTTTAGTGTTAGCGTTCGGGTTAGGATTAGGTGACGGGTGAGGGGAAGGCTCTGGGGAAGTGTTAGAGTTAGGGTTCGGGCTAGGGTATGGGTTAGGGTTTGAGTACGTTTTAGGGTCCAGGTGCGGGTACGAAAACGGTTTAGGGTGAGCGTACGTGTGAGGGCATGGGTTAGTGTTAGCGTACGGGTTAGTACTAGGGAATGGGTTAGGGTAAGGCTTCGGGGAAGGGTTAGGGTGGATCATACTCTGGGTTCCACATGCATGTTTTAGCTGAAGGAAGAATACCTTAAACCTGGAGAGTTGAGACCCGTGGAATGGGTACCATGCAATATGACTTCAAAGGGTCTTCATTTGCTCACCGAACCTCTCCAATCTTATCACTGCTGCGTTTATGCCCCTGTACACATGCTTGATTCTCTTTCGGAGACATAGCAATCCATAGGTTTTACGATACTTACTAGTCAGGTACATTCTTAGGCGTTTAATATGCGGTGTTGAGTCCATTTCGTTGAGCAAGGAGTAGCTCTTGTCTATTCCATATTTGACTTAAGGAACTTTATCTGTGCTCATTTCAATCTCTGGTTTTATGCAGCACCCCAACTCACCTTTACCCTTAAGCAAGCATAAGTTGGTTTTCTAAATTTGAGACCCTGTTCTGTTCTGTAATTCAGTTCCTGTGTAGCCAAGTTTCCATTCCGTGTATTACTGATATCTTATGATGTTTCTTTTTCTGTGTGACTTATTTCAGTTAGAATCATCATACCTGAATCCACTCATTGTGATGCTAAGGGCCTGATGACATAGATTTCATTGCTGAGTGATATTGCTTTGTAAGTAAATACCACAACTTCTTTATCCATTTTTCACTTTCTGCGATGTTGAACTTGTACTGTAAACGAGGTTCTTGTAAACAGAGGCGTCCCAAACTTTGGGGTGGCTGTGTCTTTTTGATTTTAATTTCCCTAAGCTATAGGACCATAAGTGGCAGTGCCCTAGGCTCTGTTGCTTTGTTTTTTAGATGTTTCAGGAAACACCATACACTTCTCCCGAGTGTCTGTTGGCAATTTACATCCCGCCCATCAGCATAACAAGGCTCCCAGTTCTCCATGGCCTGTCCTGCCTTTCTGGATTTTACACTTTTTTCAGATGGCCCTTTTGACCGGGGGGAAGTGAGACTTCATTGTAGTGCAGATTTCCTTTGCAAGCTTGCTTGGTTGGCCAAAAAGGGCGTATGCGTTTTTTCCTGAATATATTCAGGAAAAAACGCATACGCCCTTTTTGGCCAAGTGCATCATTGTGGACGTTCTGCCTCTTTTCCTATGCTTTCAATGCAATTCCAGTCTACCTCCTGAAATCGGTTTCCTGCAATTCTGCCCCGCTTTCAAGTCCTCTTGGCAGCCTTACTTCAGTCTATTTTTGGACGATAGCTGTCATTTATAACTCTGCAGGTTTGTGAATTACAGTGCCCCTGAGCTCCTTTCTTCAACTCGCTTTCTTGTGACCTGGCCGCAACACCGCAGGATGGCTTCAGGCCCTAATCTGGTTCCGGCCCGGCACGCTGAGCCTTTGGTTAATTCCTCTTCCTGGTGGGAAATGAGAGTTAAATTTGCCCGTCCAGACACCTCCAGCTAGCCTCTCATTGGTTCTCGCCATTCCTGTTCATCTTACGCAGAAATTGCAAACTGGGCCAAACAGGAGGTTAAAGGGACTGACTCTCCAAGTGGGGAGAGTGTTAATAAAGCGTCTGGAATGTTGCACCCGAGTACCAGGGTACGAAAACTGAGACATATTTGAACACGTCTCCCGATCACATGGTTGATCATACTCTAGGTTCCACATGCATGATTTAGCTGAAGGAAGAATACCTTAAACCTGGGTAGTTGAAACCCGTGGAATGGGTACCATGCAATATGACTTCAAAGGGTCTTCATTTGCTCACCGAACCTCTCCAATCCTATCACTGCTGCGTTTATGCCCCTGTACACATGCTTGATTCTCTTTCGGAGACATAGCAATCCATAGGTTTTAAGATACTTACAAGTCAGGTACATTCTTAGGCGTTTAATATGCGGTGTTGAGTCCATTTCATTGAGCAAGGAGTAGCTCTTGTCTATTCCATATTTGACTTAAGGAACTTTATCTGTGCTCATTTCAATCTCTGGTTTTATGCAGCACCCCAACTCACCTTTCCCCTTAAGCAAGCATAAGTTGTTTTTCTAAATTTGAGACCCTGTTCTGTTCTGTAATTCAGTTCCTGTGTAGCCAAGTTTCCATTCCGTGTATTACTGATATCTTATGATGTTTCTTTTTCTGTGTGACTTATTTCAGTTAGAATCATCATACCTGAATCCACTCATTGTGCTGCTAAGGGCCTGATGACATAGATTTCATTGCTGAGTGATATTGCTTTGTAAGTGAATACCACAACTTCTTTATCCATTTTTCACTTTCTGCGATGTTGAACTTGTACTGTAAACGAGGTTCTTGTAAACAGAGCCGTTCCAAACTTTGGGGTGGCTGTGTCTTTTTGATTTTAATTTCCCTAAGCTATAGGACCATAAGTGGAAGTGCCCTAGGCTCTGTTGCTTTGTTTTTTAGATGTTTCAGGAAACACCATACACTTCTCCCAAGTGTCTGTTGGCAATTTACATCCCGCCCATCAGCAAAACAAGGCTCCCAGTTCTCCATGGCCTGTCCTGCCTTTCTGGATTTTACACTTTTTTCAGATGGCCCTTTTGACCGGGGGGAAGTGAGACTTCATTGTAGTGCAGATTTCCTTTGCAAGCTTGCTTGGTTGGCCAAAAAGGGCGTATGCGTTTTTTCCTGAATATATTCAGGAAAAAACGCATACGCCCTTTTTGGCCAAGTGCATCATTGTGGACGTTCTGCCTCTTTTCCTATGCTTTCAATGCAATTCCAGTCTACCTCCTGAAATCGGTTTCCTGCAATTCTGCCCCGCTTTCAAGTCCTCTTGGCAGCCTTACTTCAGTCTATTTTTGGACGATAGCTGTCATTTATAACTCTGCAGGTTTGTGAATTACAGTGCCCCTGAGCTCCTTTCTTCAACTTGCTTTCTTCTGACCTGGCCGCAACACCGCAGAATGGCTTCAGGCCCTAATCTGGTTCCGGCACGGCACGCTGAGCCTTTGGTTATTTCCTCTTCCTGGTGGGAAATGAGAGTTAAATTTGCCCGTCCAGACACCTCCAGCTAGCCTCTCATTGGTTCTCGCTATTCCTGTTCATCTTCCGCAGAAATTGCAAACTGGGCCAAACAGGAGGTTAAAGGCGCTGACTCTCCAAGTGGGGAGAGTGTTAGTAAAGCATCTGGAATGTTGCACCCGAGTACCAGGGGGGGAAAACTGAGACATATTTGAACACGTCTCCCGTTCACATGGTTGATCATACTTGGGTTCCACATGCATGTTTTAGCTGAAGGAAGAATACCTTAAACCTGGAGAGTTCAGACCCGTGGAATGGGTAACATGCAATATGACTTCAAACGGTCTTCATTTGCTCACCAAACCTCTCCAATCCTATCACTGCTGCGTTTATGCCCCTGTACACATGCTTGATTCTCTTTTGGAGACATAGCAATCCATAGGTTTTACGATACTTACTAGTCAGGTACATTCTTAGGCGTTTAATATGCGGTGTTGAGTCCATTTCGTTGAGCAAGGAGTAGCTCTTGTCTATTCCATATTTGACTTAAGGAACTTTATCTGTGCTCATTTCAATCTCTGGTTTTATGCAGCACCCCAACTCACCTTTACCCTTAAGCAAGCATAAGTTGGTTTTCTAAATTTGAGACCCTGTTCTGTTCTGTAATTCAGTTCCTGTGTAGCCAAGTTTACATTCCATGTATTACTGATATCTTATGATGTTTCTTTTTCTGTGTGACTTATTTCAGTTAGAATCATCATACCTGAATCCACTCATTGTGCTGCTAAGGGCCTGATGACATAGATTTCATTGCTGAGTGATATTGCTTTGTAAGTGAATACCACAACTTCTTTATCCATTTTTCACTTTCTGCGATGTTGAACTTGTACTGTAAACGAGGTTCTTGTAAACAGAGGCGTCCCAAACTTTGGGGTGGCTGTGTCTTTTTGATTTTAATTTCCCTAAGCTATAGGACCATAAGTGGAAGTGCCCTAGGCTCTGTTGCTTTGTTTTTTAGATGTTTCAGGAAACACCATACACTTCTCCCAAGTGTCTGTTGGCAATTTACATCCCGCCCATCAGCATAACAAGGCTCCCAGTTCTCAATGGCCTGTTGCCTTTCTGGATTTTACACTTTTTTCAGATGGCCCTTTTGACCGGGGGGAAGTGAGACTTCATTGTAGTGCAGATTTCCTTTGCAAGCTTGCTTGGTTGGCCAAAAAGGGCGTATGCGTTTTTTCCTGAATATATTCAGGAAAAAACGCATACGCCCTTTTTGGCCAAGTGCATCATTGTGGACGTTCTGCCTCTTTTCCTATGCTTTCAATGCAATTCCAGTCTACCTTCTGAAATTGGTTTTCTGCAATTCTGCCCCGCTTTCAAGTCCTCTTGGCAGCCTTACTTCAGTCTATTTTTGGACGATAGCTGTCATTTATAACTCTGCAGGTTTGTGAATTACAGTGCCCCTGAGCTCCTTTCTTCAACTCGATTTCTTGTGACCTGGCCGCAACACCGCAGGATGGCTTCAGGCCCTAATCTGGTTCCGGCCCGGCACGCTGAGCCTTTGGTTAATTCCTCTTCCTGGTGGGAAATGAGAGTTAAATTTGCCCGTCCAGACACCTCCAGCTAGCCTCTCATTGGTTCTCGCTATTCCTGTTCATCTTCCGCAGAAATTGCAAACTGGGCCAAACAGGAGGTTAAAGGGACTGACTCTCCAAGTGGGGAGAGTGTTAGTAAAGCGTCTGGAATGTTGCACCCGAGTACCAGGGGAGGAAAACTGAGACATATTTGAACACGTCTCCCGATCACATGGTTGATCATACTGTAGGTTCCACATGCATGTTTTAGCTGAAGGAAGAATACCTTAAACCTGGGTAGTTGAAACCCGTGGAATGGGTACCATGCAATATGACTTCAAAGGGTCTTCATTTGCTCACCGAACCTCTCCAATCCTATCACTGCTGCGTTTATGCCCCTGTACACATGCTTGATTCTCTTTCGGAGACATAGCAATCCATAGGTTTTAAGATACTTACTAGTCAGGTACATTCTTAGGCGTTTAATATGGGGTGTTGAGTCCATTTCGTTGAGCAAGGAGTAGCTCTTGTCTATTCCATATTTGGCTTAAGGAACTTTATCTGTGCTCATTTCAATCTCTGGTTTTATGCAGCACCCCAACTCACCTTTACCCTTAAGCAAGAATAAGTTGGTTTTCTAAATTTGAGACCCTGTTCTGTTCTGTAATTCAGTTCCTGTGTAGCCAAGTTTCCATTCCGTGTATTACTGATATCTTATGATGTTTCTTTTTCTGTGTGACTTATTTCAGTTAGAATCATCATACCTGAATCCACTCATTGTGCTGCTAAGGGCCTGATGACACAGATTTCATTGCTGAGTGATATTGCTTTGTAAGTAAATACCACAACTTCTGTATCCATTTTTCACTTTCTGCGATGTTGAACTTGTACTGTAAACGAGGTTCTTGTAAACAGAGCCGTTCCAAACTTTGGGGTGGCTGTGTCTTTTTGATTTTAATTTCCCTAAGCTATAGGACCATAAGTGGAAGTGCCCTAGGTTCTGTTGCTTTGTTTTTTAGATGTTTCAGGAAACACCATACACTTCTCCCGAGTGGTTGTTGGCAATTTACATCCCGCCCATCAGCATAACAAGGCTCCCAGTTCTCCATGGCCTGTCCTGCCTTTCTGGATTTTACACTTTTTTCAGATGGCCCTTTTGACCGGGGGGAAGTGAGACTTCATTGTAGTGCAGATTTCCTTTGCAAGCTTGCTTGGTTGGCCAAAAAGGGCGTATGCGTTTTTTCCTGAATATATTCAGGAAAAAACGCATACGCCCTTTTTGGCCAAGTGCATCATTGTGGACGTTCTGCCTCTTTTCCTATGCTTTCAATGCAATTCCAGTCTACCTCCTGAAATCGGTTTCCTGCAATTCTGCCCCGCTTTCAAGTCCTCTTGGCAGCCTTACTTCAGTCTATTTTTGGACGATAGCTGTCATTTATAACTCTGCAGGTTTGTGAATTACAGTGCCCCTGAGCTCCTTTCTTCAACTCGCTTTCTTGTGACCTGGCCGCAACACCGCAGGATGGCTTCAGGCCCTAATCTGGTTCCGGCACGGCACGCTGAGCCTTTGGTTATTTCCTCTTCCTGGTGGGAAATGAGAGTTAAATTTGCCCGTCCAGACACCTCCAGCTAGTCTCTCATTGGTTCTCGCTATTCCTGTTCATCTTCCGCAGAAATTGCAAACTGGGCCAAACAGGAGGTTAAAGGCGCTGACTCTCCAAGTGGGGAGAGTGTTAGTAAAGCGTCTGGAATGTTGCACCCGAGTACCAGGGGGGCAAAACTGAGACATATTTGAACACGTCTCCCGTTCACATGGTTGATCATACTTGGGTTCCACATGCATGTTTTAGCTGAAGGAAGAATACCTTAAACCTGGAGAGTTCAGACCCGTGTAATGGGTACCATGCAATATGACTTCAAAGGGTCTTCATTTGCTCACTGAACCTCTCCAATCCTATCACTGCTGCGTTTATGCCCCTGTACACATGCTTGATTCTCTTTTGGAGACATAGCAATCCATAGGTTTTACGATACTTACTAGTCAGGTACATTCTTAGGCGTTTAATATGCGGTGTTGAGTCCATTTCGTTGAGCAAGGAGTAGCTCTTGTCTATTCCATATTTGACTTAAGGAACTTTATCTGTGCTCATTTCAATCTCTGGTTTTATGCAGCACCCCAACTCACCTTTACCCTTAAGCAAGCATAAGTTGGTTTTCTAAATTTGAGACCCTGTTCTGTTCTGTAATTCAGTTCCTGTGTAGCCAAGTTTACATTCCGTGTATTACTGATATCTTATGATGTTTCTTTTTCTGTGTGACTTATTTCAGTTAGAATCATCATACCTGAATCCACTCATTGTGATGCTAAGGGCCTGATGACATAGATTTCATTGCTGAGTGATATTGCTTTGTAAGTAAATACCACAACTTCTTTATCCATTTTTCACTTTCTGCGATGTTGAACTTGTACTGTAAACGAGGTTCTTGTAAACAGAGGCGTCCCAAACTTTGGGGTGGCTGTGTCTTTTTGATTTTAATTTCCCTAAGCTATAGGACCATAAGTGGCAGTGCCCTAGGCTCTGTTGCTTTGTTTTTTAGATGTTTCAGGAAACACCATACACTTCTCCCGAGTGGTTGTTGGCAATTTACATCCCGCCCATCAGCATAACAAGGCTCCCAGTTCTCCATGGCCTGTCCTGCCTTTCTGGATTTTACACTTTTTTCAGATGGCCCTTTTGACCGGGGGGAAGTGAGACTTCATTGTAGTGCAGATTTCCTTTGCAAGCTTGCTTGGTTGGCCAAAAAGGGCGTATGCGTTTTTTCCTGAATATATTCAGGAAAAAACGCATACGCCCTGTTTGGCCAAGTGCATCATTGTCGACGTTCTGCCTCTTTTCCTATGCTTTCAATGCAATTCCAGTCTACCTCCTGAAATCGGTTTCCTGCAATTCTGCCCCGCTTTCAAGTCCTCTTGGCAGCCTTACTTCAGTCTATTTTTGGACGATAGCTGTCATTTATAACTCTGCAGGTTTGTGCATTACAGTGCCCCTGAGCTCCTTTCTTCAACTTGCTTTCTTGTGAGCTGGCCGCAACACCGCAGGATGGCTTCAGGCCCTAATCTGGTTCCGGCACGGCACGCTGAGCCTTTGGTTATTTCCTCTTCCTGGTGGGAAATGAGAGTTAAATTTGCCCGTCCAGACACCTCCAGCTAGTCTCTCATTGGTTCTCTCTATTCCTGTTCATCTTCCGCAGAAATTGCAAACTGGGCCAAACAGGAGGTTAAAGGCGCTGACTCTCTAAGTGGGGAGAGTTTTAGTAAAGCGTCTGGAATGTTGCACCCGAGTACCAGAGGAGGAAAACTGAGACATATTTGAACACGTCTCCCGTTCACATGGTTGATCATACTTGGGTTCCACATGCATGTTTCAGTTGAAGGAAGAATACCTTAAAACTGGAGAGTTAAGACCCGTGTAATGGGTACCATGCAATATGACTTCAAAGGGTCTTCATTTGCTCACCGAACCTCTCCAATCCTATCACTGCTGCGTTTATGCCCCTGTACACATGCTTGATACTCTTTCGGAGACATAGCAATCCATAGGTTTTTAAGGTACTTACTAGTCAGGTACATTCTTAGGCATTTAATATGCGGTGTTGAGTCCATTTTGTTGAGCAAGGAGTAGCTCTTGTCTATTCCATATTTGACTTAAGGAACTTTATCTGTGCTCATTTCAATCTCTGGTTTTATGCAGCACCCCAACTCACCTTTACCCTTAAGCAAGCATAAGTTGGTTTTCTAAATTTGAGACCCTGTTCTGTTCTGTAATTCAGTTCCTGTGTAGCCAAGTTTACATTCCGTGTATTACTGATATCTTATGATGTTTCTTTTTCTGTGTGACTTACTTCTGTTAGAATCATCATACCTGAATCCACTCATTGTGCTGCTAAGGGCCTGATGACACAGATTTCATTGCTGAGTGATATTGCTTTGTAAGTAAATACCACAACTTCTTTATCCATTTTTCACTTTCTGCGATGTTGAACTTGTACTGTTAACGAGGTTCTTGTAAACAGAGCCGTTCCAAACTTTGGGGTGGCTGTGTCTTTTTGATTTTAATTTCCCTAAGCTATAGGACCATAAGTGGAAGTGCCCTAGGCTCTGTTGCTTTGTTTTTTAGATGTTTCAGGAAACACCATACACTTCTCCCGAGTGGTTGTTGGCAATTTACATCCCGTCCATCAGCATAACAAGGCTCCCAGTTCTCCATGGCCTGTCCTGCCTTTCTGGATTTTACACTTTTTTCAGATGGCCCTTTTGACCGGGGGGAAGTGAGACTTCATTGTAGTGCAGATTTCCTTTGCAAGCTTGCTTGGTTGGCCAAAAAGGGCGTATGCGTTTTTTCCTGAATATATTCAGGAAAAAACGCATACGCCCTTTTTGGCCAAGTGCATCATTGTGGACGTTCTGCCTCTTTTCCTATGCTTTCAATGCAATTCCAGTCTACCTCCTGAAATCGGTTTCCTGCAATTCTGCCCCGCTTTCAAGTCCTCTTGGCAGCCTTACTTCAGTCTATTTTTGGACGATAGCTGTCATTTATAACTCTGCAGGTTTGTGAATTACAGTGCCCCTGAGCTCCTTTGTTCAACTCGCTTTCTTTTGAGCTGGCCGCAACACCGCAGGATGGCTTCAGGCCCTAATCTGGTTCCGGTACGGCACTCTGAGCCTTTGGTTATTTCCTCTTCCTGGTGGGAAATGAGAGTTAAATTTGCCCGTCCAGACACCTCCAGCTAGCCTCTCATTGGTTCTCACTATTCCTGTTCATCTTCCGCAGAAATTGCAAACTGGGCCAAACAGAAGGTTAAAGGCGCTGACTCTCCAAGTGGGGAGAGTGTTAGTAAAGCGTCTGGAATGTTGCACCCGAGTACCAGGGGAGGAAAACTGAGACATATTTGAACACGTCTCCCGTTCACATGGTTGATCATACTTGGGTTCCACATGCATGTTTTAGCTGAAGGAAGAATACCTAAAACCTGCGTAGTTGAAACCCGTGGAATGGGTACCATGCAATATGACTTCAAAGGATCTTCATTTGCTCACCGAACCTCTCCAATCCTATCACTGCTGCGTTTATGCCCCTGTACACATGCTTGATTCTCTTTCGGAGACATAGCAATCCATAGGTTTTAAGATACTTACAAGTCAGGTACATTCTTAGGCGTTTAATATGCGGTGTTGAGTCCATTTCGTTGAGCAAGGAGTAGCTCTTGTCTATTCCATATTTGGCTTAAGGAACTTTATCTGTGCTCATTTCAATCTCTGGTTTTATGCAGCACCCCAACTCACCTTTCCCCTTAAGCAAGCATAAGTTGGTTTTCTAAATTTGAGACCCTGTTCTGTTTTGGAATTCAGTTCCTGTGTAGCCAAGTTTACATTCCGTGTATTACTGATATCTTATGATGTTTCTTTTTCTGTGTGACTTACTTCAGTTAGAATCATCATACCTGAATCCACTCATTGTGCTGCTAAGGGCCTGATGACACAGATTTCATTGCTGAGTGATATTGCTTTGTAAGTAAATACCACAACTTCTTTATCAATTTTTCACTTTCTGCGATGTTGAACTTGTACTCTAAATGAGGTTCTTGTAAACAGATCCGTTCCAAACTTTGGGGTGGCTGTGTCTTTTTGATTTTAATTTCCCTAAGCTATAGGACCATAAGTGGAAGTGCCCTAGGTTCTGTTGCTTTGTTTTTTAGATGTTTCAGGAAACACCATACACTTCTCCCGAGTGGTTGTTGGCAATTTACATCCCGCCCATCAGCATAACAAGGCTCCCAGTTCTCCATGGCCTGTCCTGCCTTTCTGGATTTTACACTTTTTTCAGATGGCCCTTTTGACCGGGGAGAAGTGAGACTTCATTGTAGTGCAGATTTCCTTTGCAAGCTTGCTTGGTTGGCCAAAAAGGGCGTATGCGTTTTTTCCTGAATATATTCAGGAAAAAACGCATACGCCCTTTTTGACCAAGTGCATCATTGTGGACATTCTGCCTCTTTTCCTATGCTTTCAATGCAATTCCAGTCTACCTCCTGAAATCGGTTTCCTGCAATTCTGCCCCGCTTTCAAGTCCTCTTGGCAGCCTTACTTCAGTCTATTTTTGGACGATAGCTGTCATTTATAACTCTGCAGGTTTGTGAATTACAGTGCCCCTGAGCTCCTTTCTTCAACTCGCTTTCTTGTGACCTGGCCGCAACACCGCAGGATGGCTTCAGGCCCTAATCTGGTTCCGGTACGGCACGGTGAGCCTTTGGTTATTTCCTCTTCCTGGTGGGAAATGAGAGTTAAATTTGCCCGTCCAGACACCTCCAGCTAGCCTCTCATTGGTTCTCGCTATTCCTGTTCATCTTCCGCAGAAATTGCAAACTGGGCCAAACAGGAGGTTAAAGGCGCTGACTCTCCAAGTGGGGAGAGTGTTAGTAAAGCGTCTGGAATGTTGCACCCGAGTACCAGGGGAGGAAAACTGAGACATATTTGAACACGTCTCCCGTTCACATGGTTGATCATACTTGGGTTCCACATGCATGTTTTAGCTGAAGGAAGAATACCTAAAACCTGGGTAGTTGAAACCCGTGGAATGGGTACCATGCAATATGACTTCAAAGGGTCTTCATTTGCTCACTGAACCTCTCCAATCCTATCACTGCTGCGTTTATGCCCCTGTACACATGCTTGATTCTCTTTCGGAGACATAGCAATCCATAGGTTTTAAGATACTTACTAGTCAGGTACATTCTTAGGCGTTTAATATGCGGTGTTGAGTCCATTTCGTTGAGCAAGGAGTAGCTCTTGTCTATTCCATATTTGGCTTAAGGAACTTTATCTGTGCTCATTTCAATCTCTGGTTTTATGCAGCACCCCAACTCACCTTTCCCCTTAAGCAAGCATAAGTTGGTTTTCTAAATTTGAGACCCTGTTCTGTTCTGTAATTCAGTTCCTGTGTAGCCAAGTTTCCATTCCGTGTATTACTGATATCTTATGATGTTTCTTTTTCTGTGTGACTTATTTCAGTTAGAATCATCATACCTGAATCCACTCATTGTGATGCTAAGGGCCTGATGACATAGAATTCATTGCTGAGTGATATTGCTTTGTAAGTAAATACCACAACTTCTTTATCCATTTTTCACTTTCTGCGATGTTGAACTTGTACGGTAAACGAGGTTCTTGTAAACAGAGGCGTCCCAAACTTTGGGGTGGCTGTGTCTTTTTGATTTTAATTTCCCTAAGCTATAGGACCATAAGTGGCAGTGCCCTAGGCTCTGTTGCTTTGTTTTTTAGATGTTTCAGGAAACACCATACACTTCTCCCGAGTGTCTGTTGGCAATTTACATCCCGCCCATCAGCATAACAAGGCTCCCAGTTCTCCATGGCCTGTCCTGCCTTTCTGGATTTTACACTTTTTTCAGATGGCCCTTTTGACCGGGGGGAAGTGAGACTTCATTGTAGTGCAGATTTCCTTTGCAAGCTTGCTTGGTTGGCCAAAAAGGGCGTATGCGTTTTTTCCTGAATATATTCAGGAAAAAACGCATACGCCCTTTTTGGCCAAGTGCATCATTGTGGACGTTCTGCCTCTTTTCCTATGCTTTCAATGCAATTCCAGTCTACCTCCTGAAATCGGTTTCCTGCAATTCTGCCCCGCTTTCAAGTCCTCTTGGCAGCCTTACTTCAGTCTATTTTTGGACGATAGCTGTCATTTATAACTCTGCAGGTTTGTGAATTACAGTGCCCCTGAGCTCCTTTCTTCAACTCGCTTTCTTGTGACCTGGCCGCAACACCGCAGGATGGCTTCAGGCCCTAATCTGGTTCCGGCACGGCACGCTGAGCCTTTGGTTATTTCCTCTTCCTGGTGGGAAATGAGAGTTAAATTTGCCCGTCCAGACACCTCCAGCTAGTCTCTCATTGGTTCTCGCTATTCCTGTTCATCTTCCGCAGAAATTGCAAACTGGGCCAAACAGGAGGTTAAAGGGACTGACTCTCCAAGTCAGGAGAGTGTTAGTAAAGTGTCTGGAATGTTGCACCCGAGTACCAGGGGAGGAAAACTGAGACATATTTGAACACGTCTCCCGTTCACATGGTTGATCATACTTGGGTTCCACATGCATGTTTTAGCTGAAGGAAGAATACCTTAAACCTGGAGAGTTGAGACCCTTGTAATGGATACCATGCAATATTACTTCAAAGGGTCTTCATTTGCTCACCGAACCTCTCCAATCCTATCACTGCTGCGTTTATGCCCCTTTACACACGCTTGATTCTCTTTTGGAGACATAGCAATCCATAGGTTTTAAGATACTTACTAGTCAGTTACATTCTTAGGCGTTTAATATGCGGTGTTGAGTCCATTTCGTTGAGCAAGGAGTAGCTCTTGTCTATTCCATATTTGGCTTAAGGAACTTTATCTGTGCTCATTTCAATCTCTGGTTTTATGCAGCACCCCAACTCACCTTTCCCCTTAAGCAAGCATAAGTTGGTTTTCTAAATTTGAGACCCTGTTCTGTTCTGTAATTCAGTTCCTGTGTAGCCAAGTTTACATTCCGTGTATTACTGATATCTTATGATGTTTCTTTTCTGTGTGACTTATTTCAGTTAGAATCATCATACCTGAATCCACTCATTGTGCTGCTAAGGGCCTGATGACACAGATTTCATTGCTGAGTGATATTGCTTTGTAAGTAAATACCACAACTTCTTTATCCATTTTTCACTTTCTGCGATGTTGAACTTGTACGGTAAACGAGGTTCTTGTCAACAGAGGCGTCCCAAACTTTGGGGTGGCTGTGTCTTTTTGATTTTAATTTCCCTAAGCTATAGGACCATAAGTGGCAGTGCCCTAGGCTCTGTTGCTTTGTTTTTTAGATGTTTCAGGAAACACCATACACTTCTCCCGAGTGTCTGTTGGCAATTTACATCCCGCCCATCAGCATAACAAGGCTCCCAGTTCTCCATGACCTGTCCTGCCTTTCTGGATTTTACACTTTTTTCAGATGGCCCTTTTGACCGGGGGGAAGTGAGACTTCATTGTAGTGCAGATTTCCTTTGCAAGCTTGCTTGGTTGGCCAAAAAGGGCGTATGCGTTTTTTCCTGAATATATTCAGGAAAAAACGCATACGCCCTTTTTGGCCAAGTGCATCATTGTGGACGTTCTGCCTCTTTTCCTATGCTTTCAATGCAATTCCAGTCTACCTTCTGAAATCGGTTTCCTGCAATTCTGCCCCGCTTTCAAGTCCTCTTGGCAGCCTTACTTCAGTCTATTTTTGGACGATAGCTGTCATTTATAACTCTGCAGGTTTGTGCATTACAGTGCCCCTGAGCTCCTTTCTTCAACTTGCTTTCTTGTGACCTGGCCGCAACACCGCAGGATGGCTTCAGGCCCTAATCTGGTTCCGGCACGGCACGCTGAGCCTTTGGTTATTTCCTCTTCCTGGTGGGAAATGAGAGTTAAATTTGCCCGTCCAGACACCTCCAGCTAGTCTCTCATTGGTTCTCGCTATTCCTGTTCATCTTCCGCAGAAATTGCAAACTGGGCCAAACAGGAGGTTAAAGGCGCTGACTCTCCAAGTGGGGAGAGTTTTAGTAAAGCGTCTGGAATGTTGCACCCGAGTACCAGAGGAGGAAAACTGAGACATATTTGAACACGTCTCCCGTTCACATGGTTGATCATACTTGGGTTCCACATGCATGTTTTAGTTGAAGGAAGAATACCTTAAAACTGGAGAGTTAAGACCCGTGTAATGGGTACCATGCAATATGACTTCAAAGGGTCTTCATTTGCTCACCGAACCTCTCCAATCCTATCACTGCTGCGTTTATGCCCCTGTAAACATGCTTGATTCTCTTTCGGAGACATAGCAATCCATAGGTTTTAAGATACTTACAAGTCAGGTACATTCTTAGGCGTTTAATATGCGGTGTTGAGTCCATTTTGTTGAGCAAGGAGTAGCTCTTGTCTATTCCATATTTGGCTTAAGGAACTTTATCTGTGCTCATTTCAATCTCTGGTTTTATGCAGCACCCCAACTCACCTTTCCCCTTAAGCAAGCATAAGTTGGTTTTCTAAATTTGAGACCCTGTTCTGTTTTGGAATTCAGTTCCTGTGTAGCCAAGTTTACATTCCGTGTGTTACTGATATCTTATGATGTTTCTTTTTCTGTGTGACTTACTTCAGTTAGAATCATCATACCTGAATCCACTCATTGTGCTGCTAAGGGCCTGATGACACAGATTTCATTGCTGAGTGATATTGCTTTGTAAGTAAATACCACAACTTCTTTATCAATTTTTCACTTTCTGCGATGTTGAACTTGTACTCTAAATGAGGTTCTTGTAAACAGATCCGTTCCAAACTTTGGGGTGGCTGTGTCTTTTTGATTTTAATTTCCCTAAGCTATAGGACCATAAGTGGAAGTGCCCTAGGTTCTGTTGCTTTGTTTTTTAGATGTTTCAGGAAACACCATACACTTCTCCCGAGTGGTTGTTGGCAATTTACATCCCGCCCATCAGCATAACAAGGCTCCCAGTTCTCCATGGCCTGTCCTGCCTTTCTGGATTTTACACTTTTTTCAGATGGCCCTTTTGACCGGGGAGAAGTGAGAATTCATTGTAGTGCAGATTTCCTTTGCAAGCTTGCTTGGTTGGCCAAAAAGGGCGTATGCGTTTTCTCCTGAATATATTCAGGAAAAAACGCATACGCCCTTTTTGGCCAAGTGCATCATTGTGGACATTCTGCCTCTTTTCCTATGCTTTCAATGCAATTCCAGTCTACCTCCTGAAATCGGTTTCCTGCAATTCTGCCCCGCTTTCAAGTCCTCTTGGCAGCCTTACTTCAGTATATTTTTGGACGATAGCTGTCATTTATAACTCTGCAGGTTTGTGAATTACAGTGCCCCTGAGCTCCTTTCTTCAACTCGCTTTCTTGTGACCTGGCCGCAACACCGCAGGATGGCTTCAGGCCCTAATCTGGTTCCGGTACGGCACGCTGAGCCTTTGGTTATTTCCTCTTCCTGGTGGGAAATGAGAGTTAAATTTGCCCGTCCAGACACCTCCAGCTAGCCTCTCATTGGTTCTCGCTATTCCTGTTCATCTTCTGCAGAAATTGCAAACTGGGCCAAACAGGAGGTTAAAGGCGCTGACTCTCCAAGTCGGGAGAGTGTTAGTAAAGTGTCTGGAATGTTGCACCCGAGTACCAGGGGAGGAAAACTGAGACATATTTGAACACGTCTCCCATTAACATGGTTGATCATACTTGGGTTCCACATGCATGTTTTAGCTGAAGGAAGAATACCTAAAACCTGGGTAGTTGAAACCCGTGGAATGGGTACCATGCAATATGACTTCAAAGGGTCTTCATTTGCTCACCGAACCTCTCCAATCCTATCACTGCTGCGTTTATGCCCCTGTACACATGCTTGATTCTCTTTCGGAGACATAGCAATCCATAGGTTTTAAGATACTTACTAGTCAGGTACATTCTTAGGCGTTTAATATGCGGTGTTGAGTCCATTTCGTTGAGCAAGGAGTAGCTCTTGTCTATTCCATATTTGGCTTAAGGAACTTTATCTGTGCTCATTTCAATCTCTGGTTTTATGCAGCACCCCAACTCACCTTTCCCCTTAAGCAAGCATAAGTTGGTTTTCTAAATTTGAGACCCTGTTCTGTTCTGTAATTCAGTTCCTGTGTAGCCAAGTTTACATTCCGTGTATTACTGATATCTTATGATGTTTCTTTTTCTGTGTGACTTATTTCAGTTAGAATCATCATACCTGAATCCACTCATTGTGATGCTAAGGGCCTGATGACATAGAATTCATTGCTGAGTGATATTGCTTTGTAAGTAAATACCACAACTTCTTTATCCATTTTTCACTTTCTGCGATGTTGAACTTGTACGGTAAACGAGGTTCTTGTAAACAGAGGCGTCCCAAACTTTGGGGTGGCTGTGTCTTTTTGATTTTAATTTCCCTAAGCTATAGGACCATAAGTGGCAGTGCCCTAGGCTCTGTTGCTTTGTTTTTTAGATGTTTCAGGAAACACCATACACTTCTCCCGAGTGTCTGTTGGCAATTTACATCCCGCCCATCAGCATAACAAGGCTCCCAGTTCTCCATGGCCTGTCCTGCCTTTCTGGATTTTACACTTTTTTCAGATGGCCCTTTTGACTGGGGGGAAGTGAGACTTCATTGTAGTGCAGATTTCCTTTGCAAGCTTGCTTGGTTGGCCAAAAAGGGCGTATGCGTTTTTTCCTGAATATATTCAGGAAAAAACGCATACGCCCTTTTTGGCCAAGTGCATCATTGTGGACGTTCTGCCTCTTTTCCTATGCTTTCAATGCAATTCCAGTCTACCTCCTGAAATCGGTTTCCTGCAATTCTGCCCCGCTTTCAAGTCCTCTTGGCAGCCTTACTTCAGTCTATTTTTGGACGATAGCTGTCATTTATAACTCTGCAGGTTTGTGAATTACAGTGCCCCTGAGCTCCTTTCTTCAACTCGCTTTCTTGTGACCTGGCCGCAACACCGCAGGATGGCTTCAGGCCCTAATCTGGTTCCGGCACGGCACGCTGAGCCTTTGGTTATTTCCTCTTCCTGGTGGGAAATGAGAGTTAAATTTGCCCGTCCAGACACCTCCAGCTAGTCTCTCATTGGTTCTCGCTATTCCTGTTCATCTTCCGCAGAAATTGCAAACTGGGCCAAACAGGAGGTTAAAGGGACTGACTCTCCAAGTCGGGAGAGTGTTAGTAAAGCGTCTGGAATGTTGCACCCGAGTACCAGGGTACGAAAACTGAGACATATTTGAACACGTCTCCCGTTCACATGGTTGATCATACTTGGGTTCCACATGCATGTTTTAGCTGAAGGAAGAATACCTTAAACCTGGAGAGTTGAGACCCTTGTAATGGGTACCATGCAATATGACTTCAAAGGGTCTTCATTTGCTCACCGAACCTCTCCAATCCTATCACTGCTGCGTTTATGCCCCTTTACACACGCTTGATTCTCTTTTGGAGACATAGCAATGCATAGGTTTTAAGATACTTACTAGTCAGTTACATTCTTAGGCGTTTAATATGCGGTGTTGAGTCCATTTCGTTGAGCAAGGAGTAGCTCTTGTCTATTCCATATTTGGCTTAAGGAACTTTATCTGTGCTCATTTCAATCTCTGGTTTTATGCAGCACCCCAACTCACCTTTCCCCTTAAGCAAGCATAAGTTGGTTTTCTAAATTTGAGACCCTGTTCTGTTCTGTAATTCAGTTCCTGTGTAGCCAAGTTTACATTCCGTGTATTACTGATATCTTATGATGTTTCTTTTCTGTGTGACTTATTTCAGTTAGAATCATCATACCTGAATCCACTCATTGTGCTGCTAAGGGCCTGATGACACAGATTTCATTGCTGAGTGATATTGCTTTGTAAGTAAATACCACAACTTCTTTATCCATTTTTCACTTTCTGCGATGTTGAACTTGTATGGTAAACGAGGTTCTTGTAAACAGAGGCGTCCCAAACTTTGGGGTGGCTGTGTCTTTTTGATTTTAATTTCCCTAAGCTATAGGACCATAAGTGGCAGTGCCCTAGGCTCTGTTGCTTTGTTTTTTAGATGTTTCAGGAAACACCATACACTTCTCCCGAGTGTCTGTTGGCAATTTACATCCCGCCCATCAGCATAACAAGGCTCCCAGTTCTCCATGGCCTGTCCTGCCTTTCTGGATTTTACACTTTTTTCAGATGGCCCTTTTGACCGGGGGGAAGTGAGACTTCATTGTAGTGCAGATTTCCTTTGCAAGCTTGCTTGGTTGGCCAAAAAGGGCGTATGCGTTTTTTCCTGAATATATTCAGGAAAAAACGCATACGCCCTTTTTGGCCAAGTGCATCATTGTGGACGTTCTGCCTCTTTTCCTATGCTTTCAATGCAATTCCAGTCTACCTTCTGAAATCGGTTTCCTGCAATTCTGCCCCGCTTTCAAGTCCTCTTGGCAGCCTTACTTCAGTCTATTTTTGGACGATAGCTGTCATTTATAACTCTGCAGGTTTGTGCATTACAGTGCCCCTGAGCTCCTTTCTTCAACTTGCTTTCTTGTGACCTGGCCGCAACACCGCAGGATGGCTTCAGGCCCTAATCTGGTTCCGGCACGGCACGCTGAGCCTTTGGTTATTTCCTCTTCCTGGTGGGAAATGAGAGTTAAATTTGCCCGTCCAGACACCTCCAGCTAGTCTCTCATTGGTTCTCGCTATTCCTGTTCATCTTCCGCAGAAATTGCAAACTGGGCCAAACAGGAGGTTAAAGGCGCTGACTCTCCAAGTGGGGAGAGTTTTAGTAAAGCGTCTGGAATGTTGCACCCGAGTACCAGAGGAGGAAAACTGAGACATATTTGAACACGTCTCCCGTTCACATGGTTGATCATACTTGGGTTCCACATGCATGTTTTAGTTGAAGGAAGAATACCTTAAAACTGGAGAGTTAAGACCCGTGTAATGGGTACCATGCAATATGACTTCAAAGGGTCTTCATTTGCTCACCGAACCTCTCCAATCCTATCACTGCTGCGTTTATGCCCCTGTAAACATGCTTGATTCTCTTTCGGAGACATAGCAATCCATAGGTTTTAAGATACTTACAAGTCAGGTACATTCTTAGGCGTTTAATATGCGGTGTTGAGTCCATTTTGTTGAGCAAGGAGTAGCTCTTGTCTATTCCATATTTGGCTTAAGGAACTTTATCTGTGCTCATTTCAATCTCTGGTTTTATGCAGCACCCCAACTCACCTTTCCCCTTAAGCAAGCATAAGTTGGTTTTCTAAATTTGAGACCCTGTTCTGTTTTGGAATTCAGTTCCTGTGTAGCCAAGTTTACATTCCGTGTGTTACTGATATCTTATGATGTTTCTTTTTCTGTGTGACTTACTTCAGTTAGAATCATCATACCTGAATCCACTCATTGTGCTGCTAAGGGCCTGATGACACAGATTTCATTGCTGAGTGATATTGCTTTGTAAGTAAATACCACAACTTCTTTATCAATTTTTCACTTTCTGCGATGTTGAACTTGTACTCTAAATGAGGTTCTTGTAAACAGATCCGTTCCAAACTTTGGGGTGGCTGTGTCTTTTTGATTTTAATTTCCCTAAGCTATAGGACCATAAGTGGAAGTGCCCTAGGTTCTGTTGCTTTGTTTTTTAGATGTTTCAGGAAACACCATACACTTCTCCCGAGTGGTTGTTGGCAATTTACATCCCGCCCATCAGCATAACAAGGCTCCCAGTTCTCCATGGCCTGTCCTGCCTTTCTGGATTTTACACTTTTTTCAGATGGCCCTTTTGACCGGGGAGAAGTGAGAATTCATTGTAGTGCAGATTTCCTTTGCAAGCTTGCTTGGTTGGCCAAAAAGGGCGTATGCGTTTTCTCCTGAATATATTCAGGAAAAAACGCATACGCCCTTTTTGGCCAAGTGCATCATTGTGGACATTCTGCCTCTTTTCCTATGCTTTCAATGCAATTCCAGTCTACCTCCTGAAATCGGTTTCCTGCAATTCTGCCCCGCTTTCAAGTCCTCTTGGCAGCCTTACTTCAGTATATTTTTGGACGATAGCTGTCATTTATAACTCTGCAGGTTTGTGAATTACAGTGCCCCTGAGCTCCTTTCTTCAACTCGCTTTCTTGTGACCTGGCCGCAACACCGCAGGATGGCTTCAGGCCCTAATCTGGTTCCGGTACGGCACGCTGAGCCTTTGGTTATTTCCTCTTCCTGGTGGGAAATGAGAGTTAAATTTGCCCGTCCAGACACCTCCAGCTAGCCTCTCATTGGTTCTCGCTATTCCTGTTCATCTTCTGCAGAAATTGCAAACTGGGCCAAACAGGAGGTTAAAGGCGCTGACTCTCCAAGTCGGGAGAGTGTTAGTAAAGTGTCTGGAATGTTGCACCCGAGTACCAGGGGAGGAAAACTGAGACATATTTGAACACGTCTCCCATTAACATGGTTGATCATACTTGGGTTCCACATGCATGTTTTAGCTGAAGGAAGAATACCTAAAACCTGGGTAGTTGAAACCCGTGGAATGGGTACCATGCAATATGACTTCAAAGGGTCTTCATTTGCTCACCGAACCTCTCCAATCCTATCACTGCTGCGTTTATGCCCCTGTACACATGCTTGATTCTCTTTCGGAGACATAGCAATCCATAGGTTTTAAGATACTTACTAGTCAGGTACATTCTTAGGCGTTTAATATGCGGTGTTGAGTCCATTTCGTTGAGCAAGGAGTAGCTCTTGTCTATTCCATATTTGGCTTAAGGAACTTTATCTGTGCTCATTTCAATCTCTGGTTTTATGCAGCACCCCAACTCACCTTTCCCCTTAAGCAAGCATAAGTTGGTTTTCTAAATTTGAGACCCTGTTCTGTTCTGTAATTCAGTTCCTGTGTAGCCAAGTTTACATTCCGTGTATTACTGATATCTTATGATGTTTCTTTTTCTGTGTGACTTATTTCAGTTAGAATCATCATACCTGAATCCACTCATTGTGATGCTAAGGGCCTGATGACATAGAATTCATTGCTGAGTGATATTGCTTTGTAAGTAAATACCACAACTTCTTTATCCATTTTTCACTTTCTGCGATGTTGAACTTGTACGGTAAACGAGGTTCTTGTAAACAGAGGCGTCCCAAACTTTGGGGTGGCTGTGTCTTTTTGATTTTAATTTCCCTAAGCTATAGGACCATAAGTGGCAGTGCCCTAGGCTCTGTTGCTTTGTTTTTTAGATGTTTCAGGAAACACCATACACTTCTCCCGAGTGTCTGTTGGCAATTTACATCCCGCCCATCAGCATAACAAGGCTCCCAGTTCTCCATGGCCTGTCCTGCCTTTCTGGATTTTACACTTTTTTCAGATGGCCCTTTTGACTGGGGGGAAGTGAGACTTCATTGTAGTGCAGATTTCCTTTGCAAGCTTGCTTGGTTGGCCAAAAAGGGCGTATGCGTTTTTTCCTGAATATATTCAGGAAAAAACGCATACGCCCTTTTTGGCCAAGTGCATCATTGTGGACGTTCTGCCTCTTTTCCTATGCTTTCAATGCAATTCCAGTCTACCTCCTGAAATCGGTTTCCTGCAATTCTGCCCCGCTTTCAAGTCCTCTTGGCAGCCTTACTTCAGTCTATTTTTGGACGATAGCTGTCATTTATAACTCTGCAGGTTTGTGAATTACAGTGCCCCTGAGCTCCTTTCTTCAACTCGCTTTCTTGTGACCTGGCCGCAACACCGCAGGATGGCTTCAGGCCCTAATCTGGTTCCGGCACGGCACGCTGAGCCTTTGGTTATTTCCTCTTCCTGGTGGGAAATGAGAGTTAAATTTGCCCGTCCAGACACCTCCAGCTAGTCTCTCATTGGTTCTCGCTATTCCTGTTCATCTTCCGCAGAAATTGCAAACTGGGCCAAACAGGAGGTTAAAGGGACTGACTCTCCAAGTCGGGAGAGTGTTAGTAAAGCGTCTGGAATGTTGCACCCGAGTACCAGGGTACGAAAACTGAGACATATTTGAACACGTCTCCCGTTCACATGGTTGATCATACTTGGGTTCCACATGCATGTTTTAGCTGAAGGAAGAATACCTTAAACCTGGAGAGTTGAGACCCTTGTAATGGGTACCATGCAATATGACTTCAAAGGGTCTTCATTTGCTCACCGAACCTCTCCAATCCTATCACTGCTGCGTTTATGCCCCTTTACACACGCTTGATTCTCTTTTGGAGACATAGCAATGCATAGGTTTTAAGATACTTACTAGTCAGTTACATTCTTAGGCGTTTAATATGCGGTGTTGAGTCCATTTCGTTGAGCAAGGAGTAGCTCTTGTCTATTCCATATTTGGCTTAAGGAACTTTATCTGTGCTCATTTCAATCTCTGGTTTTATGCAGCACCCCAACTCACCTTTCCCCTTAAGCAAGCATAAGTTGGTTTTCTAAATTTGAGACCCTGTTCTGTTCTGTAATTCAGTTCCTGTGTAGCCAAGTTTACATTCCGTGTATTACTGATATCTTATGATGTTTCTTTTCTGTGTGACTTATTTCAGTTAGAATCATCATACCTGAATCCACTCATTGTGCTGCTAAGGGCCTGATGACACAGATTTCATTGCTGAGTGATATTGCTTTGTAAGTAAATACCACAACTTCTTTATCCATTTTTCACTTTCTGCGATGTTGAACTTGTATGGTAAACGAGGTTCTTGTAAACAGAGGCGTCCCAAACTTTGGGGTGGCTGTGTCTTTTTGATTTTAATTTCCCTAAGCTATAGGACCATAAGTGGCAGTGCCCTAGGCTCTGTTGCTTTGTTTTTTAGATGTTTCAGGAAACACCATACACTTCTCCCGAGTGTCTGTTGGCAATTTACATCCCGCCCATCAGCATAACAAGGCTCCCAGTTCTCCATGGCCTGTCCTGCCTTTCTGGATTTTACACTTTTTTCAGATGGCCCTTTTGACCGGGGGGAAGTGAGACTTCATTGTAGTGCAGATTTCCTTTGCAAGCTTGCTTGGTTGGCCAAAAAGGGCGTATGCGTTTTTTCCTGAATATATTCAGGAAAAAACGCATACGCCCTTTTTGGCCAAGTGCATCATTGTGGACGTTCTGCCTCTTTTCCTATGCTTTCAATGCAATTCCAGTCTACCTCCTGAAATCGGTTTCCTGCAATTCTGCCCCGCTTTCAAGTCCTCTTGGCAGCCTTACTTCAGTCTATTTTTGGACGATAGCTGTCATTTATAACTCTGCAGGTTTGTGCATTACAGTGCCCCTGAGCTCCTTTCTTCAACTTGCTTTCTTGTGACCTGGCCGCAACACCGCAGGATGGCTTCAGGCCCTAATCTGGTTCCGGCACGGCACGCTGAGCCTTTGGTTATTTCCTCTTCCTGGTGGGAAATGAGAGTTAAATTTGCCCGTCCAGACACCTCCAGCTAGCCTCTCATTGGTTCTCGCTATTCCTGTTCATCTTCCGCAGAAATTGCAAACTGGGCCAAACAGGAGGTTAAAGGCGCTGACTCTCCAAGTGGGGAGAGTTTTAGTAAAGCGTCTGGTATGTTGCACCCGAGTACCAGAGGAGGAAAACTGAGACATATTTGAACACGTCTCCCGTTCACATGGTTGATCATACTTGGGTTCCACATGCATGTTTTAGTTGAAGGAAGAATACCTTAAAACTGGAGAGTTAAGACCCGTGTAATGGGTACCATGCAATATGACTTCAAAGGGTCTTCATTTGCTCACCGAACCTCTCCAATCCTATCACTGCTGCGTTTATGCCCCTGTACACATGCTTGATTCTCTTTCGGAGACATAGCAATCCATAGGTTTTTAAGATACTTACTAGTCAGGTACATTCTTAGGCATTTAATATGCGGTGTTGAGTCCATTTCGTTGAGCAAGGAGTAGCTCTTGTCTATTCCATATTTGACTTAAGGAACTTTATCTGTGCTCATTTCAATCTCTGGTTTTATGCAGCACCCCAACTCACCTTTCCCCTTAAGCAAGCATAAGTTGGTTTTCTAAATTTGAGACCCTGTTCTGTTCTGTAATTCAGTTCCTGTGTAGCCAAGTTTACATTCCGTGTATTACTGATATCTTATGATGTTTCTTTTTCTGTGTGACTTACTTCTGTTAGAATCATCATACCTGAATCCACTCATTGTGCTGCTAAGGGCCTGATGACACAGATTTCATTGCTGAGTGATATTGCTTTGTAAGTAAATACCACAACTTCTTTATCCATTTTTCACTTTCTGCGATGTTGAACTTGTACTGTAAACGAGGTTCTTGTAAACAGAGCCGTTCCAAACTTTGGGGTGGCTGTGTCTTTTTTATTTTAATTTCCCTAAGCTATAGGACCATAAGTGGAAGTGCCCTAGGCTCTGTTGCTTTGTTTTTTAGATGTTTCAGGAAACACCATACACTTCTCCCGAGTGTCTGTTGGCAATTTACATCCCGCCCATCAGCATAACAAGGCTCCCAGTTCTCCATGGCCTGTCCTGCCTTTCTGGATTTTACACTTTTTTCAGATGGCCCTTTTGACCGGGGGGAAGTGAGACTTCATTGTAGTGCAGATTTCCTTTGCAAGCTTGCTTGGTTGGCCAAAAAGGGCGTATGCGTTTTTTCCTGAATATATTCAGGAAAAAACGCATACGCCCTTTTTGGCCAAGTGCATCATTGTGGACGTTCTGCCTCTTTTCCTATGCTTTCAATGCAATTCCAGTCTACCTCCTGAAATCGGTTTCCTGCAATTCTGCCCCGCTTTCAAGTCCTCTTGGCAGCCTTACTTCAGTCTATTTTTGGACGATAGCTGTCATTTATAACTCTGCAGGTTTGTGAATTACAGTGCCCCTGAGCTCCTTTGTTCAACTCGCTTTCTTTTGAGCTGGCCGCAACACCGCAGGATGGCTTCAGGCCCTAATCTGGTTCCGGTACGGCACGCTGAGCCTTTGGTTATTTCCTCTTCCTGGTGGGAAATGAGAGTTAAATTTGCCCGTCCAGACACCTCCAGCTAGCCTCTCATTGGTTCTCGCAATTCCTGTTCATCTTCCGCAGAAATTGCAAACTGGGCCAAACAGGAGGTTAAAGGCCCTGACTCTCCAAGTGGGGAGAGTGTTAGTAAAGCGTCTGGAATGTTGCACCCGAGTACCAGGGGAGGAAAACTGAGACATATTTGAACACGTCTCCCGTTCACATGGTTGATCATACTTGGGTTCCACATGCATGTTTTAGCTGAAGGAAGAATACCTAAAACCTGCGTAGTTGAAACCCGTGGAATGGGTACCATGCAATATGACTTCAAAGGGTCTTCATTTGCTCACCGAACCTCTCCAATCCTATCACTGCTGCGTTTATGCCCCTGTACACATGCTTGATTCTCTTTCGGAGACATAGCAATCCATAGGTTTTAAGATACTTACAAGTCAGGTACATTCTTAGGCGTTTAATATGCGGTGTTGAGTCCATTTCGTTGAGCAAGGAGTAGCTCTTGTCTATTCCATATTTGGCTTAAGGAACTTTATCTGTGCTCATTTCAATCTCTGGTTTTATGCAGCACCCCAACTCACCTTTCCCTTTAAGGAAGCATAAGTTGGTTTTCTAAATTTGAGACCCTGTTCTGTTTTGGAATTCAGTTCCTGTGTAGCCAAGTTTACATTCCGTGTATTACTGATATCTTATGATGTTTCTTTTTCTGTGTGACTTACTTCAGTTAGAATCATCATACCTGAATCCACTCATTGTGCTGCTAAGGGCCTGATGACACAGATTTCATTGCTGAGTGATATTGCTTTGTAAGTAAATACCACAAATTCTTTATCAATTTTTCACTTTCTGCCATGTTGAACTTGTACTCTAAATGAGGTTCTTGTAAACAGATCCGTTCCAAACTTTGGGGTGGCTGTGTCTTTTTGATTTTAATTTCCCTAAGCTATAGGACCATAAGTGGAAGTGCCCTAGGTTCTGTTGCTTTGTTTTTTAGATGTTTCAGGAAACACCATACACTTCTCCCGAGTGGTTGTTGGCAATTTACATCCCGCCCATCAGCATAACAAGGCTCCCAGTTCTCCATGACCTGTCCTGCCTTTCTGGATTTTACACTTTTTTCAGATGGCCCTTTTGACCGGGGAGAAGTGAGACTTCATTGTAGTGCAGATTTCCTTTGCAAGCTTGCTTGGTTGGCCAAAAAGGGCGTATGCGTTTTTTCCTGAATATATTCAGGAAAAAACGCATACGCCCTTTTTGGCCAAGTGCATCATTGTGGACATTCTGCCTCTTTTCCTATGCTTTCAATGCAATTCCAGTCTACCTCCTGAAATCGGTTTCCTGCAATTCTGCCCCGCTTTCAAGTCCTCTTGGCAGCCTTACTTCAGTGTATTTTTGGACGATAGCTGTCATTTATAACTCTGCAGGTTTGTGAATTACAGTGCCCCTGAGCTCCTTTCTTCAACTCGCTTTCTTGTGACCTGGCCGCAACACCGCAGGATGGCTTCAGGCCCTAATCTGGTTCCGGTACGGCACGCTGAGCCTTTGGTTATTTCCTCTTCCTGGTGGGAAATGAGAGTTAAATTTGCCCGTCCAGACACCTCCAGCTAGCCTCTCATTGGTTCTCGCAATTCCTGTTCATCTTCCGCAGAAATTGCAAACTGGGCCAAACAGGAGGTTAAAGGCCCTGACTCTCCAAGTGGGGAGAGTGTTAGTAAAGCATCTGGAATGTTGCACCAGAGTACCAGGGGAGGAAAACTGAGACATATTTGAACACGTCTCCCGTTCACATGGTTGATCATACTTGGGTTCCACATGCATGTTTTAGCTGAAGGAAGAATACCTAAAACCTGCGTAGTTGAAACCCGTGGAATGGGTACCATGCAATATGACTTCAAAGGGTCTTCATTTGCTCACCGAACCTCTCCAATCCTATCACTGCTGCGTTTATGCCCTTGTACACATGCTTGATTCTCTTTCGGAGACATAGCAATCCATAGGTTTTAAGATACTTACAAGTCAGGTACATTCTTAGGCGTTTAATATGCGGTGTTGAGTCCATTTCGTTGAGCAAGGAGTAGCTCTTGTCTATTCCATATTTGGCTTAAGGAACTTTATCTGTGCTCATTTCAATCTCTGGTTTTATGCAGCACCCCAACTCACCTTTCCCCTTAAGGAAGCATAAGTTGGTTTTCTAAATTTGAGACCCTGTTCTGTTTTGGAATTCAGTTCCTGTGTAGCCAAGTTTACATTCCGTGTATTACTGATATCTTATGATGTTTCTTTTTCTGTGTGACTTACTTCAGTTAGAATCATCATACCTGAATCCACTCATTGTGCTGCTAAGGGCCTGATGACACAGATTTCATTGCTGAGTGATATTGCTTTGTAAGTAAATACCACAAATTCTTTATCAATTTTTCACTTTCTGCCATGTTGAACTTGTACTCTAAATGAGGTTCTTGTAAACAGATCCGTTCCAAACTTTGGGGTGGCTGTGTCTTTTTGATTTTAATTTCCCTAAGCTATAGGACCATAAGTGGAAGTGCCCTAGGTTCTGTTGCTTTGTTTTTTAGATGTTTCAGGAAACACCATACACTTCTCCCGAGTGGTTGTTGGCAATTTACATCCCGCCCATCAGCATAACAAGGCTCCCAGTTCTCCATGACCTGTCCTGCCTTTCTGGATTTTACACTTTTTTCAGATGGCCCTTTTGACCGGGGAGAAGTGAGACTTCATTGTAGTGCAGATTTCCTTTGCAAGCTTGCTTGGTTGGCCAAAAAGGGCGTATGCGTTTTTTCCTGAATATATTCAGGAAAAAACGCATACGCCCTTTTTGGCCAAGTGCATCATTGTGGACATTCTGCCTCTTTTCCTATGCTTTCAATGCAATTCCAGTCTACCTCCTGAAATCGGTTTCCTGCAATTCTGCCCCGCTTTCAAGTCCTCTTGGCAGCCTTACTTCAGTATATTTTTGGACGATAGCTGTCATTTATAACTCTGCAGGTTTGTGAATTACAGTTCCCCTGAGCTCCTTTCTTCAACTCGCTTTCTTGTGACCTGGCCGCAACACCGCAGGATGGCTTCAGGCCCTAATCTGGTTCCGGTACGGCACGCTGAGCCTTTGGTTATTTCCTCTTCCTGGTGGGAAATGAGAGTTAAATTTGCCCGTCCAGACACCTCCAGCTAGCCTCTCATTGGTTCTCGCTATTCCTGTTCATCTTCCGCAGAAATTGCAAACTGGGCCAAACAGGAGGTTAAAGGCGCTGAGTCTCCAAGTGGGGAGAGTGTTAGTAAAGCGTCTGGAATGTTGCACCCGAGTACCAGGGGAGGAAAACTGAGACATATTTGAACACGTCTCCCGTTCACATGGTTGATCATACTTGGGTTCCACATGCATGTTTTAGCTGAAGGAAGAATACCTAAAACCTGGGTAGTTGAAACCCGTGGAATGGGTACCATGCAATATGACTTCAAAGGGTCTTCATTTGCTCACCGAACCTCTCCAATCCTATCACTGCTGCATTTATGCCCCTGTACACATGCTTGATTCTCTTTCGGAGACATAGCAATCCATAGGTTTTAAGATACTTACTAGTCAGGTACATTCTTAGGCGTTTAATATGCGGTGTTGAGTCCATTTCGTTGAGCAAGGAGTAGCTCTTGTCTATTCCATATTTGGCTTAAGGAACTTTATCTGTGCTCATTTCAATCTCTGGTTTTATGCAGCACCCCAACTCACCTTTCCCCTTAAGCAAGCATAAGTTGGTTTTCTAAATTTGAGACCCTGTTCTGTTCTGTAATTCAGTTCCTGTGTAGCCAAGTTTACATTCCGTGTATTACTGATATCTTATGATGTTTCTTTTTCTGTGTGACTTATTTCAGTTAGAATCATCATACCTGAATCCACTCATTGTGATGCTAAGGGCCTGATGACATAAATTTCATTGCTGAGTGATATTGCTTTGTAAGTGAATACCACAACTTCTTTATCCATTTTTCACTTTCTGCGATGTTGAACTTGTACTGTAAACGAGGTTCCTGTAAACAGAGGCGTCCCAAACTTTGGGGTGGCTGTGTCTTTTTGATTTTAATTTCCCTAAGCTATAGGACCATAAGTGGCAGTGCCCTAGGCTCTGTTGCTTTGTTTTTTAGATGTTTCAGGAAACACCATACACTTCTCCCGAGTGTCTGTTGGCAATTTACATCCCGCCCATCAGCATAACAAGGCTCCCAGTTCTCCATGGCCTGTCCTGCCTTTCTGGATTTTACACTTTTTTCAGATGGCCCTTTTGACCGGGGGGAAGTGAGACTTCATTGTAGTGCAGATTTCCTTTGCAAGCTTGCTTGGTTGGCCAAAAAGGGCGTATGCGTTTTTTCCTGAATATATTCAGGAAAAAACGCATACGCCCTTTTTGGCCAAGTGCATCATTGTGGACGTTCTGCCTCTTTTCCTATGCTTTCAATGCAATTCCAGTCTACCTCCTGAAATCGGTTTCCTGCAATTCTGCCCCGCTTTCAAGTCCTCTTGGCAGCCTTACTTCAGTCTATTTTTGGACGATAGCTGTCATTTATAACTCTGCAGGTTTGTGAATTACAGTGCCCCTGAGCTCCTTTCTTCAACTCGCTTTCTTGTGACCTGGCCGCAACACCGCAGGATGGCTTCAGGCCCTAATCTGGTTCCGGCACGGCACGCTGAGCCTTTGGTTATTTCCTCTTCCTGGTGGGAAATGAGAGTTAAATTTGCCCGTCCAGACACCTCCAGCTAGTCTCTCATTGGTTCTCGCTATTCCTGTTCATCTTCCGCAGAAATTGCAAACTGGGCCAAACAGGAGGTTAAAGGGACTGACTCTCCAAGTCAGGAGAGTGTTAGTAAAGTGTCTGGAATGTTGCACCCGAGTACCAGGGTACGAAAACTGAGACATATTTGAACACGTCTCCCGTTCACATGGTTGATCATACTTGGGTTCCACATGCATGTTTTAGCTGAAGGAAGAATACCTTAAACCTGGAGAGTTGAGACCCTTGTAATGGATACCATGCAATATTACTTCAAAGGGTCTTCATTTGCTCACCGAACCTCTCCAATCCTATCACTGCTGCGTTTATGCCCCTTTACACACGCTTGATTCTCTTTTGGAGACATAGCAATCCATAGGTTTTAAGATACTTACTAGTCAGTTACATTCTTAGGCGTTTAATATGCGGTGTTGAGTCCATTTCGTTGAGCAAGGAGTAGCTCTTGTCTATTCCATATTTGGCTTAAGGAACTTTATCTGTGCTCATTTCAATCTCTGGTTTTATGCAGCACCCCAACTCACCTTTCCCCTTAAGCAAGCATAAGTTGGTTTTCTAAATTTGAGACCCTGTTCTGTTCTGTAATTCAATTCCTGTGTAGCCAAGTTTACATTCCGTGTATTACTGATATCTTATGATGTTTCTTTTCTGTGTGACTTATTTCAGTTAGAATCATCATACCTGAATCCACTCATTGTGCTGCTAAGGGCCTGATGACACAGATTTCATTGCTGAGTGATATTGCTTTGTAAGTAAATACCACAACTTCTTTATCCATTTTTCACTTTCTGCGATGTTGAACTTGTACGGTAAACGAGGTTCTTGTCAACAGAGGCGTCCCAAACTTTGGGGTGGCTGTGTCTTTTTGATTTTAATTTCCCTAAGCTATAGGACCATAAGTGGCAGTGCCCTAGGCTCTGTTGCTTTGTTTTTTAGATGTTTCAGGAAACACCATACACTTCTCCCGAGTGTCTGTTGGCAATTTACATCCCGCCCATCAGCATAACAAGGCTCCCAGTTCTCCATGACCTGTCCTGCCTTTCTGGATTTTACACTTTTTTCAGATGGCCCTTTTGACCGGGGGGAAGTGAGACTTCATTGTAGTGCAGATTTCCTTTGCAAGCTTGCTTGGTTGGCCAAAAAGGGCGTATGCGTTTTTTCCTGAATATATTCAGGAAAAAACGCATACGCCCTTTTTGGCCAAGTGCATCATTGTGGACGTTCTGCCTCTTTTCCTATGCTTTCAATGCAATTCCAGTCTACCTTCTGAAATCGGTTTCCTGCAATTCTGCCCCGCTTTCAAGTCCTCTTGGCAGCCTTACTTCAGTCTATTTTTGGACGATAGCTGACATTTATAACTCTGCAGGTTTGTGCATTACAGTGCCCCTGAGCTCCTTTCTTCAACTTGCTTTCTTGTGACCTGGCCGCAACACCGCAGGATGGCTTCAGGCCCTAATCTGGTTCCGGCACGGCACGCTGAGCCTTTGGTTATTTCCTCTTCCTGGTGGGAAATGAGTGTTAAATTTGCCCGTCCAGACACCTCCAGCTAGTCTCTCATTGGTTCTCGCTATTCCTGTTCATCTTCCGCAGAAATTGCAAACTGGGCCAAACAGGAGGTTAAAGGCGCTGACTCTCCAAGTGGGGAGAGTTTTAGTAAAGCGTCTGGAATGTTGCACCCGAGTACCAGAGGAGGAAAACTGAGACATATTTGAACACGTCTCCCGTTCACATGGTTGATCATACTTGGGTTCCACATGCATGTTTTAGTTGAAGGAAGAATACCGTAAAACTGGAGAGTTAAGACCCGTGTAATGGGTACCATGCAATATGACTTCAAAGGGTCTTCATTTGCTCACCGAACCTCTCCAATCCTATCACTGCTGCGTTTATGCCCCTGTAAACATGCTTGATTCTCTTTCGGAGACATAGCAATCCATAGGTTTTAAGATACTTACAAGTCAGGTACATTCTTAGGCGTTTAATATGCGGTGTTGAGTCCATTTTGTTGAGCAAGGAGTAGCTCTTGTCTATTCCATATTTGGCTTAAGGAACTTTATCTGTGCTCATTTCAATCTCTGGTTTTATGCAGCACCCCAACTCACCTTTCCCCTTAAGCAAGCATAAGTTGGTTTTCTAAATTTGAGACCCTGTTCTGTTTTGGAATTCAGTTCCTGTGTAGCCAAGTTTACATTCCGTGTGTTACTGATATCTTATGATGTTTCTTTTTCTGTGTGACTTACTTCAGTTAGAATCATCATACCTGAATCCACTCATTGTGCTGCTAAGGGCCTGATGACACAGATTTCATTGCTGAGTGATATTGCTTTGTAAGTAAATACCACAACTTCTTTATCAATTTTTCACTTTCTGCGATGTTGAACTTGTACTCTAAATGAGGTTCTTGTAAACAGATCCGTTCCAAACTTTGGGGTGGCTGTGTCTTTTTGATTTTAATTTCCCTAAGCTATAGGACCATAAGTGGAAGTGCCCTAGGTTCTGTTGCTTTGTTTTTTAGATGTTTCAGGAAACACCATACACTTCTCCCGAGTGGTTGTTGGCAATTTACATCCCGCCCATCAGCATAACAAGGCTCCCAGTTCTCCATGGCCTGTCCTGCCTTTCTGGATTTTACACTTTTTTCAGATGGCCCTTTTGACCGGGGAGAAGTGAGAATTCATTGTAGTGCAGATTTCCTTTGCAAGCTTGCTTGGTTGGCCAAAAAGGGCGTATGCGTTTTCTCCTGAATATATTCAGGAAAAAACGCATACGCCCTTTTTGGCCAAGTGCATCATTGTGGACATTCTGCCTCTTTTCCTATGCTTTCAATGCAATTCCAGTCTACCTCCTGAAATCGGTTTCCTGCAATTCTGCCCCGCTTTCAAGTCCTCTTGGCAGCCTTACTTCAGTATATTTTTGGACGATAGCTGTCATTTATAACTCTGCAGGTTTGTGAATTACAGTGCCCCTGAGCTCCTTTCTTCAACTCGCTTTCTTGTGACCTGGCCGCAACACCGCAGGATGGCTTCAGGCCCTAATCTGGTTCCGGTACGGCACGCTGAGCCTTTGGTTATTTCCTCTTCCTGGTGGGAAATGAGAGTTAAATTTGCCCGTCCAGACACCTCCAGCTAGCCTCTCATTGGTTCTCGCTATTCCTGTTCATCTTCTGCAGAAATTGCAAACTGGGCCAAACAGGAGGTTAAAGGCGCTGACTCTCCAAGTCGGGAGAGTGTTAGTAAAGTGTCTGGAATGTTGCACCCGAGTACCAGGGGAGGAAAACTGAGACATATTTGAACACGTCTCCCATTAACATGGTTGATCATACTTGGGTTCCACATGCATGTTTTAGCTGAAGGAAGAATACCTAAAACCTGGGTAGTTGAAACCCGTGGAATGGGTACCATGCAATATGACTTCAAAGGGTCTTCATTTGCTCACCGAACCTCTCCAATCCTATCACTGCTGCGTTTATGCCCCTGTACACATGCTTGATTCTCTTTCGGAGACATAGCAATCCATAGGTTTTAAGATACTTACTAGTCAGGTACATTCTTAGGCGTTTAATATGCGGTGTTGAGTCCATTTCGTTGAGCAAGGAGTAGCTCTTGTCTATTCCATATTTGGCTTAAGGAACTTTATCTGTGCTCATTTCAATCTCTGGTTTTATGCAGCACCCCAACTCACCTTTCCCCTTAAGCAAGCATAAGTTGGTTTTCTAAATTTGAGACCCTGTTCTGTTCTGTAATTCAGTTCCTGTGTAGCCAAGTTTACATTCCGTGTATTACTGATATCTTATGATGTTTCTTTTTCTGTGTGACTTATTTCAGTTAGAATCATCATACCTGAATCCACTCATTGTGATGCTAAGGGCCTGATGACATAGAATTCATTGCTGAGTGATATTGCTTTGTAAGTAAATACCACAACTTCTTTATCCATTTTTCACTTTCTGCGATGTTGAACTTGTACGGTAAACGAGGTTCTTGTAAACAGAGGCGTCCCAAACTTTGGGGTGGCTGTGTCTTTTTGATTTTAATTTCCCTAAGCTATAGGACCATAAGTGGCAGTGCCCTAGGCTCTGTTGCTTTGTTTTTTAGATGTTTCAGGAAACACCATACACTTCTCCCGAGTGTCTGTTGGCAATTTACATCCCGCCCATCAGCATAACAAGGCTCCCAGTTCTCCATGGCCTGTCCTGCCTTTCTGGATTTTACACTTTTTTCAGATGGCCCTTTTGACTGGGGGGAAGTGAGACTTCATTGTAGTGCAGATTTCCTTTGCAAGCTTGCTTGGTTGGCCAAAAAGGGCGTATGCGTTTTTTCCTGAATATATTCAGGAAAAAACGCATACGCCCTTTTTGGCCAAGTGCATCATTGTGGACGTTCTGCCTCTTTTCCTATGCTTTCAATGCAATTCCAGTCTACCTCCTGAAATCGGTTTCCTGCAATTCTGCCCCGCTTTCAAGTCCTCTTGGCAGCCTTACTTCAGTCTATTTTTGGACGATAGCTGTCATTTATAACTCTGCAGGTTTGTGAATTACAGTGCCCCTGAGCTCCTTTCTTCAACTCGCTTTCTTGTGACCTGGCCGCAACACCGCAGGATGGCTTCAGGCCCTAATCTGGTTCCGGCACGGCACGCTGAGCCTTTGGTTATTTCCTCTTCCTGGTGGGAAATGAGAGTTAAATTTGCCCGTCCAGACACCTCCAGCTAGCCTCTCATTGGTTCTCGCTATTCCTGTTCATCTTCCGCAGAAATTGCAAACTGGGCCAAACAGGAGGTTAAAGGGACTGACTCTCCAAGTCGGGAGAGTGTTAGTAAAGCGTCTGGAATGTTGCACCCGAGTACCAGGGTACGAAAACTGAGACATATTTGAACACGTCTCCCGTTCACATGGTTGATCATACTTGGGTTCCACATGCATGTTTTAGCTGAAGGAAGAATACCTTAAACCTGGAGAGTTGAGACCCTTGTAATGGGTACCATGCAATATGACTTCAAAGGGTCTTCATTTGCTCACCGAACCTCTCCAATCCTATCACTGCTGCGTTTATGCCCCTTTACACACGCTTGATTCTCTTTTGGAGACATAGCAATCCATAGGTTTTAAGATACTTACTAGTCAGTTACATTCTTAGGCGTTTAATATGCGGTGTTGAGTCCATTTCGTTGAGCAAGGAGTAGCTCTTGTCTATTCCATATTTGGCTTAAGGAACTTTATCTGTGCTCATTTCAATCTCTGGTTTTATGCAGCACCCCAACTCACCTTTCCCCTTAAGCAAGCATAAGTTGGTTTTCTAAATTTGAGACCCTGTTCTGTTCTGTAATTCAGTTCCTGTGTAGCCAAGTTTACATTCCGTGTATTACTGATATCTTATGATGTTTCTTTTCTGTGTGACTTATTTCAGTTAGAATCATCATACCTGAATCCACTCATTGTGCTGCTAAGGGCCTGATGACACAGATTTCATTGCTGAGTGATATTGCTTTGTAAGTAAATACCACAACTTCTTTATCCATTTTTCACTTTCTGCGATGTTGAACTTGTATGGTAAACGAGGTTCTTGTAAACAGAGGCGTCCCAAACTTTGGGGTGGCTGTGTCTTTTTGATTTTAATTTCCCTAAGCTATAGGACCATAAGTGGCAGTGCCCTAGGCTCTGTTGCTTTGTTTTTTAGATGTTTCAGGAAACACCATACACTTCTCCCGAGTGTCTGTTGGCAATTTACATCCCGCCCATCAGCATAACAAGGCTCCCAGTTCTCCATGGCCTGTCCTGCCTTTCTGGATTTTACACTTTTTTCAGATGGCCCTTTTGACCGGGGGGAAGTGAGACTTCATTGTAGTGCAGATTTCCTTTGCAAGCTTGCTTGGTTGGCCAAAAAGGGCGTATGCGTTTTTTCCTGAATATATTCAGGAAAAAACGCATACGCCCTTTTTGGCCAAGTGCATCATTGTGGACGTTCTGCCTCTTTTCCTATGCTTTCAATGCAATTCCAGTCTACCTCCTGAAATCGGTTTCCTGCAATTCTGCCCCGCTTTCAAGTCCTCTTGGCAGCCTTACTTCAGTCTATTTTTGGACGATAGCTGTCATTTATAACTCTGCAGGTTTGTGCATTACAGTGCCCCTGAGCTCCTTTCTTCAACTTGCTTTCTTGTGACCTGGCCGCAACACCGCAGGATGGCTTCAGGCCCTAATCTGGTTCCGGCACGGCACGCTGAGCCTTTGGTTATTTCCTCTTCCTGGTGGGAAATGAGAGTTAAATTTGCCCGTCCAGACACCTCCAGCTAGCCTCTCATTGGTTCTCGCTATTCCTGTTCATCTTCCGCAGAAATTGCAAACTGGGCCAAACAGGAGGTTAAAGGCGCTGACTCTCCAAGTGGGGAGAGTTTTAGTAAAGCGTCTGGTATGTTGCACCCGAGTACCAGAGGAGGAAAACTGAGACATATTTGAACACGTCTCCCGTTCACATGGTTGATCATACTTGGGTTCCACATGCATGTTTTAGTTGAAGGAAGAATACCTTAAAACTGGAGAGTTAAGACCCGTGTAATGGGTACCATGCAATATGACTTCAAAGGGTCTTCATTTGCTCACCGAACCTCTCCAATCCTATCACTGCTGCGTTTATGCCCCTGTACACATGCTTGATTCTCTTTCGGAGACATAGCAATCCATAGGTTTTTAAGATACTTACTAGTCAGGTACATTCTTAGGCATTTAATATGCGGTGTTGAGTCCATTTCGTTGAGCAAGGAGTAGCTCTTGTCTATTCCATATTTGACTTAAGGAACTTTATCTGTGCTCATTTCAATCTCTGGTTTTATGCAGCACCCCAACTCACCTTTCCCCTTAAGCAAGCATAAGTTGGTTTTCTAAATTTGAGACCCTGTTCTGTTCTGTAATTCAGTTCCTGTGTAGCCAAGTTTACATTCCGTGTATTACTGATATCTTATGATGTTTCTTTTTCTGTGTGACTTACTTCTGTTAGAATCATCATACCTGAATCCACTCATTGTGCTGCTAAGGGCCTGATGACACAGATTTCATTGCTGAGTGATATTGCTTTGTAAGTAAATACCACAACTTCTTTATCCATTTTTCACTTTCTGCGATGTTGAACTTGTACTGTAAACGAGGTTCTTGTAAACAGAGCCGTTCCAAACTTTGGGGTGGCTGTGTCTTTTTTATTTTAATTTCCCTAAGCTATAGGACCATAAGTGGAAGTGCCCTAGGTTCTGTTGCTTTGTTTTTTAGATGTTTCAGGAAACACCATACACTTCTCCCGAGTGGTTGTTGGCAATTTACATCCCGCCCATCAGCATAACAAGGCTCCCAGTTCTCCATGGCCTGTCCTGCCTTTCTGGATTTTACACTTTTTTCAGATGGCCCTTTTGACCGGGGGGAAGTGAGACTTCATTGTAGTGCAGATTTCCTTTGCAAGCTTGCTTGGTTGGCCAAAAAGGGCGTATGCGTTTTTTCCTGAATATATTCAGGAAAAAACGCATACGCCCTTTTTGGCCAAGTGCATCATTGTGGACGTTCTGCCTCTTTTCCTATGCTTTCAATGCAATTCCAGTCTACCTCCTGAAATCGGTTTCCTGCAATTCTGCCCCGCTTTCAAGTCCTCTTGGCAGCCTTACTTCAGTCTATTTTTGGACGATAGCTGTCATTTATAACTCTGCAGGTTTGTGAATTACAGTGCCCCTGAGCTCCTTTGTTCAACTCGCTTTCTTTTGAGCTGGCCGCAACACCGCAGGATGGCTTCAGGCCCTAATCTGGTTCCGGTACGGCACGCTGAGCCTTTGGTTATTTCCTCTTCCTGGTGGGAAATGAGAGTTAAATTTGCCCGTCCAGACACCTCCAGCTAGCCTCTCATTGGTTCTCGCAATTCCTGTTCATCTTCCGCAGAAATTGCAAACTGGGCCAAACAGGAGGTTAAAGGCCCTGACTCTCCAAGTGGGGAGAGTGTTAGTAAAGCGTCTGGAATGTTGCACCCGAGTACCAGGGGAGGAAAACTGAGACATATTTGAACACGTCTCCCGTTCACATGGTTGATCATACTTGGGTTCCACATGCATGTTTTAGCTGAAGGAAGAATACCTAAAACCTGCGTAGTTGAAACCCGTGGAATGGGTACCATGCAATATGACTTCAAAGGGTCTTCATTTGCTCACCGAACCTCTCCAATCCTATCACTGCTGCGTTTATGCCCCTGTACACATGCTTGATTCTCTTTCGGAGACATAGCAATCCATAGGTTTTAAGATACTTACAAGTCAGGTACATTCTTAGGCGTTTAATATGCGGTGTTGAGTCCATTTCGTTGAGCAAGGAGTAGCTCTTGTCTATTCCATATTTGGCTTAAGGAACTTTATCTGTGCTCATTTCAATCTCTGGTTTTATGCAGCACCCCAACTCACCTTTCCCTTTAAGGAAGCATAAGTTGGTTTTCTAAATTTGAGACCCTGTTCTGTTTTGGAATTCAGTTCCTGTGTAGCCAAGTTTACATTCCGTGTATTACTGATATCTTATGATGTTTCTTTTTCTGTGTGACTTACTTCAGTTAGAATCATCATACCTGAATCCACTCATTGTGCTGCTAAGGGCCTGATGACACAGATTTCATTGCTGAGTGATATTGCTTTGTAAGTAAATACCACAAATTCTTTATCAATTTTTCACTTTCTGCCATGTTGAACTTGTACTCTAAATGAGGTTCTTGTAAACAGATCCGTTCCAAACTTTGGGGTGGCTGTGTCTTTTTGATTTTAATTTCCCTAAGCTATAGGACCATAAGTGGAAGTGCCCTAGGTTCTGTTGCTTTGTTTTTTAGATGTTTCAGGAAACACCATACACTTCTCCCGAGTGGTTGTTGGCAATTTACATCCCGCCCATCAGCATAACAAGGCTCCCAGTTCTCCATGACCTGTCCTGCCTTTCTGGATTTTACACTTTTTTCAGATGGCCCTTTTGACCGGGGAGAAGTGAGACTTCATTGTAGTGCAGATTTCCTTTGCAAGCTTGCTTGGTTGGCCAAAAAGGGCGTATGCGTTTTTTCCTGAATATATTCAGGAAAAAACGCATACGCCCTTTTTGGCCAAGTGCATCATTGTGGACATTCTGCCTCTTTTCCTATGCTTTCAATGCAATTCCAGTCTACCTCCTGAAATCGGTTTCCTGCAATTCTGCCCCGCTTTCAAGTCCTCTTGGCAGCCTTACTTCAGTATATTTTTGGACGATAGCTGTCATTTATAACTCTGCAGGTTTGTGAATTACAGTGCCCCTGAGCTCCTTTCTTCAACTCGCTTTCTTGTGACCTGGCCGCAACACCGCAGGATGGCTTCAGGCCCTAATCTGGTTCCGGTACGGCACGCTGAGCCTTTGGTTATTTCCTCTTCCTGGTGGGAAATGAGAGTTAAATTTGCCCGTCCAGACACCTCCAGCTAGCCTCTCATTGGTTCTCGCAATTCCTGTTCATCTTCCGCAGAAATTGCAAACTGGGCCAAACAGGAGGTTAAAGGCCCTGACTCTCCAAGTGGGGAGAGTGTTAGTAAAGCGTCTGGAATGTTGCACCCGAGTACCAGGGGAGGAAAACTGAGACATATTTGAACACGTCTCCCGTTCACATGGTTGATCATACTTGGGTTCCACATGCATGTTTTAGCTGAAGGAAGAATACCTAAAACCTGCGTAGTTGAAACCCGTGGAATGGGTACCATGCAATATGACTTCAAAGGGTCTTCATTTGCTCACCGAACCTCTCCAATCCTATCACTGCTGCGTTTATGCCCTTGTACACATGCTTGATTCTCTTTCGGAGACATAGCAATCCATAGGTTTTAAGATACTTACAAGTCAGGTACATTCTTAGGCGTTTAATATGCGGTGTTGAGTCCATTTCGTTGAGCAAGGAGTAGCTCTTGTCTATTCCATATTTGGCTTAAGGAACTTTATCTGTGCTCATTTCAATCTCTGGTTTTATGCAGCACCCCAACTCACCTTTCCCCTTAAGGAAGCATAAGTTGGTTTTCTAAATTTGAGACCCTGTTCTGTTTTGGAATTCAGTTCCTGTGTAGCCAAGTTTACATTCCGTGTATTACTGATATCTTATGATGTTTCTTTTTCTGTGTGACTTACTTCAGTTAGAATCATCATACCTGAATCCACTCATTGTGCTGCTAAGGGCCTGATGACACAGATTTCATTGCTGAGTGATATTGCTTTGTAAGTAAATACCACAAATTCTTTATCAATTTTTCACTTTCTGCCATGTTGAACTTGTACTCTAAATGAGGTTCTTGTAAACAGATCCGTTCCAAACTTTGGGGTGGCTGTGTCTTTTTGATTTTAATTTCCCTAAGCTATAGGACCATAAGTGGAAGTGCCCTAGGTTCTGTTGCTTTGTTTTTTAGATGTTTCAGGAAACACCATACACTTCTCCCGAGTGGTTGTTGGCAATTTACATCCCGCCCATCAGCATAACAAGGCTCCCAGTTCTCCATGACCTGTCCTGCCTTTCTGGATTTTACACTTTTTTCAGATGGCCCTTTTGACCGGGGAGAAGTGAGACTTCATTGTAGTGCAGATTTCCTTTGCAAGCTTGCTTGGTTGGCCAAAAAGGGCGTATGCGTTTTTTCCTGAATATATTCAGGAAAAAACGCATACGCCCTTTTTGGCCAAGTGCATCATTGTGGACATTCTGCCTCTTTTCTTATGCTTTCAATGCAATTCCAGTCTACCTCCTGAAATCGGTTTCCTGCAATTCTGCCCCGCTTTCAAGTCCTCTTGGCAGCCTTACTTCAGTCTATTTTTGGACGATAGCTGTCATTTATAACTCTGCAGGTTTGTGAATTACAGTGCCCCTGAGCTCCTTTCTTCAACTCGCTTTCTTGTGACCTGGCCGCAACACCGCAGGATGGCTTCAGGCCCTAATCTGGTTCCGGTACGGCACGCTGAGCCTTTGGTTATTTCCTCTTCCTGGTGGGAAATGAGAGTTAAATTTGCCCGTCCAGACACCTCCAGCTAGCCTCTCATTGGTTCTCGCTATTCCTGTTCATCTTCCGCAGAAATTGCAAACTGGGCCAAACAGGAGGTTAAAGGCGCTGAGTCTCCAAGTGGGGAGAGTGTTAGTAAAGCGTCTGGAATGTTGCACCCGAGTACCAGGGGAGGAAAACTGAGACATATTTGAACACGTCTCCCGTTCACATGGTTGATCATACTTGGGTTCCACATGCATGTTTTAGCTGAAGGAAGAATACCTAAAACCTGGGTAGTTGAAACCCGTGGAATGTGTACCATGCAATATGACTTCAAAGGGTCTTCATTTGCTCACCGAACCTCTCCAATCCTATCACTGCTGCATTTATGCCCCTGTACACATGCTTGATTCTCTTTCGGAGACATAGCAATCCATAGGTTTTAAGATACTTACTAGTCAGGTACATTCTTAGGCGTTTAATATGCGGTGTTGAGTCCATTTCGTTGAGCAAGGAGTAGCTCTTGTCTATTCCATATTTGGCTTAAGGAACTTTATCTGTGCTCATTTCAATCTCTGGTTTTATGCAGCACCCCAACTCACCTTTCCCCTTAAGCAAGCATAAGTTGGTTTTCTAAATTTGAGACCCTGTTCTGTTCTGTAATTCAGTTCCTGTGTAGCCAAGTTTACATTCCGTGTATTACTGATATCTTATGATGTTTCTTTTTCTGTGTGACTTATTTCAGTTAGAATCATCATACCTGAATCCACTCATTGTGATGCTAAGGGCCTGATGACATAGAATTCATTGCTGAGTGATATTGCTTTGTAAGTAAATACCACAACTTCTTTATCCATTTTTCACTTTCTGCGATGTTGAACTTGTACGGTAAACGAGGTTCTTGTAAACAGAGGCGTCCCAAACTTTGGGGTGGCTGTGTCTTTTTGATTTTAATTTCCCTAAGCTATAGGACCATAAGTGGCAGTGCCCTAGGCTCTGTTGCTTTGTTTTTTAGATGTTTCAGGAAACACCATACACTTCTCCCGAGTGTCTGTTGGCAATTTACATCCCGCCCATCAGCATAACAAGGCTCCCAGTTCTCCATGGCCTGTCCTGCCTTTCTGGATTTTACACTTTTTTCAGATGGCCCTTTTGACCGGGGGGAAGTGAGACTTCATTGTAGTGCAGATTTCCTTTGCAAGCTTGCTTGGTTGGCCAAAAAGGGCGTATGCGTTTTTTCCTGAATATATTCAGGAAAAAACGCATACGCCCTTTTTGGCCAAGTGCATCATTGTGGACGTTCTGCCTCTTTTCCTATGCTTTCAATGCAATTCCAGTCTACCTCCTGAAATCGGTTTCCTGCAATTCTGCCCCGCTTTCAAGTCCTCTTGGCAGCCTTACTTCAGTCTATTTTTGGACGATAGCTGTCATTTATAACTCTGCAGGTTTGTGAATTACAGTGCCCCTGAGCTCCTTTCTTCAACTCGCTTTCTTGTGACCTGGCCGCAACACCGCAGGATGGCTTCAGGCCCTAATCTGGTTCCGGCACGGCACGCTGAGCCTTTGGTTATTTCCTCTTCCTGGTGGGAAATGAGAGTTAAATTTGCCCGTCCAGACACCTCCAGCTAGCCTCTCATTGGTTCTCGCTATTCCTGTTCATCTTCCGCAGAAATTGCAAACTGGGCCAAACAGGAGGTTAAAGGCGCTGACTCTCCAAGTGGGGAGAGTGTTAGTAAAGCGTCTGGAATGTTGCACCCGAGTACCAGGGGAGGAAAACTGAGACATATTTGAACACGTCTCCCGTTCACATGGTTGATCATACTTGGGTTCCACATGCATGTTTTAGCTGAAGGAAGAATACCTAAAACCTGGGTAGTTGAAACCCGTGGAATGGGTACCATGCAATATGACTTCAAAGGGTCTTCATTTGCTCACCAAACCTCTCCAATCCTATCACTGCTGCGTTTATGCCCCTGTACACACGCTTGATTCTCTTTCGGAGACATAGCAATCCATAGGTTTTAAGATACTTACTAGTCAGGTACATTCTTAGGCGTTTAATATGCGGTGTTGAGTCCATTTCGTTGAGCAAGGAGTAGCTCTTGTCTATTCCATATTTGGCTTAAGGAACTTTATCTGTGCTCATTTCAATCTCTGGTTTTATGCAGCACCCCAACTCACCTTTCCCCTTAAGCAAGCATAAGTTGGTTTTCTAAATTTGAGACCCTGTTCTGTTCTGTAATTCAGTTCCTGTGTAGCCAAGTTTACATTCCGTGTATTACTGATATCTTATGATGTTTCTTTTTCTGTGTGACTTATTTCAGTTAGAATCATCATACCTGAATCCACTCATTGTGATGCTAAGGGCCTGATGACATAGAATTCATTGCTGAGTGATATTGCTTTGTAAGTAAATACCACAACTTCTTTATCCATTTTTCACTTTCTGCGATGTTGAACTTGTACGGTAAACGAGGTTCTTGTAAACAGAGGCGTCCCAAACTTTGGGGTGGCTGTGTCTTTTTGATTTTAATTTCCCTAAGCTATAGGACCATAAGTGGCAGTGCCCTAGGCTCTGTTGCTTTGTTTTTTAGATGTTTCAGGAAACACCATACACTTCTCCCGAGTGTCTGTTGGCAATTTACATCCCGCCCATCAGCATAACAAGGCTCCCAGTTCTCCATGGCCTGTCCTGCCTTTCTGGATTTTACACTTTTTTCAGATGGCCCTTTTGACCGGGGGGAAGTGAGACTTCATTGTAGTGCAGATTTCCTTTGCAAGCTTGCTTGGTTGGCCAAAAAGGGCGTATGCGTTTTTTCCTGAATATATTCAGGAAAAAACGCATACGCCCTTTTTGGCCAAGTGCATCATTGTGGACGTTCTGCCTCTTTTCCTATGCTTTCAATGCAATTCCAGTCTACCTCCTGAAATCGGTTTCCTGCAATTCTGCCCCGCTTTCAAGTCCTCTTGGCAGCCTTACTTCAGTCTATTTTTGGACGATAGCTGTCATTTATAACTCTGCAGGTTTGTGAATTACAGTGCCCCTGAGCTCCTTTCTTCAACTCGCTTTCTTGTGACCTGGCCGCAACACCGCAGGATGGCTTCAGGCCCTAATCTGGTTCCGGCACGGCACGCTGAGCCTTTGGTTATTTCCTCTTCCTGGTGGGAAATGAGAGTTAAATTTGCCCGTCCAGACACCTCCAGCTAGTCTCTCATTGGTTCTCGCTATTCCTGTTCATCTTCCGCAGAAATTGCAAACTGGGCCAAACAGGAGGTTAAAGGGACTGACTCTCCAAGTCGGGAGAGTGTTAGTAAAGCGTCTGGAATGTTGCACCCGAGTACCAGGGGAGGAAAACTGAGACATATTTGAACACGTCTCCCGTTCACATGGTTGATCATACTTGGGTTCCACATGCATGTTTTAGCTGAAGGAAGAATACCTTAAACCTGGAGAGTTGAGACCCGTGTAATGGGTACCATGCAATATGACTTCAAAGGGTCTTCATTTGCTCACCGAACCTCTCCAATCCTATCACTGCTGCGTTTATGCCCCTTTACACACGCTTGATTCTCTTTTGGAGACATAGCAATCCATAGGTTTTAAGATACTTACTAGTCAGGTACATTCTTAGGCGTTTAATATGCGGTGTTGAGTCCATTTCGTTGAGCAAGGAGTAGCTCTTGTCTATTCCATATTTGGCTTAAGGAACTTTATCTGTGCTCATTTCAATCTCTGGTTTTATGCAGCACCCCAACTCACCTTTCCCCTTAAGCAAGCATAAGTTGGTTTTCTAAATTTGAGACCCTGTTCTGTTCTGTAATTCAGTTCCTGTGTAGCCAAGTTTACATTCCGTGTATTACTGATATCTTATGATGTTTCTTTTCTGTGTGACTTATTTCAGTTAGAATCATCATACCTGAATCCACTCATTGTGCTGCTAAGGGCCTGATGACACAGATTTCATTGCTGAGTGATATTGCTTTGTAAGTAAATACCACAACTTCTTTATCCATTTTTCACTTTCTGCGATGTTGAACTTGTACGGTAAACGAGGTTCTTATAAACAGAGCTGATCCAAACTTTGGGGTGGCTGTGTCTTTTTGATTTTAATTTCCCTAAGCTATAGGACCATAAGTGGCAGTGCCCTAGGCTCTGTTGCTTTGTTTTTTAGATGTTTCAGGAAACACCATACACTTCTCCCGAGTGTCTGTTGGCAATTTACATCCCGCCCATCAGCATAACAAGGCTCCCAGTTCTCCATGGCCTGTCCTGCCTTTCTGGATTTTACACTTTTTTCAGATGGCCCTTTTGACCGGGGGGAAGTGAGACTTCATTGTAGTGCAGATTTCCTTTGCAAGCTTGCTTGGTTGGCCAAAAAGGGCGTATGCGTTTTTTCCTGAATATATTCAGGAAAAAACGCATACGCCCTTTTTGGCCAAGTGCATCATTGTGGACGTTCTGCCTCTTTTCCTATGCTTTCAATGCAATTCCAGTCTACCTCCTGAAATCGGTTTCCTGCAATTCTGCCCCGCTTTCAAGTCCTCTTGGCAGCCTTACTTCAGTCTATTTTTGGACGATAGCTGTCATTTATAACTCTGCAGGTTTGTGAATTACAGTGCCCCTGAGCTCCTTTCTTCAACTCGCTTTCTTGTGACCTGGCCGCAACACCGCAGGATGGCTTCAGGCCCTAATCTGGTTCCGGCCCGGCACGCTGAGCCTTTGGTTAATTCCTCTTCCTGGTGGGAAATGAGAGTTAAATTTGCCCGTCCAGACACCTCCAGCTAGCCTCTCATTGGTTCTCGCTATTCCTGTTCATCTTCCGCAGAAATTGCAAACTGGGCCAAACAGGAGGTTAAAGGGGCTGACTCTCCAAGTCGGGAGAGTGTTAGTAAAGCGTCTGGAATGTTGCACCCGAGTACCAGGGGAGGAAAACTGAGACATATTTGAACACGTCTCCCGTTCACATGGTTGATCATACTTGGGTTCCACATGCATGTTTTAGCTGAAGGAAGAATACCTTAAACCTGGAGAGTTGAGACCCGTGGAATGGGTACCATGCAATATGACTTCAAAGGGTCTTCATTTGCTCACCGAACCTCTCCAATCCTATCACTGCTGCGTTTATGCCCCTTTACACACGCTTGATTCTCTTTTGGAGACATAACAATCCATAGGTTTTACGATACTTACTAGTCAGGTACATTCTTAGGCGTTTAATATGCGGTGTTGAGTCCATTTCGTTGAGCAAGGAGTAGCTCTTGTCTATTCCATATTTGACTTAAGGAACTTTATCTGTGCTCATTTCAATCTCTGGTTTTATGCAGCACCCCAACTCACCTTTCCCCTTAAGCAAGCATAAGTTGGTTTTCTAAATTTGAGACCCTGTTCTGTTCTGTAATTCAGTTCCTGTGTAGCCAAGTTTACATTCCGTGTATTACTGATATCTTATGATGTTTCTTTTCTGTGTGACTTATTTCAGTTAGAATCATCATACCTGAATCCACTCATTGTGCTGCTAAGGGCCTGATGACACAGATTTCATTGCTGAGTGATATTGCTTTGTAAGTAAATACCACAACTTCTTTATCCATTTTTCACTTTCTGCGATGTTGAACTTGTACTGTAAACGAGGTTCTTATAAACAGAGCCGATCCAAACTTTGGGGTGGCTGTGTCTTTTTGATTTTAATTTCCCTAAGCTATAGGACCATAAGTGGCAGTGCCCTAGGCTCTGTTGCTTTGTTTTTTAGATGTTTCAGGAAACACCATACACTTCTCCCGAGTGTCTGTTGGCAATTTACATCCCGCCCATCAGCATAACAAGGCTCCCAGTTCTCCATGGCCTGTCCTGCCTTTCTGGATTTTACACTTTTTTCAGATGGCCCTTTTGACCGGGGGGAAGTGAGACTTCATTGTAGTGCAGATTTCCTTTGCAAGCTTGCTTGGTTGGCCAAAAAGGGCGTATGCGTTTTTTCCTGAATATATTCAGGAAAAAACGCATACGCCCTTTTTGGCCAAGTGCATCATTGTGGACGTTCTGCCTCTTTTCCTATGCTTTCAATGCAATTCCAGTCTACCTCCTGAAATCGGTTTCCTGCAATTCTGCCCCGCTTTCAAGTCCTCTTGGCAGCCTTACTTCAGTCTATTTTTGGACGATAGCTGTCATTTATAACTCTGCAGGTTTGTGAATTACAGTGCCCCTGAGCTCCTTTCTTCAACTCGCTTTCTTGTGACCTGGCCGCAACACCGCAGGATGGCTTCAGGCCCTAATCTGGTTCCGGCACGGCACGCTGAGCCTTTGGTTAATTCCTCTTCCTGGTGGGAAATGAGAGTTAAATTTGCCCGTCCAGACACCTCCAGCTAGTCTCTCATTGGTTCTCGCTATTCCTGTTCATCTTCCGCAGAAATTGCAAACTGGGCCAAACAGGAGGTTAAAGGCGCTGACTCTCCAAGTGGGGAGAGTGTTAGTAAAGCGTCTGGAATGTTGTACCCGAGTACCAGGGGAGGAAAACTGAGACATATTTGAACACGTCTCCCGTTCACATGGTTGATCATACTTGGGTTCCACATGCATGTTTTAGCTGAAGGAAGAATACCTTAAACCTGGAGAGTTGAGACCCGTGGAATGGGTACCATGCAATATGACTTCAAAGGGTCTTCATTTGCTCACCGAACCTCTCCAATCCTATCACTGCTGCGTTTATGCCCCTGTACACATGCTTGATTCTCTTTTGGAGACATAGCAATCCATAGGTTTTACGATACTTACTAGTCAGGTACATTCTTAGGCGTTTAATATGCGGTGTTGAGTCCATTTCGTTGAGCAAGGAGTAGCTCTTGTCTATTCCATATTTGACTTAAGGAACTTTATCTGTGCTCATTTCAATCTCTGGTTTTATGCAGCACCCCAACTCACCTTTACCCTTAAGCAAGCATAAGTTGGTTTTCTAAATTTGAGTCCCTGTTCTGTTCTGGAATGCAGTTCCTGTGTAGCCAAGTTTACATTCCGTGTATTAGTGATATCTTATGATGTTTCTTTTTCTGTGTGACTTATTTCAGTTAGAATCATCGTACCTGAATCCACTCATTATGCTGCTACAGGCCTGATGACATAGATTTCATTGCTGAGTGATACTGCATTGTACGTAAGTACCACAAGTTCTTTATCCATTTTTCACTTTCTGCGATGTTGAACTTGTACTGTAAACGAGGTTCTTGTAAACAGAGGCGTCCCAAACTTTGGGCTGGCTGTGTCTTTTTGATTTTAATTTCCCTAAGCTATAGGACCATAAGTGGAAGTGCCCTAGGTTCTGTTGCTTTGTTTTTTAGATGTTTCAGGAAACACCATACACTTCTCCCGAGTGTCTGTTGGCAATTTACATCCCGCCCATCAGCATAACAAGGCTCCCAGTTCTCCATGGCCTGTCCTGCCTTTCTGGATTTTACACTTTTTTCAGATGGCCCTTTTGACCGGGGGGAAGTGAGACTTCATTGTAGTGCAGATTTCCTTTGCAAGCTTGCTTGGTTGGCCAAAAAGGGCGTATGCGTTTTTTCCTGAATATATTCAGGAAAAAACGCATACGCCCTTTTTGGCCAAGTGCATCATTGTGGACGTTCTGCCTCTTTTCCTATGCTTTCAATGCAATTCCAGTCTACCTCCTGAAATCGGTTTCCTGCAATTCTGCCCCGCTTTCAAGTCCTCTTGGCAGCCTTACTTCAGTCTATTTTTGGACGATAGCTGTCATTTATAACTCTGCAGGTTTGTGAATTACAGTGCCCCTGAGCTCCTTTCTTCAACTCGCTTTCTTTTGAGCTGGCCGCAACACCGCAGGATGGCTTCAGGACCTAATCTGGTTCCGGTACGGCACGCTGAGCCTTTGGTTATTTCCTCTTCCTGGTGGGAAATGAGAGTTAAATTTGCCAGTCCAGACACCTCCAGCTAGCCTCTCATTGGTTCTTGCTATTCCTGTTCATCTTCCGCAGAAATTGCAAACTGGGCCAAACAGGAGGTTAAAGGGGCTGACTCTCCAAGTCGGGAGAGTGTTAGTAAAGAGTCTGGAATGTTGCACCCGAGTACCAGGGTACGAAAACTGACATATTTTAACATGTCTCCCGATCACATGGTTGATCATACTCTAGGTTCCACATGCATGTTTTAGCTGAAGGAAGAATACCTTAAACCTGGGTAGTTGAAACCCGTGGAATGGGTACCATGCAATATGACTTCAAAGGGTCTTCATTTGCTCACCGAACCTCTCCAATCCTATCACTGCTGCGTTTATGCCCCTGTACACATGCTTGATTCTCTTTCGGAGACATGGCAATCCATAGGTTTTAAGATACTTACTAGTCAGGTACATTCTTAGGCGTTTAATATGCGGTGTTGAATCCATTTCGTTGAGCAAGGAGTAGCTCTTGTCTATTCCATATTTGACTTAAGCAACTTTATCTGTGCTCATTTCAATCTCTGGTTTTATGCAGCACCCCAACTCACCTTTACCCTTAAGCAAGCATAAGTTGGTTTTCTAAATTTGAGTCCCTGTTCTGTTCTGGAATTCAGTTCCTGTGTAGCCAAGTTTACATTCCGTGTATTACTGATAACTTATGATGTTTCTTTTTCTGTGTGACTTACTTCAGTTAGAATCATCGTACCTGAATCCACTCATTGTGCTGCTAAGGGCCTGATGACACAGATTTCATTGCTGAGAGATATTGCTTTGTAAGTAAGTACCACAACTTCTTTATCCATTTTTCACTTTCTGCGATGTTGAACTTGTACTGTAAACGAGGTTCTTGTAAACAGAGCCGTTCCAAACTTTGGGGTGGCTGTGTCTTTTTGATTTTAATTTCCCTAAGCTATAGGACCATAAGTGGAAGTGCCCTAGGTTCCGTTGCTTTGTTTTTTAGATGTTTCAGGAAACACCATACACTTCTCCCGAGTGTCTGTTGGCAATTTACATCCCGCCCATCAGCATAACAAGGCTCCCAGTTCTCCATGGCCTGTCCTGCCTTTCTGGATTTTACACTTTTTTCAGATGGCCCTTTTGACCGGGGGGAAGTGAGACTTCATTGTAGTGCAGATTTCCTTTGCAAGCTTGCTTGGTTGGCCAAAAAGGGCGTATGCGTTTTTTCCTGAATATATTCAGGAAAAAACGCATACGCCCTTTTTGGCCAAGTGCATCATTGTGGACGTTCTGCCTCTTTTCCTATGCTTTCAATGCAATTCCAGTCTACGTCCTGAAATCGGTTTCCTGCAATTCTGCCCCACTTTGAAGTCCTCTTGGCAGCCTTACTTCAGTATATTTTTGGACAATAGCTGTCATTTATAACTCTGCAGGTTTGTGAATTACAGTGCCCCTGAGCTCCTTTCTTCAACTCGCTTTCTTGTGACCTGGCCGCAACACCGCAGGATGTCTTCAGGCCCTAATCTGGTTCCGGTACGGCACGCTGAGCCTTTGGCTATTTCCTCTTCCTGTTGGGAAATGAGAGTTAAATTTGCCCGTCCAGACACCTCCAGGTAGTCTCTCATTGGTTCTCGCTATTCCTGTTCATCTTCCGCAGAAATTGCAAACTGGGCCAAACAGGAGGTTAAAGGCGCTGACTCTCCAAGTGGGGAGAGTGTTAGTAAAGCGTCTGGAATGTTGCACCCGAGTACCAGGGGAGGAAAACTGAGACATATTTGAACACGTCTCCCGTTCACATGGTTGATCATACTTGGGTTCCACATGCATGTTTTAGCTGAAGGAAGAATACCTTAAACCTGGGTAGTTGAAACCCGTGGAATGGGTTCCATGCAATATGACTTCAAAGGGTCTTCATTTGCTCACCGAACGTCTCCAATCCTATCACTGCTGCGTTTATGCCCCTGTACACACGCTTGATTCTCTTTTGGAGACATAGAAATCCATAGGTTTTAAGATACTTACTAGTCAGGTACATTCTTAGGCGTTTAATATGGGGTGTTGAGTCCATTTCGTTGAGCAAGGAGTAGCTCTTGTCTATTCCATATTTGGCTTAAGGAACTTTATCTGTGCTCATTTCAATCTCTGGTTTTATGCAGCACCCCAACTCACCTTTCCCCTTAAGCAAGCATAAGTTGGTTTTCTAAATTTGAGACACTGTTCTGTATTGGAATTCAGTTCCTGTGTAGCCAAGTTTACATTCCGTGTATTAGTGATATCTTATGATGTTTCTTTTTCTGTGTGACTTATTTCAGTTAGAATCATCGTACCTGAATCCACTCATTGTGCTGCTAAGGGCCTGATGACACAGATTTCATTGCTGAGTGATATTGCTTTGTAAGTAAATACCACAAGTTCTTTATCCATTTTTCACTTTCTGCGATGTTGAACTTGTACTGTAAACGAGGTTCTTGTAAACAGAGCCGTTCCAAACTTTGGGGTGGCTGTGTCTTTTTGATTTTAATTTCCCTAAGCTATAGGACCATAAGTGGAAGTGCCCTAGGCTCTGTTGCTTTGTTTTTTAGATGTTTTAGGAAACACCATACACTTCTCCCGAGTGGTTGTTGGCAATTTACATCCCGCCCATCAGCATAACAAGGCTCCCAGTTCTCCATGGCCTGTCCTGCCTTTCTGGATTTTACACTTTTTTCAGATGGCCCTTTTGACCGGGGGGAAGTGAGACTTCATTGTAGTGCAGATTTCCTTTGCAAGCTTGCTTGGTTGGCCAAAAAGGGCGTATGCGTTTTTTCCTGAATATATTCAGGAAAAAACGCATACGCCCTTTTTGGCCAAGTGCATCATTGTGGACGTTCTGCCTCTTTTCCTATGCTTTCAATGCAATTCCAGTCTACCTCCTGAAATCGGTTTCCTGCAATTCTGCCCCGCTTTCAAGTCCTCTTGGCAGCCTTACTTCAGTCTATTTTTGGACGATAGCTGTCATTTATAACTCTGCAGGTTTGTGAATTACAGTGCCCCTGAGCTCCTTTCTTCAACTCGCTTTCTTTTGAGCTGGCCGCAACACAACAGGGTGGCTTCAGGCCCTAATCTGGTTCCGGTACGGCACGCTGAGCCTTTGGTTATTTCCTCTTCCTGGTGGGAAATGAGAGTTAAATTTGCCCGTCCAGACACCTCCAGCTAGCCTCTCATTGGTTCTCGCTATTCCTGTTCATCTTCCGCAGAAATTGCAAACTGGGCCAAACAGGAGGTTAAAGGCGCTGACTCTCCAAGTGGGGAGAGTGTTAGTAAAGCGTCTGGAATGTTGCACCCGAGTACCAGGGGAGGAAAACTGAGACATATTTGAACACGTCTCCCGTTCACATGGTTGATCATACTTGGGTTCCACATGCATGTTTTAGCTGAAGGAAGAATACCTTAAACCTGGAGAGTTGAGACCCGTGTAATGGGTACCATGCAATATGACTTCAAAGGGTCTTCATTTGCTCACCGAACCTCTCCAATCCTATCACTGCTGCGTTTATGCCCCTGTACACATGCTTGATTCTCTTTCGGAGACATAGCAATCCATAGGTTTTAAGATACTTACTAGTCAGGTACATTCTTAGGCGTTTAATATGCGGTGTTGAGTCCATTTCGTTGAGCAAGGAGTAGCTCTTGTCTATTCCATATTTGACTTAAGGAACTTTATCTGTGCTCATTTCAATCTCTGGTTTTATGCAGCACCCCAACTCACCTTTACCCTTAAGCAAGCATAAGTTGGTTTTCTAAATTTGAGACCCTGTTCTGTTCTGTAATTCAGTTCCTGTGTAGCCAAGTTTCCATTCCGTGTATTACTGATATCTTATGATGTTTCTTTTTCTGTGTGACTTATTTCAGTTAGAATCGTCATACCTGAATCCACTCATTGTGATGCTAAGGGCCTGATGACATAGATTTCATTGCTGAGTGATATTGCTTTGTAAGTAAATACGACAACTTCTTTATCCATTTTTCACTTTTGCGATGTTGAACTTGTACTGTAAACGAGGTTCTTGTAAACAGAGGCGTCCCAAACTTTGGGGTGGCTGTGTCTTTTTGATTTTAATTTCCCTAAGCTATAGGACCATAAGCGGCAGTGCCCTAGGCTCTGTTGCTTTGTTTTTTAGATGTTTCAGGAAACACCATACACTTCTCCCGAGGGGTTGTTGGCAATTTACATCCCGCCCATCAGCATAACAAGGCTCCCAGTTCTCCATGGCCTGTCCTGCCTTTCCGGATTTTACACTTTTTTCAGATGGCCCTTTTGACCGGGGGGAAGTGAGACTTCATTGTAGTGCAGATTTCCTTTGCAAGCTTGCTTGGTTGGCCAAAAAGGGCGTATGCGTTTTTTCCTGAATATATTCAGGAAAAAACGCATACGCCCTTTTTGGCCAAGTGCATCATTGTGGACGTTCTGCCTCTTTTCCTATGCTTTCAATGCAATTCCAGTCTACCTCCTGAAATCGGTTTCCTGCAATTCTGCCCCGCTTTCAAGTCCTCTTGGCAGCCTTACTTCAGTCTATTTTTGGACGATAGCTGTCATTTATAACTCTGCAGGTTTGTGAATTACAGTGCCCCTGAGCTCCTTTCTTCAACTCGCTTTCTTGTGACCTGGCCGCAACACCGCAGGATGGCTTCAGGCCCTAATCTGGTTCCGGCCCGGCATGCTGAGCCTTTGGTTAATTCCTCTTCCTGGTGGGAAATGAGAGTTAAATTTGCCCGTCCAGACACCTCCAGCTAGCCTCTCATTGGTTCTCGCTATTCCTGTTCATCTTCCGCAGAAATTGCAAACTGGGCCAAACAGGAGGTTAAAGGCGCTGACTCTCCAAGTGGGGAGAGTGTTAGTAAAGCGTCTGGAATGTTGCACCCGAGTACCAGGGGAGGAAAACTGAGACATATTTGAACACGTCTTCCGTTCACATGGTTGATCATACTTGGGTTCCACATGCATGTTTTAGCTGAAGGAAGAATACCTTAAACCTGGAGAGTTGAGACCCGTGTAATGGGTACCATGCAATATGACTTCAAAGGGTCTTCATTTGCTCACCGAACCTCTCCAATCCTATCACTGCTGCGTTTATGCCCCTGTACACATGCTTGATTCTCTTTTGGAGACATAGCAATCCATAGGTTTTACGATACTTACTAGTCAGGTACATTCTTAGGCGTTTAATATGCGGTGTTGAGTCCATTTCGTTGAGCAAGGAGTAGCTCTTGTCTATTTCATATTTGACTTAAGGAACTTTATCTGTGCTCATTTCAATCTCTGGTTTTATGCAGCACCCCAACTCACCTTTACCCTTAAGCAAGAATAAGTTGGTTTTCCTAATTTCAGACCCTGTTCTGTTCTGTAATTCAGTTCCTGTGTAGCCAAGTTTCCATTCCGTGTATTACTGATATCTTATGATGTTTCTTTTTCTGTGTGACTTATTTCAGTTAGAATCATCATACCTGAATCCACTCATTGTGCTGCTAAGGGCCTGATGACATAGATTTCATTGCTGAGTGATATTGCTTTGTAAGTGAATACCACAACTTCTTTACCCATTTTTCACTTTCTGCGATGTTGAACTTGTACTGTAAACGAGGTTCTTGTAAACAGAGCCGTTCCAAACTTTGGGGTGGCTGTGTCTTTTTGATTTTAATTTCCCTAAGCTATAGGACCATAAGTGGAAGTGCCCTAGGCTCTGTTGCTTTGTTTTTTAGATGTTTCAGGAAACACCATACACTTCTCCCGAGTGTCTGTTGGCAATTTACATCCCACCCATCAGCATAACAAGGCTCCCAGTTCTCCATGGCCTGTTGCCTTTCTGGATTTTACACTTTTTTCAGATGGCCCTTTTGACCGGGGGGAAGTGAGACTTCATTGTAGTGCAGATTTCCTTTGCAAGCTTGCTTGGTTGGCCAAAAAGGGTGTATGCGTTTTTTCCTGAATATATTCAGGAAAAAACGCATACGCCCTTTTTGTCCAAGTGCATCATTGTGGACGTTCTGCCTCTTTTCCTATGCTTTCAATGCAATTCCAGTCTACCTCCTGAAATCGGTTTCCTGCAATTCTGCCCCGCTTTCAAGTCCTCTTGGCAGCCTTACTTCAGTCTATTTTTGGACGATAGCTGTCATTTATAACTCTGCAGGTTTGTGAATTACAGTGCCCCTGAGCTCCTTTCTTCAACTCGCTTTCTTGTGACCTGGCCGCAACACCGCAGGATGGCTTCAGGCCCTAATCTGGTTCCGGCCCGGCATGCTGAGCCTTTGGTTAATTCCTCTTCCTGGTGGGAAATGAGAGTTAAATTTGCCCGTCCAGACACCTCCAGCTAGCCTCTCATTGGTTCTCGCTATTCCTGTTCATCTTCCGCAGAAATTGCAAACTGGGCCAAACAGGAGGTTAAAGGCGCTGACTCTCCAAGTGGGGAGAGTGTTAGTAAAGCGTCTGGAATGTTGCACCCGAGTACCAGGGGAGGAAAACTGAGACATATTTGAACACGTCTTCCGTTCACATGGTTGATCATACTTGGGTTCCACATGCATGTTTTAGCTGAAGGAAGAATACCTTAAACCTGGAGAGTTGAGACCCGTGTAATGGGTACCATGCAATATGACTTCAAAGGGTCTTCATTTGCTCACCGAACCTCTCCAATCCTATCACTGCTGCGTTTATGCCCCTGTACACATGCTTGATTCTCTTTTGGAGACATAGCAATCCATAGGTTTTACGATACTTACTAGTCAGGTACATTCTTAGGCGTTTAATATGCGGTGTTGAGTCCATTTCGTTGAGCAAGGAGTAGCTCTTGTCTATTTCATATTTGACTTAAGGAACTTTATCTGTGCTCATTTCAATCTCTGGTTTTATGCAGCACCCCAACTCACCTTTACCCTTAAGCAAGAATAAGTTGGTTTTCCTAATTTCAGACCCTGTTCTGTTCTGTAATTCAGTTCCTGTGTAGCCAAGTTTCCATTCCGTGTATTACTGATATCTTATGATGTTTCTTTTTCTGTGTGACTTATTTCAGTTAGAATCATCATACCTGAATCCACTCATTGTGCTGCTAAGGGCCTGATGACATAGATTTCATTGTTGAGTGATATTGCTTTGTAAGTGAATACCACAACTTCTTTACCCATTTTTCACTTTCTGCGATGTTGAACTTGTACTGTAAACGAGGTTCTTGTAAACAGAGCCGTTCCAAACTTTGGGGTGGCTGTGTCTTTTTGATTTTAATTTCCCTAAGCTATAGGACCATAAGTGGAAGTGCCCTAGGCTCTGTTGCTTTGTTTTTTAGATGTTTCAGGAAACACCATACACTTCTCCCGAGTGTCTGTTGGCAATTTACATCCCACCCATCAGCATAACAAGGCTCCCAGTTCTCCATGGCCTGTTGCCTTTCTGGATTTTACACTTTTTTCAGATGGCCCTTTTGACCGGGGGGAAGTGAGACTTCATTGTAGTGCAGATTTCCTTTGCAAGCTTGCTTGGTTGGCCAAAAAGGGCGTATGCGTTTTTTCCTGAATATATTCAGGAAAAAACGCATACGCCCTTTTTGTCCAAGTGCATCATTGTGGACGTTCTGCCTCTTTTCCTATGCTTTCAATGCAATTCCAGTCTACCTCCTGAAATCGGTTTCCTGCAATTCTGCCCCGCTTTCAAGTCCTCTTGGCAGCCTTACTTCAGTCTATTTTTGGACGATAGCTGTCATTTATAACTCTGCAGGTTTGTGAATTACAGTGCCCCTGAGCTCCTTTCTTCAACTCGCTTTCTTGTGACCTGGCCGCAACACCGCAGGATGGCTTCAGGCCCTAATCTGGTTCCGGCCCGGCATGCTGAGCCTTTGGTTAATTCCTCTTCCTGGTGGGAAATGAGAGTTAAATTTGCCCGTCCAGACACCTCCAGCTAGCCTCTCATTGGTTCTCGCTATTCCTGTTCATCTTCCGCAGAAATTGCAAACTGGGCCAAACAGGAGGTTAAAGGCGCTGACTCTCCAAGTGGGGAGAGTGTTAGTAAAGCGTCTGGAATGTTGCACCCGAGTACCAGGGGAGGAAAACTGAGACATATTTGAACACGTCTCCCGTTCACATGGTTGATCATACTTGGGTTCCACATGCATGTTTTAGCTGAAGGAAGAATACCTTAAACCTGGAGAGTTGAGACCCGTGTAATGGGTACCATGCAATATGACTTCAAAGGGTCTTCATTTGCTCACCGAACCTCTCCAATCCTATCACTGCTGCGTTTATGCCCCTGTACACATGCTTGATTCTCTTTTGGAGACATAGCAATCCATAGGTTTTACGATACTTACTAGTCAGGTACATTCTTAGGCGTTTAATATGCGGTGTTGAGTCCATTTCGTTGAGCAAGGAGTAGCTCTTGTCTATTTCATATTTGACTTAAGGAACTTTATCTGTGCTCATTTCAATCTCTGGTTTTATGCAGCACCCCAACTCACCTTTACCCTTAAGCAAGAATAAGTTGGTTTTCTAAATTTCAGACCCTGTTCTGTTCTGTAATTCAGTTCCTGTGTAGCCAAGTTTCCATTCCGTGTATTACTGATATCTTATGATGTTTCTTTTTCTGTGTGACTTATTTCAGTTAGAATCATCATACCTGAATCCACTCATTGTGCTGCTAAGGGCCTGATGACATAGATTTCATTGCTGAGTGATATTGCTTTGTAAGTGAATACCACAACTTCTTTATCCATTTTTCACTTTCTGCGATGTTGAACTTGTACTGTAAACGAGGTTCTTGTCAACAGAGGCGTCCCAAACTTTGGGGTGGCTGTGTCTTTTTGATTTTAATTTCCCTAAGCTATAGGACCATAAGTGGCAGTGCCCTAGGCTCTGTTGCTTTGTTTTTTAGATGTTTCAGGAAACACCATACACTTCTCCCGAGTGTCTGTTGGCAATTTACATCCCGCCCATCAGCATAACAAGGCTCCCAGTTCTCCATGGCCTGTCCTGCCTTTCTGGATTTTACACTTTTTTCAGATGGCCCTTTTGACCGGGGGAAGTGAGACTTCATTGTAGTGCAGATTTCCTTTGGAAGCTTGCTTGGTTGGCCAAAAAGGGCGTATGCGTTTTTTCCTGAATATATTCAGGAAAAAACGCATACGCCCTTTTTGGCCAAGTGCATCATTGTGGACGTTCTGCCTCTTTTCCTATGCTTTCAATGCAATTCCAGTCTACCTCCTGAAATCGGTTTCCTGCAATTCTGCCCCGCTTTCAAGTCCTCTTGGCAGCCTTACTTCAGTCTATTTTTGGACGATAGCTGTCATTTATAACTCTGCAGGTTTGTGAATTACAGTGCCCCTGAGCTCCTTTCTTCAACTCGCTTTCTTTTGAGCTGGCCGCAACACCGCAGGATGGCTTCAGGCCCTAATCTGGTTCCGGTACGGCACGCTGAGCCTTTGGTTATTTCCTCTTCCTGGTGGGAAATGAGAGTTAAATTTGCCCGTCCAGACACCTCCAGCTAGCCTCTCATTGGTTCTCGTTATTCCTGTTCATCTTCCGCAGAAATTGCAAACTGGGCCAAACAGGAGGTTAAAGGCGCTGACTCTCCAAGTGGGGAGAGTGTTAGTAAAGCGTCTGGAATGTTGCACCCGAGTACCAGGGGAGGAAAACTGAAACATATTTGAACACGTCTCCCGTTCACATGGTTGATCATACTTGGGTTCCACATGCATGTTTTAGCTGAAGGAAGAATACCTTAAACCTGGAGAGTTGAGACCCGTGGAATGGGTACCATGCAATATGACTTCAAAGGGTCTTCATTTGCTCACCGAACCTCTCCAATCCTATCACTGCTGCGTTTATGCCCCTGTACACATGCTTGATTCTCTTTTGGAGACATAGCAATCCATAGGTTTTACGATACTTACTAGTCAGGTACATTCTTAGGCGTTTAATATGCGGTGTTGAGTCCATTTCGTTGAGCAAGGAGTAGCTCTTGTCTATTCCATATTTGACTTAAGGAACTTTATCTGTGCTCATTTCAATCTCTGGTTTTATGCAGCACCCCAACTCACCTTTACCCTTAAGCAAGCATAAGTTGGTTTTCTAAATTTGAGACCCTGTTCTGTTCTGTAATTCAGTTCCTGTGTAGCCAAGTTTACATTCCGTGTATTACTGATATCTTATGATGTTTCTTTTTCTGTGTGACTTATTTCAGTTAGAGTCATCATACCTGAATCCACTCATTGTGATGCTAAGGGCCTGATGACATAGATTTCATTGCTGAGTGATATTGCTTTGTAAGTAAATACCACAACTTCTTTATCCATTTTTCACTTTCTGCGATGTTGAACTTGTACTGTAAACGAGGTTCTTGTAAACAGAGGCGTCCCAATCTTTGGGGTGGCTGTGTCTTTTTGATTTTAATTTCCCTAAGCTATAGGACCATAAGTGGCAGTGCCCTAGGCTCTGTTGCTTTGTTTTTTAGATGTTTCAGGAAACACCATACACTTCTCCCCAGTGTCTATTGGCAATTTACATCCCGCCCATCAGCATAACAAGGCTCCCAGTTCTCCATGGCCTGTCCTGCCTTTCTGGATTTTACACTTTTTTCAGATGGCCCTTTTGACCGGGGGGAAGTGAGACTTCATTGTAGTGCAGATTTCCTTTGCAAGCTTGCTTGGTTGGCCAAAAAGGGCGTATGCGTTTTTTCCTGAATATATTCAGGAAAAAACGCATACGCCCTTTTTGGCCAAGTGCATCATTGTGGACGTTCTGCCTCTTTTCCTATGCTTTCAATGCAATTCCAGTCTACCTCCTGAAATCGGTTTCCTGCAATTCTGCCCCGCTTTCAAGTCCTCTTGGCAGCCTTCCTTCAGTCTATTTTTGGATGATAGCTGTCATTTATAACTCTGCAGGTTTGTGAATTACAGTGCCCCTGAGCTCCTTTGTTCAACTCGCTTTCTTTTGAGCTGGCCGCAACACCACAGGATGGCTTCAGGCCCTAATCTGGTTCCGGCACGGCACGCTGAGCCTTTGGTTATTTCCTCTTCCTGGTGGGAAATGAGAGTTAAATTTGCCCGTCCAGACACCTCCAGCTAGCCTCTCATTGGTTCTCGCTATTCCTGTTCATCTTCCGCAGAAATTGCAAACTGGGCCAAACAGGAGGTTAAAGGCGCTGACTCTCCAAGTGGGGAGAGTGTTAGTAAAGCGTCTGGAATGTTGCACCCGAGTACCAGGGGAGGAAAACTGAGACATATTTGAACACGTCTCCCGTTCACATGGTTGATCATACTTGGGTTCCACATGCATGTTTTAGCTGAAGGAAGAATACCTTAAACCTGGAGAGTTGAGACCCGTGTAATGGGTACCATGCAATATGACTTCAAAGGGTCTTCATTTGCTCACCGAACCTCTCCAATCCTATCACTGCTGCGTTTATGCCCCTGTACACATGCTTGATTCTCTTTCGGAGACATAGCAATCCATAGGTTTTACGATACTTACTAGTCAGGTACATTCTTAGGCGTTTAATATGCGGTGTTGAGTCCATTTCGTTGAGCAAGGAGTAGCTCTTGTCTATTCCATATTTGACTTAAGGAACTTTATCTGTGCTCATTTCAATCTCTGGTTTTATGCAGCACCCCAACTCACCTTTACCCTTAAGCAAGCATAAGTTGGTTTTCTAAATTTGAGACCCTGTTCTGTTCTGTAATTCAGTTCCTGTGTAGCCAAGTTTACATTCCGTGTATTACTGATATCTTATGATGTTTCTTTTTCTGTGTGACTTACTTCAGTTAGAATCATCATACCTGAATCCACTCATTGTGCTGCTAAGGGCCTGATGACATAGATTTCATTGCTGAGTGATATTGCTTTGTAAGTAAATACCACAACTTCTTTATCCATTTTTCACTTTCTGCGATGTTTAACTTGTACTGTAAACGAGGTTCTTGTAAACAGAGGCGTCCCAAACTTTGGGGTGGCTGTGTCTTTTTGATTTTAATTTCCCTAAGCTATAGGACCATAAGTGGCAGTGCCCTAGGCTCTGTTGCTTTGTTTTTTAGATGTTTCAGGAAACACCATACACTTCTCCCGAGTGTCTGTTGGCAATTTACATCCCGCCCATCAGCATAACAAGGCTCCCAGTTCTCCATGGCCTGTCCTGCCTTTCTGGATTTTACACTTTCTTCAGATGGCCCTTTTGACCGGGGGGAAGTGAGACTTCATTGTAGTGCAGATTTCCTTTGCAAGCTTGCTTGGTTGGCCAAAAAGGGCGTATGCGTTTTTTCCTGAATATATTCAGGAAAAAACGCATACGCCCTTTTTGGCCAAGTGCATCATTGTGGACGTTCTGCCTCTTTTCCTATGCTTTCAATGCAATTCCAGTCTACCTCCTGAAATCGGTTTCCTGCAATTCTGCCCCGCTTTCAAGTCCTCTTGGCAGCCTTACTTCAGTCTATTTTTGGACGATAGCTGTCATTTATAACTCTGCAGGTTTGTGAATTACAGTGCCCCTGAGCTCCTTTCTTCAACTCGCTTTCTTGTGACCTGGCCGCAACACCGCAGGATGGCTTCAGGCCCTAATCTGGTTCCGGCCCGGCACGCTGAGCCTTTGGTTAATTCCTCTTCCTGGTGGGAAATGAGAGTTAAATTTGCCCGTCCAGACACCTCCAGCTAGCCTCTCATTGGTTCTCGCTATTCCTGTTCATCTTCCGCAGAAATTGCAAACTGGGCCAAACAGGAGGTTAAAGGGACTGACTCTCCAAGTGGGGAGAGTGTTAGTAAAGCGTCTGGAATGTTGCACCCGAGTACCAGGGGAGGAAAACTGAGACATATTTGAACATGTCTCCCGATCACATGGTTGATCATACTCTAGGTTCCACATGCATGTTTTAGCTGAAGGAAGAATACCTTAAACCTGGGTAGTTGAAACCCGTGGAATGGGTACCATGCAATATGACTTCAAAGGGTCTTCATTTGCTCACCGAACCTCTCCAATCCTATCACTGCTGCGTTTATGCCCCTGTACACATGCTTGATTCTCTTTCGGAGACATAGCAATCCATAGGTTTTAAGATACTTACAAGTCAGGTACATTCTTAGGCGTTTAATATGCGGTGTTGAGTCCATTTCGTTGAGCAAGGAGTAGCTCTTGTCTATTCCATATTTGGCTTAAGGAACTTTATCTGTGCTCATTTCAATCTCTGGTTTTATGCAGCACCCCATCTCACCTTTACCCTTAAGCAAGAATAAGTTGGTTTTCTAAATTTGAGACCCTGTTCTGTTCTGTAATTCAGTTCCTGTGTAGCCAAGTTTCCATTCCATGTATTACTGATATCTTATGATGTTTCTTTTTCTGTGTGACTTATTTCAGTTAGAATCATCATACCTGAATCCACTCATTGTGCTGCTAAGGGCCTGATGACACAGATTTCATTGCTGAGTGATATTGCTTTGTAAGTAAATACCACAACTTCTTTATCCATTTTTCACTTTCTGCGATGTTGAACTTGTACTGTAAACGAGGTTCTTGTAAACAGAGGCGTCCCAAACTTTGGGGTGGCTGTGTCTTTTTTATTTTAATTTCCCTAAGCTATAGGACCATAAGTGGAAGTGCCCTAGGTTCTGTTGCTTTGTTTTTTAGATGTTTCAGGAAACACCATACACTTCTCCCGAGTGGTTGTTGGCAATTTACATCCCGCCCATCAGCATAACAAGGCTCCCAGTTCTCCATGGCCTGTCCTGCCTTTCTGGATTTTACACTTTTTTCAGATGGCCCTTTTGACCGGGGGGAAGTGAGACTTCATTGTAGTGCAGATTTCCTTTGCAAGCTTGCTTGGTTGGCCAAAAAGGGCGTATGCCTTTTTTCCTGAATATATTCAGGAAAAAACGCATACGCCCTTTTTGGCCAAGTGCATCATTGTGGACGTTCTGCCTCTTTTCCTATGCTTTCAATGCAATTCCAGTCTACCTCCTGAAATCGGTTCCTGCAATTCTGCCCCGCTTTCAAGTCCTCTTGGCAGCCTTACTTCAGTCTATTTTTGGATGATAGCTGTCATTTATAACTCTGCAGGTTTGTGAATTACAGTGCCCCTGAGCTCCTTTGTTCAACTCGCTTTCTTTTCAGCTGGCCGCAACACCGCAGGATGGCTTCAGGCCCTAATCTGGTTCCGGCACGGCACGCTGAGCCTTTGGTTATTTCCTCTTCCTGGTGGGAAATGAGAGTTAAATTTGCCCGTCCAGACACCTTCAGCTAGCCTCTCATTGGTTCTCGCTATTCCTGTTCATCTTCCGCAGAAATTGCAAACTGGGCCAAACAGGAGGTTAAAGGCGCTGACTCTCCAAGTGGGGAGAGTGTTAGTAAAGCGTCTGGAATGTTGCACCCGAGTACCAGGGGAGGAAAACTGAGACATATTTGAACACGTCTCCCGTTCACATGGTTGATCATACTTGGGTTCCACATGCATGTTTTAGCTGAAGGAAGAATACCTTAAACCTGGAGAGTTGAGACCCGTGTAATGGGTACCATGCAATATGACTTCAAAGGGTCTTCATTTGCTCACCGAACCTCTCCAATCCTATCACTGCTGCGTTTATGCCCCTGTACACATGCTTGATTCTCTTTTGGAGACATAGCAATCCATAGGTTTTACGATACTTACTAGTCAGGTACATTCTTAGGCGTTTAATATACGGTGTTGAGTCCATTTCGTTGAGCAAGGAGTAGCTCTTGTCTATTCCATATTTGACTTAAGGAACTTTATCTGTGCTCATTTCAATCTCTGGTTTTATGCAGCACCCCAACTCACCTTTACCCTTAAGCAAGCATAAGTTGGTTTTCTAAATTTGAGACCCTGTTCTGTTCTGTAATTCAGTTCCTGTGTAGCCAAGTTTACATTCCGTGTATTACTGATATCTTATGATGTTTCTTTTTCTGTGTGACTTATTTCAGTTAGAATCTTCATACCTGAATCCACTCATTGTGATGCTAAGGGCCTGATGACATATATTTCATTGCTGAGTGATATTGCTTTGTAAGTAAATACCACAACTTCTTTATCCATTTTTCACTTTCTGCGATGTTGAACTTGTACTGTAAACGAGGTTCTTGTAAACAGAGGCGTCCCAATCTTTGGGGTGGCTGTGTCTTTTTGATTTTAATTTCCCTAAGCTATAGGACCATAAGTGGCAGTGCCCTAGGCTCTGTTGCTTTGTTTTTTAGATGTTTCAGGAAACACCATACACTTCTCCCGAGTGTCTGTTGGCAATTTACATCCCGCCCATCAGCATAACAAGGCTCCCAGTTCTCCATGGCCTGTCCTGCCTTTCTGGATTTTACACTTTCTTCAGATGGCCCTTTTGACCGGGGGGAAGTGAGACTTCATTGTAGTGCAGATTTCCTTTGCAAGCTTGCTTGGTTGGCCAAAAAGGGCGTATGCGTTTTTTCCTGAATATATTCAGGAAAAAACGCATACGCCCTTTTTGGCCAAGTGCATCATTGTGGACGTTCTGCCTCTTTTCCTATGCTTTCAATGCAATTCCAGTCTACCTCCTGAAATCGGTTTCCTGCAATTCTGCCCCGCTTTCAAGTCCTCTTGGCAGCCTTACTTCAGTCTATTTTTGGACGATAGCTGTCATTTATAACTCTGCAGGTTTGTGAATTACAGTGCCCCTGAGCTCCTTTCTTCAACTCGCTTTCTTGTGACCTGGCCGCAACACCGCAGGATGGCTTCAGGCCCTAATCTGGTTCCGGCCCGGCACGCTGAGCCTTTGGTTAATTCCTCTTCCTGGTGGGAAATGAGAGTTAAATTTGCCCGTCCAGACACCTCCAGCTAGCCTCTCATTGGTTCTCGCTATTCCTGTTCATCTTCCGCAGAAATTGCAAACTGGGCCAAACAGGAGGTTAAAGGGACTGACTCTCCAAGTGGGGAGAGTGTTAGTAAAGCGTCTGGAATGTTGCACCCGAGTACCAGGGGAGGAAAACTGAGACATATTTGAACACGTCTCCCGATCACATGGTTGATCATACTCTAGGTTCCACATGCATGTTTTAGCTGAAGGAAGAATACCTTAAACCTGGGTAGTTGAAACCCGTGGAATGGGTACCATGCAATATGACTTCAAAGGGTCTTCATTTGCTCACCGAACCTCTCCAATCCTATCACTGCTGCGTTTATGCCCCTGTACACATGCTTGATTCTCTTTCGGAGACATAGCAATCCATAGGTTTTAAGATACTTACAAGTCAGGTACATTCTTAGGCGTTTAATATGCGGTGTTGAGTCCATTTCGTTGAGCAAGGAGTAGCTCTTGTCTATTCCATATTTGGCTTAAGGAACTTTATCTGTGCTCATTTCAATCTCTGGTTTTATGCAGCACCCCAACTCACCTTTACCCTTAAGCAAGCATAAGTTGTTTTTCTAAATTTGAGACCCTGTTCTGTTCTGTAATTCAGTTCCTGTGTAGCCAAGTTTCCATTCCGTGTATTACTGATATCTTATGATGTTTCTTTTTCTGTGTGACTTATTTCAGTTAGAATCATCATACCTGAATCCACTCATTGTGCTGCTAAGGGCCTGATGACACAGATTTCATTGCTGAGTGATATTGCTTTGTAAGTAAATACCACAACTTCTTTATCCATTTTTCACTTTCTGCGATGTTGAACTTGTACTGTAAACGAGGTTCTTGTAAACAGAGCCGTTCCAAACTTTGGGGTGGCTGTGTCTTTTTGATTTTAATTTCCCTAAGCTATAGGACCATAAGTGGAAGTGCCCTAGGTTCTGTTGCTTTGTATTTTAGATGTTTCAGGAAACACCATACACTTCTCCCGAGTGGTTGTTGGCAATTTACATCCCGCCCATCAGCATAACAAGGCTCCCAGTTCTCCATGGCCTGTCCTGCCTTTCTGGATTTTACACTTTTTTCAGATGGCCCTTTTGACCGGGGGGAAGTGAGACTTCATTGTAGTGCAGATTTCCTTTGCAAGCTTGCTTGGTTGGCCAAAAAGGGCGTATGCGTTTTTTCCTGAATATATTCAGGAAAAAACGCATACGCCCTTTTTGTCCAAGTGCATCATTGTGGACGTTCTGCCTCTTTTCCTATGCTTTCAATGCAATTCCAGTCTACCTCCTGAAATCGGTTTCCTGCAATTCTGCCCCGCTTTCAAGTCCTCTTGGCAGCCTTACTTCAGTCTATTTTTGGACGATAGCTGTCATTTATAACTCTGCAGGTTTGTGAATTACAGTGCCCCTGAGCTCCTTTCTTCAACTCGCTTTCTTGTGACCTGGCCGCAACACCGCAGGATGGCTTCAGGCCCTAATCTGGTTCCGGCCCGGCACGCTGAGCCTTTGGTTAATTCCTCTTCCTGGTGGGAAATGAGAGTTAAATTTGCCCGTCCAGACACCTCCAGCTAGCCTCTCATTGGTTCTCGCTATTCCTGTTCATCTTCCGCAGAAATTGCAAACTGGGCCAAACAGGAGGTTAAAGGGACTGACTCTCCAAGTGGGGAGAGTGTTAGTAAAGCGTCTGGAATGTTGCACCCGAGTACCAGGGGAGGAAAACTGAGACATATTTGAACACGTCTCCCGATCACATGGTTGATCATACTCTAGGTTCCACATGCATGTTTTAGCTGAAGGAAGAATACCTTAAACCTGGGTAGTTGAAACCCGTGGAATGGGTACCATGCAATATGACTTCAAAGGGTCTTCATTTGCTCACCGAACCTCTCCAATCCTATCACTGCTGCGTTTATGCCCCTGTACACATGCTTGATTCTCTTTCGGAGACATAGCAATCCATAGGTTTTAAGATACTTACAAGTCAGGTACATTCTTAGGCGTTTAATATGCGGTGTTGAGTCCATTTCGTTGAGCAAGGAGTAGCTCTTGTCTATTCCATATTTGGCTTAAGGAACTTTATCTGTGCTCATTTCAATCTCTGGTTTTATGCAGCACCCCAACTCACCTTTACCCTTAAGCAAGCATAAGTTGTTTTTCTAAATTTGAGACCCTGTTCTGTTCTGTAATTCAGTTCCTGTGTAGCCAAGTTTACATTCCGTGTATTACTGATATCTTATGATGTTTCTTTTTCTGTGTGACTTATTTCAGTTAGAATCATCATACCTGAATCCACTCATTGTACTGCTAAGGGCCTGATGACATAGATTTCATTGCTGAGTGATATTGCTTTGTAAGTGAATACCACAACTTCTTTATCCATTTTTCACTTTCTGCGATGTTGAACTTGTACTGTAAACGAGCTTCTTGTAAACAGAGCCGTTCCATACTTTGGGGTGGCTGTGTCTTTTTGATTTTAATTTCCCTAAGCTATAGGACCATAAGTGGCAGTGCCCTAGGCTCTGTTGCTTTGTTTTTTAGATGTTTCAGGAAACACCATACACTTCTCCCCAGTGTCTATTGGCAATTTACATCCCGCCCATCAGCATAACAAGGCTCCCAGTTCTCCATGGCCTGTCCTGCCTTTCTGGATTTTACACTTTCTTCAGATGGCCCTTTTGACCGGGGGGAAGTGAGACTTCATTGTAGTGCAGATTTCCTTTGCAAGCTTGCTTGGTTGGCAAAAAAGGGCGTATGCGTTTTTTCCTGAATATATTCAGGAAAAAACGCATACGCCCTTTTTGGCCAAGTGCATCATTGTGGACGTTCTGCCTCTTTTCCTATGCTTTCAATGCAATTCCAGTCTACCTCCTGAAATCGGTTTCCTGCAATTCTGCCCCGCTTTCAAGTCCTCTTGGCAGCCTTACTTCAGTCTATTTTTGGACGATAGCTGTCATTTATAACTCTGCAGGTTTGTGAATTACAGTGCCCCTGAGCTCCTTTCTTCAACTCGCTTTCTTGTGACCTGGCCGCAACACCGCAGGATGGCTTCAGGCCCTAATCTGGTTCCGGCCCGGCACGCTGAGCCTTTGGTTAATTCCTCTTCCTGGTGGGAAATGAGAGTTAAATTTGCCCGTCCAGACACCTCCAGCTAGCCTCTCATTGGTTCTCGCTATTCCTGTTCATCTTCCGCAGAAATTGCAAACTGGGCCAAACAGGAGGTTAAAGGGACTGACTCTCCAAGTGGGGAGAGTGTTAGTAAAGCGTCTGGAATGTTGCACCCGAGTACCAGGGGAGGAAAACTGAGACATATTTGAACATGTCTCCCGATCACATGGTTGATCATACTCTAGGTTCCACATGCATGTTTTAGCTGAAGGAAGAATACCTTAAACCTGGGTAGTTGAAACCCGTGGAATGGGTACCATGCAATATGACTTCAAAGGGTCTTCATTTGCTCACCGAACCTCTCCAATCCTATCACTGCTGCGTTTATGCCCCTGTACACATGCTTCATTCTCTTTTGGAGACATAGCAATCCATAGGTTTTAAGATACTTACAAGTCAGGTACATTCTTAGGCGTTTAATATGCGGTGTTGAGTCCATTTCGTTGAGCAAGGAGTAGCTCTTCTCTATTCCATATTTGGCTTAAGGAACTTTATCTGTGCTCATTTCAATCTCTGGTTTTATGCAGCACCCCAACTCACCTTTCCCCTTAAGCAAGCATAAGTTGTTTTTCTAAATTTGAGACCCTGTTCTGTTCTGTAATTCAGTTCCTGTGTAGCCAAGTTTCCATTCCGTGTATTACTGATATCTTATGATGTTTCTTTTTCTGTGTTACTTATTTCAGTTAGAATCATCATACCTGAATCCACTCATTGTGCTGCTAAGGGCCTGATGACATAGATTTCATTGCTGAGTGATATTGCTTTGTAAGTGAATACCACAACTTCTTTATCCATTTTTCACTTTCTGCGATGTTGAACTTGTACTGTAAACGAGGTTCTTGTAAACAGAGCCGTTCCAAACTTTGGGGTGGCTGTGTCTTTTTGATTTTAATTTCCCTAAGCTATAGGACCATAAGTGGAAGTGCCCTAGGCTCTGTTGCTTTGTTTTTTAGATGTTTCAGGAAACACCATACACTTCTCCCAAGTGTCTGTTGGCAATTTACATCCCGCCCATCAGCATAACAAGGCTCCCAGTTCTCAATGGCCTGTTGCCTTTCTGGATTTTACACTTTTTTCAGATGGCCCTTTTGACCGGGGGGAAGTGAGACTTCATTGTAGTGCCGATTTCCTTTGCAAACTTGCTTGGTTGGCCAAAAAGGGCGTATGCCTTTTTTCCTGAATATATTCAGGAAAAAAGGCATACGCCCTTTTTGGCCAAGTGCATCATTGTGGACGTTCTGCCTCTTTTCCTATGCTTTCAATGCAATTCCAGTCTACCTTCTGAAATTGGTTTCCTGCAATTCTGCCCCGCTTTCAAGTCCCCTTGGCAGCCTTCCTTCAGTCTATTTTTGGACGATAGCTGTCATTTATAACTCTGCAGGTTTGTGAATTACAGTGCCCCTGAGCTCCTTTCTTCAACTCGATTTCTTGTGACCTGGCCGCAACACCGCAGGATGGCTTCAGGCCCTAATCTGGTTCCGGCCCGGCACGCTGAGCCTTTGGTTAATTCCTCTTCCTGGTGGGAAATGAGAGTTAAATTTGCCCGTCCAGACACCTCCAGCTAGCCTCTCATTGGTTCTCGCTATTCCTGTTCATCTTCCGCAGAAATTGCAAACTGGGCCAAACAGGAGGTTAAAGGGACTGACTCTCCAAGTGGGGAGAGTGTTAGTAAAGCGTCTGGAATGTTGCACCCGAGTACCAGGGGAGGAAAACTGAGACATATTTGAACACGTCTCCCGATCACATGGTTGATCATACTCTAGGTTCCACATGCATGTTTTAGCTGAAGGAAGAATACCTTAAACCTGGGTAGTTGAAACCCGTGGAATGGGTACCATGCAATATGACTTCAAAGGGTCTTCATTTGCTCACCGAACCTCTCCAATCCTATCACTGCTGCGTTTATGCCCCTGTACACATGCTTGATTCTCTTTCGGAGACATAGCAATCCATAGGTTTTAAGATACGTACTAGTCAGGTACATTCTTAGGCGTTTAATATGGGGTGTTGAGTCCATTTCGTTGAGCAAGGAGTAGCTCTTGTCTATTCCATATTTGGCTTAAGGAACTTTATCTGTGCTCATTTCAATCTCTGGTTTTATGCAGCACCCCAACTCGCCTTTACCCTTAAGCAAGCATAAGTTGGTTTTCTAAATTTGAGACCCTGTTCTGTTCTGTAATTCAGTTCCTGTGTAGCCAAGTTTCCATTCCGTGTATTACTGATATCTTATGATGTTTCTTTTTCTGTGTGACTTATTTCAGTTAGAATCATCATACCTGAATCCACTCATTGTGCTGCTAAGGGCCTGATGACATAGATTTCATTGCTGAGTGATATTGCTTTGTAAGTGAATACCACAACTTCTTTATCCATTTTTCACTTTCTGCGATGTTGAACTTGTACTGTAAACGAGGTTCTTGTAAACAGAGCCGTTCCAAACTTTGGGGTGGCTGTGTCTTTTTGATTTTAATTTCCCTAAGCTATAGGACCATAAGTGGAAGTGCCCTAGGCTCTGTTGCTTTGTTTTTTAGATGTTTCAGGAAACACCATACACTTCTCCCAAGTGTCTGTTGGCAGTTTACATCCCGCCCATCAGCATAACAAGGCTCCCAGTTCTCAATGGCCTGTTGCCTTTCTGGATTTTACACTTTTTTCAGATGGCCCTTTTGACCGGGGGGAAGTGAGACTTCATTGTAGTGCCGATTTCCTTTGCAAACTTGCTTGGTTGGCCAAAAAGGGCGTATGCCTTTTTTCCTGAATATATTCAGGAAAAAACGCATACGCCCTTTTTGGCCAAGTGCATCATTGTGGACGTTCTGCCTCTTTTCCTATGCTTTCAATGCAATTCCAGTCTACCTTCTGAAATTGGTTTCCTGCAATTCTGCCCCGCTTTCAAGTCCTCTTGGCAGCCTTCCTTCAGTCTATTTTTGGACGATAGCTGTCATTTATAACTCTGCAGGTTTGTGAATTACAGTGCCCCTGAGCTCCTTTCTTCAACTCGATTTCTTGTGACCTGGTCGCAACACCGCAGGATGGCTTCAGGCCCTAATCTGGTTCCGGCCCGGCACGCTGAGCCTTTGGTTAATTCCTCTTCCTGGTGGGAGATGAGAGTTAAATTTGCCCGTCCAGACACCTCCAGCTAGCCTCTCATTGGTTCTCGCTATTCCTGTTCATCTTCCGCAGTAATTGCAAACTGGGCCAAACAGGAGGTTAAAGGGACTGACTCTCCAAGTGGGGAGAGTGTTAGTAAAGCGTCTGGAATGTTGCACCCGAGTACCAGGGGAGGAAAACTGAGACATATTTGAACACGTCTCCCGATCACATGGTTGATCATACTCTAGGTTCCACATGCATGTTTTAGCTGAAGGAAGAATACCTTAAACCTGGGTAGTTGAAACCCGTGGAATGGGTACCATGCAATATGACTTCAAAGGGTCTTCATTTGCTCACCGAACCTCTCCAATCCTATCACTGCTGCGTTTATGCCCCTGTACACATGCTTGATTCTCTTTCGGAGACATAGCAATCCATAGGTTTTAAGATACGTACTAGTCAGGTACATTCTTAGGCGTTTAATATGGGGTGTTGAGTCCATTTCGTTGAGCAAGGAGTAGCTCTTGTCTATTCCATATTTGGCTTAAGGAACTTTATCTGTGCTCATTTCAATCTCTGGTTTTATGCAGCACCCCAACTCGCCTTTACCCTTAAGCAAGCATAAGTTGGTTTTCTAAATTTGAGACCCTGTTCTGTTCTGTAATTTAGTTCCTGTGTAGCCAAGTTTCCATTCTGTGTATTACTGATATCTTATGATGTTTCTTTTTCTGTGTGACTTATTTCAGTTAGAATCATCATACCTGAATCCACTCATTGTGCTGCTAAGGGCCTGATGACACAGATTTCATTGCTGAGTGATATTGCTTTGTAAGTAAATACCACAACTTCTTTATCCATTTTTCACTTTCTGCGATGTTGAACTTGTACTGTAAACGAGGTTCTTGTAAACAGAGGCGTCCCAATTTTTGGGGTGGCTGTGTCTTTTTGATTTTAATTTCCCTAAGCTATAGGACCATAAGTGGCAGTGCCCTAGGCTCTGTTGCTTTGTTTTTTAGATGTTTCAGGAAACACCATACACTTCTCCCCAGTGTCTATTGGCAATTTACATCCCGCCCATCAGCATAACAAGGCTCCCAGTTCTCCATGGCCTGTCCTGCCTTTCTGGATTTTACACTTTTTTCAGATGGCCCTTTTGACCGGGGGGAAGTGAGACTTCATTGTAGTGCAGATTTCCTTTGCAAGCTTGCTTGGTTGGCCAAAAAGGGCGTATGCGTTTTTTCCTGAATATATTCAGGAAAAAACGCATACGCCCTTTTTGGCCAAGTGCATCATTGTGGACGTTCTGCCTCTTTTCCTATGCTTTCAATGCAATTCCAGTCTACCTCCTGAAATCGGTTTCCTGCAATTCTGCCCCGCTTTCAAGTCCTCTTGGCAGCCTTACTTCAGTCTATTTTTGGACGATAGCTGTCATTTATAACTCTGCAGGTTTGTGAATTACAGTGCCCCTGAGCTCCTTTGTTCAACTCGCTTTCTTTTGAGCTGGCCGCAACACCGCAGGATGGCTTCAGGCCCTAATCTGGTTCCGGCACGGCACGCTGAGCCTTTGGTTATTTCCTCTTCCTGGTGGGAAATGAGAGTTAAATTTGCCCGTCCAGACACCTTCAGCTAGCCTCTCATTGGTTCTCGCTATTCCTGTTCATCTTCCGCAGAAATTGCAAACTGGGCCAAACAGGAGGTTAAAGGCGCTGACTCTCCAAGTGGGGAGAGTGTTAGTAAAGCGTCTGGAATGTTGCACCCGAGTACCAGGGGAGGAAAACTGAGACATATTTGAACACGTCTCCCGTTCACATGGTTGATCATACTTGGGTTCCACATGCATGTTTTAGCTGAAGGAAGAATACCTTAAACCTGGAGAGTTGAGACCCGTGTAATGGGTACCATGCAATATGACTTCAAAGGGTCTTCATTTGCTCACCGAACCTCTCCAATCCTATCACTGCTGCGTTTATGCCCCTGTACACATGCTTGATTCTCTTTCGGAGACATAGCAATCCATAGGTTTTACGATACTTACTAGTCAGGTACATTCTTAGGCGTTTAATATGCGGTGTTGAGTCCATTTCGTTGAGCAAGGAGTAGCTCTTGTCTATTCCATATTTGACTTAAGGAACTTTATCTGTGCTCATTTCAATCTCTGGTTTTATGCAGCACCCCAACTCACCTTTACCCTTAAGCAAGTATAAGTTGGTTTTCTAAATTTGAGACCCTGTTCTGTTCTGTAATTCAGTTCCTGTGTAGCCAAGTTTACATTCCGTGTATTACTGATATCTTATGATGTTTCTTTTCTGTGTGACTTATTTCAGTTAGAATCATCATACCTGAATCCACTCATTGTGATGCTAAGGGCCTGATGACATAGATTTCATTGCTGAGTGATATTGCTTTGTAAGTAAATACCACAACTTCTTTATCCATTTTTCACTTTCTGCGATGTTGAACTTGTACTGTAAACGAGGTTCTTGTAAACAGAGGCGTCCCAAACTTTGGGGTGGCTGTGTCTTTTTGATTTTAATTTCCCTAAGCTATAGGACCATAAGTGGCAGTGCCCTAGGCTCTGTTGCTTTGTTTTTTAGATGTTTCAGGAAACACCATACACTTCTCCCGAGTGTCTGTTGGCAATTTACATCCCGCCCATCAGCATAACAAGGCTCCCAGTTCTCCATGGCCTGTCCTGCCTTTCTGGATTTTACACTTTCTTCAGATGGCCCTTTTGACCGGGGGGAAGTGAGACTTCATTGTAGTGCAGATTTCCTTTGCAAGCTTGCTTGGTTGGCCAAAAAGGGCGTATGCGTTTTTTCCTGAATATATTCAGGAAAAAACGCATACGCCCTTTTTGGCCAAGTGCATCATTGTGGACGTTCTGCCTCTTTTCCTATGCTTTCAATGCAATTCCAGTCTACCTCCTGAAATCGGTTTCCTGCAATTCTGCCCCGCTTTCAAGTCCTCTTGGCAGCCTTACTTCAGTCTATTTTTGGACGATAGCTGTCATTTATAACTCTGCAGGTTTGTGAATTACAGTGCCCCTGAGCTCCTTTCTTCAACTCGCTTTCTTGTGACCTGGCCGCAACACCGCAGGATGGCTTCAGGCCCTAATCTGGTTCCGGCCCGGCACGCTGAGCCTTTGGTTAATTCCTCTTCCTGGTGGGAAATGAGAGTTAAATTTGCCCGTCCAGACACCTCCAGCTAGCCTCTCATTGGTTCTCGCTATTCCTGTTCATCTTCCGCAGAAATTGCAAACTGGGCCAAACAGGAGGTTAAAGGGACTGACTCTCCAAGTGGGGAGAGTGTTAGTAAAGCGTCTGGAATGTTGCACCCGAGTACCAGGGGAGGAAAACTGAGACATATTTGAACATGTCTCCCGATCACATGGTTGATCATACTCTAGGTTCCACATGCATGTTTTAGCTGAAGGAAGAATACCTTAAACCTGGGTAGTTGAAACCCGTGGAATGGGTACCATGCAATATGACTTCAAAGGGTCTTCATTTGCTCACCGAACCTCTCCAATCCTATCACTGCTGCGTTTATGCCCCTGTACACATGCTTCATTCTCTTTTGGAGACATAGCAATCCATAGGTTTTAAGATACTTACTAGTCAGGTACATTCTTAGGCGTTTAATATGCGGTGTTGAGTCCATTTCGTTGAGCAAGGAGTAGCTCTTCTCTATTCCATATTTGGCTTAAGGAACTTTATCTGTGCTCATTTCAATCTCTGGTTTTATGCAGCACCCCAACTCACCTTTACCCTTAAGCAAGCATAAGTTGGTTTTCTAAATTTGAGACCCTGTTCTGTTCTGTAATTCAGTTCCTGTGTAGTCAAGTTTCCATTCCGTGTATTACTGATATCTTATGATGTTTCTTTTTCTGTGTGACTTATTTCAGTTAGAATCATCATACCTGAATCCACTCATTGTGCTGCTAAGGGCCTGATGACATAGATTTCATTGCTGAGTGATATTGCTTTGTAAGTGAATACCACAACTTCTTTATCCATTTTTCACTTTCTGCGATGTTGAACTTGTACTGTAAACGAGGTTCTTGTAAACAGAGCCGTTCCAAACTTTGGGGTGGCTGTGTCTTTTTGATTTTAATTTCCCTAAGCTATAGGACCATAAGTGGAAGTGCCCTAGGCTCTGTTGCTTTGTTTTTTAGATGTTTCAGGAAACACCATACACTTCTCCCAAGTGTCTGTTGGCAATTTACATCCCGCCCATCAGCATAACAAGGCTCCCAGTTCTCAATGGCCTGTTGCCTTTCTGGATTTTACACTTTTTTCAGATGGCCCTTTTGACCGGGGGGAAGTGAGACTTCATTGTAGTGCCGATTTCCTTTGCAAACTTGCTTGGTTGGCCAAAAAGGGCGTATGCCTTTTTTCCTGAATATATTCAGGAAAAAACGCATACGCCCTTTTTGGCCAAGTGCATCATTGTGGACGTTCTGCCTCTTTTCCTATGCTTTCAATGCAATTCCAGTCTACCTTCTGAAATTGGTTTCCTGCAATTCTGCCCCGCTTTCAAGTCCTCTTGGCAGCCTTCCTTCAGTCTATTTTTGGACGATAGCTGTCATTTATAACTCTGCAGGTTTGTGAATTACAGTGCCCCTGAGCTCCTTTCTTCAACTCGATTTCTTGTGACCTGGCCGCAACACCGCAGGATGGCTTCAGGCCCTAATCTGGTTCCGGTACGGCACGCTGAGCCTTTGGTTAATTCCTCTTCCTGGTGGGAGATGAGAGTTAAATTTGCCCGTCCAGACACCTCCAGCTAGCCTCTCATTGGTTCTCGCTATTCCTGTTCATCTTCCGCAGAAATTGCAAACTGGGCCAAACAGGAGGTTAAAGGGACTGACTCTCCAAGTGGGGAGAGTGTTAGTAAAGCGTCTGGAATGTTGCACCCGAGTACCAGGGGAGGAAAACTGAGACATATTTGAACACGTCTCCCGATCACATGGTTGATCATACTCTAGGTTCCACATGCATGTTTTAGCTGAAGGAAGAATACCTTAAACCTGGGTAGTTGAAACCCGTGGAATGGGTACCATGCAATATGACTTCAAAGGGTCTTCATTTGCTCACCGAACCTCTCCAATCCTATCACTGCTGCGTTTATGCCCCTGTACACATGCTTGATTCTCTTTCGGAGACATAGCAATCCATAGGTTTTAAGATACGTACTAGTCAGGTACATTCTTAGGCGTTTAATATGGGGTGTTGAGTCCATTTCGTTGAGCAAGGAGTAGCTCTTGTCTATTCCATATTTGGCTTAAGGAACTTTATCTGTGCTCATTTCAATCTCTGGTTTTATGCAGCACCCCAACTCGCCTTTACCCTTAAGCAAGCATAAGTTGGTTTTCTAAATTTGAGACCCTGTTCTGTTCTGTAATTCAGTTCCTGTGTAGCCAAGTTTCCATTCCGTGTATTACTGATATCTTATGATGTTTCTTTTTCTGTGTGACTTATTTCAGTTAGAATCATCATACCTGAATCCACTCATTGTGCTGCTAAGGGCCTGATGACATAGATTTCATTGCTGAGTGATATTGCTTTGTAAGTGAATACCACAACTTCTTTATCCATTTTTCACTTTCTGCGATGTTGAACTTGTACTGTAAACGAGGTTCTTGTAAACAGAGCCGTTCCAAACTTTGGGGTGGCTGTGTCTTTTTGATTTTAATTTCCCTAAGCTATAGGACCATAAGTGGAAGTGCCCTAGGCTCTGTTGCTTTGTTTTTTAGATGTTTCAGGAAACACCATACACTTCTCCCAAGTGTCTGTTGGCAATTTACATCCCGCCCATCAGCATAACAAGGCTCCCAGTTCTCAATGGCCTGTTGCCTTTCTGGATTTTACACTTTTTTCAGATGGCCCTTTTGACCGGGGGGAAGTGAGACTTCATTGTAGTGCCGATTTCCTTTGCAAACTTGCTTGGTTGGCCAAAAAGGGCGTATGCCTTTTTTCCTGAATATATTCAGGAAAAAACGCATACGCCCTTTTTGGCCAAGTGCATCATTGTGGACGTTCTGCCTCTTTTCCTATGCTTTCAATGCAATTCCAGTCTACCTTCTGAAATTGGTTTCCTGCAATTCTGCCCCGCTTTCAAGTCCTCTTGGCAGCCTTCCTTCAGTCTATTTTTGGACGATAGCTGTCATTTATAACTCTGCAGGTTTGTGAATTACAGTGCCCCTGAGCTCCTTTCTTCAACTCGATTTCTTGTGACCTGGCCGCAACACCGCAGGATGGCTTCAGGCCCTAATCTGGTTCCGGCCCGGCACGCTGAGCCTTTGGTTAATTCCTCTTCCTGGTGGGAAATGAGAGTTAAATTTGCCCGTCCAGACACCTCCAGCTAGCCTCTCATTGGTTCTCGCTATTCCTGTTCATCTTCCGCAGAAATTGCAAACTGGGCCAAACAGGAGGTTAAAGGGACTGACTCTCCAAGTGGGGAGAGTGTTAGTAAAGCGTCTGGAATGTTGCACCCGAGTACCAGGGGAGGAAAACTGAGACATATTTGAACACGTCTCCCAATCACATGGTTGATCATACTCTAGGTTCCACATGCATGTTTTAGCTGAAGGAAGAATACCTTAAACCTGGGTAGTTGAAACCCGTGGAATGGGTACCATGCAATATGACTTCAAAGGGTCTTCATTTGCTCACCGAACCTCTCCAATCCTATCACTGCTGCGTTTATGCCCCTGTACACATGCTTGATTCTCTTTCGGAGACATAGCAATCCATAGGTTTTAAGATACGTACTAGTCAGGTACATTCTTAGGCGTTTAATATGGGGTGTTGAGTCCATTTCGTTGAGCAAGGAGTAGCTCTTGTCTATTCCATATTTGGCTTAAGGAACTTTATCTGTGCTCATTTCAATCTCTGGTTTTATGCAGCACCCCAACTCGCCTTTACCCTTAAGCAAGCATAAGTTGGTTTTCTAAATTTGAGACCCTGTTCTGTTCTGTAATTCAGTTCCTGTGTAGCCAAGTTTACATTCCGTGTATTACTGATATCTTATGATGTTTCTTTTTCTGTGTGACTTATTTCAGTTAGAATCATCATACCTGAATCCACTCATTGTGCTGCTAAGGGCCTGATGACACAGATTTCATTGCTGAGTGATATTGCTTTGTAAGTAAATACCACAACTTCTTTATCCATTTTTCACTTTCTGCGATGTTGAACTTGTACTGTAAACGAGGTTCTTGTAAACAGAGCCGTTCCAAACTTTGGGGTGGCTGTGTCTTTTTTATTTTAATTTCCCTAAGCTATAGGACCATAAGTGGAAGTGCCCTAGGTTCTGTTGCTTTGTTTTTTAGATGTTTCAGGAAACACCATACACTTCTCCCGAGGGGTTGTTGGCAATTTACATCCCGCCCATCAGCATAACAAGGCTCCCAGTTCTCCATGGCCTGTCCTGCCTTTCTGGATTTTACACTTTTTTCAGATGGCCCTTTTGACCGGGGGGAAGTGAGACTTCATTGTAGTGCAGATTTCCTTTGCAAGCTTGCTTGGTTGGCCAAAAAGGGCGTATGCGTTTTTTCCTGAATATATTCAGGAAAAAACGCATACGCCCTTTTTGGCCAAGTGCATCATTGTGGACGTTCTGCCTCTTTTCCTATGCTTTCAATGCAATTCCAGTCTACCTTCTGAAATTGGTTTCCTGCAATTCTGCCCCGCTTTCAAGTCCTCTTGGCAGCCTTCCTTCAGTCTATTTTTGGACGATAGCTGTCATTTATAACTCTGCAGGTTTGTGAATTACAGTGCCCCTGAGCTCCTTTCTTCAACTCGCTTTCTTTTGAGCTGGCCGCAACACCGCAGGATGGCTTCAGGCCCTAATCTGGTTCCGGTACGGCATGCTGAGCCTTTGGTTAATTCCTCTTCCTGGTGGGAAATGAGAGTTAAATTTGTCCGTCCAGACACCTCCAGCTAGTCTCTCATTGGTTCTCGCTATTCCTGTTCATCTTCCACAGAAATTGCAAACTGGGCCAAACAGGAGGTTAAAGGCGCTGACTCTCCAAGTGGGGAGAGTGTTAGTAAAGCGTCTGGAATGTTGCACCCGAGTACCAGGGGGGGAAAACTGAGACATATTTGAACACGTCTCCCGTTCACATGGTTGATCATACTTGGGTTCCACATGCATGTTTTAGCTGAAGGAAGAATACCTTAAACCTGGAGAGTTCAGACCCGTGTAATGGGTACCATGCAATATGACTTCAAAGGGTCTTCATTTGCTCACCGAACCTCTCCAATCCTATCACTGCTGCGTTTATGCCCCTGTACACATGCTTGATTCTCTTTTGGAGACATAGCAATCCATAGGTTTTACGATACTTACTAGTCAGGTACATTCTTAGGCGTTTAATATGCGGTGTTGAGTCCATTTCGTTGAGCAAGGAGTAGCTCTTGTCTATTCCATATTTGACTTAAGGAACTTTATCTGTGCTCATTTCAATCTCTGGTTTTATGCAGCACCCCATCTCACCTTTACCTTTAAGCAAGAATAAGTTGGTTTTCTAAATTTGAGACCCTGTTCTGTTCTGTAATTTAGTTCCTGTGTAGCCAAGTTTCCATTCTGTGTATTACTGATATCTTATGATGTTTCTTTTTCTGTGTGACTTATTTCAGTTAGAATCATCATACCTGAATCCACTCATTGTGCTGCTAAGGGCCTGATGACACAGATTTCATTGCTGAGTGATATTGCTTTGTAAGTAAATACCACAACTTCTTTATCCATTTTTCACTTTCTGCGATGTTGAACTTGTACTGTAAACGAGGTTCTTGTAAACAGAGCCGTTCCAAACTTTGGGGTGGCTGTGTCTTTTTGATTTTAATTTCCCTAAGCTATAGGACCATAAGTGGAAGTGCCCTAGGTTCTGTTGCTTTGTTTTTTAGATGTTTCAGGAAACACCATACACTTCTCCCGAGTGGTTGTTGGCAATTTACATCCCGCCCATCAGCATAACAAGGCTCCCAGTTCTCCATGGCCTGTCCTGCCTTTCTGGATTTTACACTTTTTTCAGATGGCCCTTTTGACCGGGGGGAAGTGAGACTTCATTGTAGTGCAGATTTCCTTTGCAAGCTTGCTTGGTTGGCCAAAAAGGGCGTATGCGTTTTTTCCTGAATATATTCAGGAAAAAACGCATACGCCCTTTTTGGCCAAGTGCATCATTGTGGACGTTCTGCCTCTTTTCCTATGCTTTCAATGCAATTCCAGTCTACCTCCTGAAATCGGTTTCCTGCAATTCTGCCCCGCTTTCAAGTCCTCTTGGCAGCCTTACTTCAGTCTATTTTTGGACGATAGCTGTCATTTATAACTCTGCAGGTTTGTGAATTACAGTGCCCCTGAGCTCCTTTGTTCAACTTGCTTTCTTGTGACCTGGCCGGAACACCGCAGGATGGCTTCAGGCCCTAATCTGGTTCCGGCACGGCACGCTGAGCCTTTGGTTATTTCCTCTTCCTGGTGGGAAATGAGAGTTAAATTTGCCCGTCCAGACACCTCCAGCTAGTCTCTCATTGGTTCTCGCTATTCCTGTTCATCTTCCGCAGAAATTGCAAACTGGGCCAAACAGGAGGTTAAAGGCGCTGACTCTCCAAGTGGGGAGAGTGTTAGTAAAGCGTCTGGAATGTTGCACCCGAGTACCATGGGGGGAAAACTGAGACATATTTGAACACGTCTCCCGTTCACATGGTTGATCATACTTGGGTTCCACATGCATGTTTTAGCTGAAGGAAGAATACCTTAAACCTGGAGAGTTGAGACCCGTTTAATGGGTACCATGCAATATGACTTCAAAGGGTCTTCATTTGCTCACCGAACCTCTCCAATCCTATCACTGCTGCGTTTATGCCCCTGTACACATGCTTGATTCTCTTTCGGAGACATAGCAATCCATAGGTTTTAAGATACTTACTAGTCAGGTACATTCTTAGGCGTTTAATATGGGGTGTTGAGTCCATTTCGTTGAGCAAGGAGTAGCTCTTGTCTATTCCATATTTGGCTTAAGGAACTTTATCTGTGCTCATTTCAATCTCTGGTTTTATGCAGCACCCCAACTCACCTTTCCCCTTAAGCAAGCATAAGTTGGTTTTCTAAATTTGAGACCCTGTTTTGTTTTGGAATTCAGTTCCTGTGTAGCCAAGTTTACATTCCGTGTATTACTGATATCTTATGATGTTTCTTTTTCTGTGTGACTTACTTCAGTTAGAATCATCATACCTGAATCCACTCATTGTGCTGCTAAGGGCCTGATGACACAGATTTCATTGCTGAGTGATATTGCTTTGTAAGTAAATACCACAACTTCTTTATCCATTTTTCATTTTCTGCGATGTTGAACTTGTACTGTAAATGAGGTTCTTGTAAACAGATCCGTTCCAAACTTTGGGGTGGCTGTGTCTTTTTTATTTTAATTTCCCTAAGCTATAGGACCATAAGTGGAAGTGCCTTAGGTTCTGTTGCTTTGTTTTTTAGATGTTTCAGGAAACACCATACACTTCTCCCGAGTGGTTGTTGGCAATTTACATCCCGCCCATCAGCATAACAAGGCTCCCAGTTGTCCATGGCCTGTCCTGCCTTTCTGGATTTTACACTTTTTTCAGATGGCCCTTTTGACCGGGGGGAAGTGAGACTTCATTGTAGTGCAGATTTCCTTTGCAAGCTTGCTTGGTTGGCCAAAAAGGGCGTATGCGTTTTTTCCTGAATATATTCAGGAAAAAACGCATACGCCCTTTTTGGCCAAGTGCATCATTGTGGACGTTCTGCCTCTTTTCCTATGCTTTCAATGCAATTCCAGTCTACCTCCTGAAATCGGTTTCCTGCAATTCTGCCCCGATTTCAAGTCCTCTTGGCAGACTTACTTCAGTCTATTTTTGGACGATAGCTGTCATTTATAACTCTGCAGGTTTGTGAATTACAGTGCCCCTGAGCTCCTTTCTTCAACTCACTTTCTTGTGACCTGGCCGCAACACCGCAGGATGGCTTCAGGCCCTAATCTGGTTCCGGCCCGGCACGCTGAGCCTTTGGTTATTTCCTCTTCCTGGTGGGAAATGAGAGTTAAATTTGCCCGTCCAGACACCTCCAGCTAGCCTCTCATTGGTTCTCGCTATTCCTGTTCATCTTCCGCAGAAATTGCAAACTGGGCCAAACAGGAGGTTAAAGGCGCTGACTCTCCAAGTGGGGAGAGTGTTAGTAAAGCGTCTGGAATGTTGCACCCGAGTACCAGGGGAGGAAAACTGAGACATATTTGAACACGTCTCCCGTTCACATGGTTGATCATACTTGGGTTCCACATGCATGTTTTAGCTGAAGGAAGAATACCTAAAACCTGGGTAGTTGAAACCCGTGGAATGGGTACCATGCAATATGACTTCAAAGGGTCTTCATTTGCTCACCGAACCTCTCCAATCCTATCACTGCTGCGTTTATGCCCCTGTACACATGCTTGATTCTCTTTCGGAGACATAGCAATCCATAGGTTTTAAGATACTTACTAGTCAGGTACATTCTTAGGCGTTTAATATGCGGTGTTGAGTCCATTTCGTTGAGCAAGGAGTAGCTCTTGTCTATTCCATATTTGGCTTAAGGAACTTTATCTGTGCTCATTTCAATCTCTGGTTTTATGCAGCACCCCAACTCACCTTTCCCCTTAAGCAAGCATAAGTTGGTTTTCTAAATTTGAGACCCTGTTCTGTTCTGTAATTCAGTTCCTGTGTAGCCAAGTTTACATTCCGTGTATTACTGATATCTTATGATGTTTCTTTTTCTGTGTGACTTATTTCAGTTAGAATCATCATACCTGAATCCACTCATTGTGATGCTAAGTGCCTGATGACACAGAATTCATTGCTGAGTGATATTGCTTTGTAAGTAAATACCACAACTTCTTTATCCATTTTTCACTTTCTGCGATGTTGAACTTGTACGGTAAACGAGGTTCTTGTAAACAGAGGCATCCCAAACTTTCGGGTGGCTGTGTCTTTTTTATTTTAATTTCCCTAAGCTATAGGACCATAAGTGGCAGTGCCCTAGGCTGTGTTGCTTTGTTTTTTAGATGTTTCAGGAAACACCATACACTTCTCCCGAGGGGTTGTTGGCAATTTACATCCCGCCCATCAGCATAACAAGGCTCCCAGTTCTCCATGGCCTGTCCTGCCTTTCTGGATTTTACACTTTTTTCAGATGGCCCTTTTGACCGGGGGGAAGTGAGACTTCATTGTAGTGCAGATTTCCTTTGCAAGCTTGCTTGGTTGGCCAAAAAGGGCGTATGCGTTTTTTCCTGAATATATTCAGGAAAAAACGCATACGCCCTTTTTGGCCAAGTGCATCATTGTGGACGTTCTGCCTCTTTTCCTATGCTTTCAATGCAATTCCAGTCTACCTCCTGAAATCGGTTTCCTGCAATTCTGCCCCGCTTTCAAGTCCTCTTGGCAGCCTTACTTCAGTCTATTTTTGGACGATAGCTGTCATTTATAACTCTGCAGGTTTGTGAATTACAGTGCCCCTGAGCTCCTTTCTTCAACTCGCTTTCTTTTGAGCTGGCCGCAACACCGCAGGATGGCTTCAGGCCCTAATCTGGTTCCGGTACGGCACGCTGAGCCTTTGGTTATTTCCTCTTCCTGGTGGGAAATGAGAGTTAAATTTGCCCGTCCAGACACCTCCAGCTAGCCTCTCATTGGTTCTTGCTATTCCTGTTCATCTTCCGCAGAAATTGCAAACTGGGCCAAACAGGAGGTTAAAGGGACTGACTCTCCAAGTCGGGAGAGTGTTAGTAAAGCGTCTGGAATGTTGCACCCGAGTACCAGGGTACGAAAACTGACATATTTGAACACGTCTCCCGATCACATGGTTGATCATACTCTAGGTTCCACATGCATGTTTTAGCTGAAGGAAGAATACCTTAAACCTGGGTAGTTGAAACCCGTGGAATGGGTACCATGCAATATGATTTCAAAGGGTCTTCATTTGCTCACCGAACCTCTCCAATCCTATCACTGCTGCGTTTATGCCCCTGTACACATGCTTGATTCTCTTTCGGAGACATAGCAATCCATAGGTTTTAAGATACTTACTAGTCAGGTACATTCTTAGGCGTTTAATATGCGGTGTTGAATCCATTTCGTTGAGCAAGGAGTAGCTCTTGTCTATTCCATATTTGACTTAAGGAACTTTATCTGTGCTCATTTCAATCTCTGGTTTTATGCAGCACCCCAACTCACCTTTACCCTTAAGCAAGCATAAGTTGGTTTTCTAAATTTGAGTCCCTGTTCTGTTCTGTAATTCAGTTCCTGTGTAGCCAAGTTTACATTCTGTGTATTACTGATATCTTATGATGTTTCTTTTTCTGTGTGACTTACTTCAGTTAGAATCATCATACCTGAATCCACTCATTGTGATGCTAAGGGCCTGATGACATAAATTTCATTGCTGAGTGATATTGCTTTGTAAGTGAATACCACAACTTCTTTATCCATTTTTCACTTTCTGCGATGTTGAACTTGTACTGTAAACGAGGTTCTTGTAAACAGAGCCGTTCCAAACTTTGGGGTGGCTGTGTCTTTTTGATTTTAATTTCCCTAAGCTATAGGACCATAAGTGGAAGTGCCCTAGGCTCTGTTGCTTTGTTTCTTAGATGTTTCAGGAAACACCATACACTTCTCCCGAGTGTCTGTTGGCAATTTACATCCCGCCCATCAGCATAACAAGGCTCCCAGTTGTCCATGGCCTGTCCTGCCTTTCTGGATTTTACACTTTTTTCAGATGGCCCTTTTGACCGGGGGGAAGTGAGACTTCATTGTAGTGCAGATTTCCTTTGCAAGCTTGCTTGGTTGGCCAAAAAGGGCGTATGCGTTTTTTCCTGAATATATTCAGGAAAAAACGCATACGCCCTTTTTGGCCAAGTGCATCATTGTGGACGTTCTGCCTCTTTTCCTATGCTTTCAATGCAATTCCAGTCTACCTCCTGAAATCGGTTTCCTGCAATTCTGCCCTGCTTTCAAGTCCTCTTGGCAGCCTTACTTCAGTCTATTTTTGGACGATAGCTGTCATTTATAACTCTGCAGGTTTGTGAATTACAGTGCCCCTGAGCTCCTTTCTTCAACTCGCTTTCTTTTGAGCTGGCCGCAACACTGCAGGATGGCTTCAGGCCCTAATCTGGTTCCGGCACGGCACGCTGAGCCTTTGGTTATTTCCTCTTCCTGGTGGGAAATGAGAGTTAAATTTGCCCGTCCAGACACCTCCAGCTAGCCTCTCATTGGTTCTCGCTATTCCTGTTCATCTTCCGCAGAAATTGCAAACTGGGCCAAACAGGAGGTTAAAGGGACTGACTCTCCAAGTGGGGAGAGTGTTAGTAAAGCGTCTGGAATGTTGCACCCGAGTACCAGGGGAGGAAAACTGAGACATATTTGAACACGTCTCCCGATCACATGGTTGATCATACTCTAGGTTCCACATGCATGTTTTAGCGGAAGGAAGAATACCTTAAAACTGGGTAGTTGAAACCCGTGGAATGGGTAACATGCAATATGACTTCAAAGGGTCTTCATTTGCTCACCGAACCTCTCCAATCCTATCACTGCTGCGTTTATGCCCCTGTACACATGCTTGATTCTCTTTCAGAGACATAGCAATCCATAGGTTTTAAGATACTTACTAGTCAGGTACATTCTTAGGAGTTTAATATGCGGTGTTGAGTCCATTTCGTTGAGCAAGGAGTAGCTCTTGTCTATTCCATATTTGACTTAAGGAATTTTATCTGTGCTCATTTCAATCTCTGGTTTTATGCAGCACCCCAACTCACCTTTACCCTTAAGCAAGCATAAGTTGGTTTTCTAAATTTGAGACCCTGTTCTGTTCTGTAATTCAGTTCCTGTGTAGCCAAGTTTACATTCCGTGTATTACTGATATCTTATGATGTTTCTTTTTCTGTGTGACTTATTTCAGTTAGAATCATCATACCTGAATCCACTCATTGTGATGCTAAGGGCCTGATGACATAGATTTCATTGCTGAGTGATATTGCTTTGTAAGTAAATACCACAACTTCTTTATCCATTTTTCACTTTCTGCGATGTTGAACTTGTACTGTAAACGAGGTTCTTGTAAACAGAGCCGTTCCAAACTTTGGGGTGGCTGTGTCTTTTTGATTTTAATTTCCCTAAGCTATAGGACCATAAGTGGAAGTGCCCTAGGTTCTGTTGCTTTGTTTTTTAGATGTTTCAGGAAACACCATATACTTCTCCCGAGTGGTTGTTGGCAATTTACATCCCGCCCATCAGCATAACAAGGCTCCCAGTTGTCCATGGCCTGTCCTGCCTTTCTGGATTTTACACTTTTTTCAGATGGCCCTTTTGACCGGGGGGAAGTGAGACTTCATTGTAGTGCAGATTTCCTTTGCAAGCTTGCTTGGTTGGCCAAAAAGGGCGTATGCGTTTTTTCCTGAATATATTCAGGAAAAAACGCATACGCCCTTTTTGGCCAAGTGCATCATTGTGGACGTTCTGCCTCTTTTCCTATGCTTTCAATGCAATTCCAGTCTACCTCCTGAAATCGGTTTCCTGCAATTCTGCCCCGCTTTCAAGTCCTCTTGGCAGCCTTACTTCAGTGTATTTTTGGACGATAGCTGTCATTTATAACTCTGCAGGTTTGTGAATTACAGTGCCCCTGGGCTCCTTTCTTCAACTCGCTTTCTTTTGAGCTGGCCGCAACACCACAGGATGGCTTCAGGCCCTAATCTGGCTCCGGTACGGCACGCTGAGCCTTTGGTTATTTCCTCTTCCTGGTGGGAAATGAGAGTTAAATTTGCCCGTCCAGACACCTCCAGCTAGCCTCTCATTGGTTCTCGCTATTCCTGTTCATCTTCCGCAGAAATTGCAAACTGGGCCAAACAGGAGGTTAAAGGGACTGACTCTCCAAGTCGGGAGAGTGTTATAAAGCGTCTGGAATGTTGCACCCGAGTACCAGGGGGGGAAAACTGAGACATATTTGAACACGTCTCCCTTTCACATGGTTGATCATACTTGGGTTCCCCATGCATGTTTTAGCTGAAGGAAGAATACCTTAAACCTGGGTAGTTGAAACCCGTGGAATGGGTACCATGCAATATGACTTCAAAGGGTCTTCATTTGCTCACCGAACCTCTCCAATCCTATCACTGCTGCGTTTATGCCCCTGTACACATGCTTGATTCTCTTTCGGAGACATAGCAATCCATAGGTTTTAAGATACTTACTAGTCAGGTACATTCTTAGGCGTTTAATATGCGGTGTTGAGTCCATTTCGTTGAGCAAGGAGTAGCTCTTGTCTATTCCATATTTGGCTTAAGGAACTTTATCTGTGCTCATTTCAATCTCTGGTTTTATGCAGCACCCCAACTCACCTTTCCCCTTAAGCAAGCATAAGTTGGTTTTCTAAATTTGAGACCCTGTTCTGTTCTGTAATTCAGTTCCTGTGTAGCCAAGTTTACATTCCGTGTATTACTGATATCTTATGATGTTTCTTTTTCTGTGTGACTTATTTCAGTTAGAATCATCATACCTGAATCCACTCATTGTGATGCTAAGGGCCTGATGACATAGAATTCATTGCTGAGTGATATTGCTTTGTAAGTAAATACCACAACTTCTTTATCCATTTTTCACTTTCTGCGATGTTGAACTTGTACGGTAAACGAGGTTCTTGTAAACAGAGGCGTCCCAAACTTTGGGGTGGCTGTGTCTTTTTGATTTTAATTTCCCTAAGCTATAGGACCATAAGTGGCAGTGCCCTAGGCTCTGTTGCTTTGTTTTTTAGATGTTTCAGGAAACACCATACACTTCTCCCGAGTGTCTGTTGGCAATTTACATCCCGTCCATCAGCATAACAAGGCTCCCAGTTCTCCATGGCCTGTCCTGCCTTTCTGGATTTTACACTTTTTTCAGATGGCCCTTTTGACCGGGGGGAAGTGAGACTTCATTGTAGTGCAGATTTCCTTTGCAAGCTTGCTTGGTTGGCCAAAAAGGGCGTATGCGTTTTTTCCTGAATATATTCAGGAAAAAACGCATACGCCCTTTTTGGCCAAGTGCATCATTGTGGACGTTCTGCCTCTTTTCCTATGCTTTCAATGCAATTCCAGTCTACCTCCTGAAATCGGTTTCCTGCAATTCTGCCCCGCTTTCAAGTCCTCTTGGCAGCCTTACTTCAGTCTATTTTTGGACGATAGCTGTCATTTATAACTCTGCAGGTTTGTGAATTACAGTGCCCCTGAGCTCCTTTCTTCAACTCGCTTTCTTGTGACCTGGCCGCAACACCGCAGGATGGCTTCAGGCCCTAATCTGGTTCCGGCACGGCACGCTGAGCCTTTGGTTATTTCCTCTTCCTGGTGGGAAATGAGAGTTAAATTTGCCCGTCCAGACACCTCCAGCTAGTCTCTCATTGGTTCTCGCTATTCCTGTTCATCTTCCGCAGAAATTGCAAACTGGGCCAAACAGGAGGTTAAAGGGACTGACTCTCCAAGTCGGGAGAGTGTTAGTAAAGCGTCTGGAATGTTGCACCCGAGTACCAGGGGAGGAAAACTGAGACATATTTGAACACGTCTCCCGTTCACATGGTTGATCATACTTGGGTTCCACATGCATGTTTTAGCTGAAGGAAGAATACCTTAAACCTGGAGAGTTGAGACCCTTCTAATGGGTACCATGCAATATGACTTCAAAGGGTCTTCATTTGCTCACCGAACCTCTCCAATCCTATCACTGCTGCGTTTATGCCCCTGTACACACGCTTGATTCTCTTTTGGAGACATAGCAATCCATAGGTTTTAAGATACTTACTAGTCAGTTACATTCTTAGGCGTTTAATATGCGGTGTTGAATCCATTTCGTTGAGCAAGGAGTAGCTCTTGTCTATTCCATATTTGGCTTAAGGAACTTTATCTGTGCTCATTTCAATCTCTGGTTTTATGCAGCACCCCAACTCACCTTTACCCTTAAGCAAGCATAAGTTGGTTTTCTAAATTTGAGTCCCTGTTCTGTTCTGTAATTCAGTTCCTGTGTAGCCAAGTTTACATTCTGTGTATTACTGATATCTTATGATGTTTCTTTTTCTGTGTGACTTACTTCAGTTAGAATCATCATACCTGAATCCACTCATTGTGATGCTAAGGGCCTGATGACATAAATTTCATTGCTGAGTGATATTGCTTTGTAAGTGAATACCACAACTTCTTTATCCATTTTTCACTTTCTGCGATGTTGAACTTGTACTGTAAACGAGGTTCTTGTAAACAGAGTCGTTCCAAACTTTGGGGTGGCTGTGTCTTTTTGATTTTAATTTCCCTAAGCTATAGGACCATAAGTGGAAGTGCCCTAGGCTCTGTTGCTTTGTTTTTTAGATGTTTCAGGAAACACCATACACTTCTCCCGAGTGTCTGTTGGCAATTTACATCCCGCCCATCAGCATAACAAGGCTCCCAGTTCTCCATGGTCTGTCCTGCCTTTCTGGATTTTACACTTTTTTCAGATGGCCCTTTTGACCGGGGGGAAGTGAGACTTCATTGTAGTGCAGATTTCCTTTGCAAGCTTGCTTGGTTGGCCAAAAAGGGCGTATGCGTTTTTTCCTGAATATATTCAGGAAAAAACGCATACGCCCTTTTCGGCCAAGTGCATCATTGTGGACGTTCTGCCTCTTTTCCTATGCTTTCAATGCAATTCCAGTCTACCTCCTGAAATCGGTTTCCTGCAATTCTGCCCCGCTTTCAAGTCCTCTTGGCAGCCTTACTTCAGTCTATTTTTGGACGATAGCTGTCATTTATAACTCTGCAGGTTTGTGAATTACAGTGCCCCTGAGCTCCTTTCTTCAACTCGCTTTCTTGTGACCTGGCCGCAACACTGCAGGATGTCTTCAGGCCCTAATCTGGTTCCGGCACGGCACGCTGAGCCTTTGGTTATTTCCTCTTCCTGGTGGGAAATGAGAGTTAAATTTGCCCGTCCAGACACCTCCAGCTAGCCTCTCATTGGTTCTCGCTATTCCTGTTCATCTTCCGCAGAAATTGCAAACTGGGCCAAACAGGAGGTTAAAGGGACTGACTCTCCAAGTGGGGAGAGTGTTAGTAAAGCGTCTGGAATGTTGCACCCGAGTACCAGGGGAGGAAAACTGAGACATATTTGAACACGTCTCCCGATCACATGGTTGATCATACTCTAGGTTCCACATGCATGTTTTAGCTGAAGGAAGAATACCTTAAAACTGGGTAGTTGAAACCCGTGGAATGGGTAACATGCAATATGACTTCAAAGGGTCTTCATTTGCTCACCGAACCTCTCCAATCCTATCACTGCTGCGTTTATGCCCCTGTACACATGCTTGATTCTCTTTCAGAGACATAGCAATCCATAGGTTTTAAGATACTTACTAGTCAGGTACATTCTTAGGAGTTTAATATGCGGTGTTGAGTCCATTTCGTTGAGCAAGGAGTAGCTCTTGTCTATTCCATATTTGACTTAAGGAACTTTATCTGTGCTCATTTCAATCTCTGGTTTTATGCAGCACCCCAACTCACCTTTACCCTTAAGCAAGCATAAGTTGGTTTTCTAAATTTGAGACCCTGTTCTGTTCTGTAATTCAGTTCCTGTGTAGCCAAGTTTACATTCCGTGTATTACTGATATCTTATGATGTTTCTTTTTCTGTGTGACTTATTTCAGTTAGAATCATCATACCTGAATCCACTCATTGTGATGCTAAGGGCCTGATGACATAGATTTCATTGCTGAGTGATATTGCTTTGTAAGTAAATACCACAACTTCTTTATCCATTTTTCACTTTCTGCGATGTTGAACTTGTACTGTAAACGAGGTTCTTGTAAACAGAGCCGTTCCAAACTTTGGGGTGGCTGTGTCTTTTTGATTTTAATTTCCCTAAGCTATAGGACCATAAGTGGAAGTGCCCTAGGTTCTGTTGCTTTGTTTTTTAGATGTTTCAGGAAACACCATATACTTCTCCCGAGTGGTTGTTGGCAATTTACATCCCGCCCATCAGCATAACAAGGCTCCCAGTTCTCCATGGCCTGTCCTGCCTTTCTGGATTTTACACTTTTTTCAGATGGCCCTTTTGACCGGGGGGAAGTGAGACTTCATTGTAGTGCAGATTTCCTTTGCAAGCTTGCTTGGTTGGCCAAAAAGGGCGTATGCGTTTTTTCCTGAATATATTCAGGAAAAAACGCATACGCCCTTTTTGGCCAAGTGCATCATTGTGGACGTTCTGCCTCTTTTCCTATGCTTTCAATGCAATTCCAGTCTACCTCCTGAAATCGGTTTCCTGCAATTCTGCCCCGCTTTCAAGTCCTCTTGGCAGCCTTACTTCAGTGTATTTTTGGACGATAGCTGTCATTTATAACTCTGCAGGTTTGTGAATTACAGTGCCCCTGGGCTCCTTTCTTCAACTCGCTTTCTTTTGAGCTGGCCGCAACACCACAGGATGGCTTCAGGCCCTAATCTGGTTCCGGTACGGCACGCTGAGCCTTTGGTTATTTCCTCTTCCTGTTGGGAAATGAGAGTTAAATTTGCCCGTCCAGCACCTGCAGCTAGCCTCTCATTGGTTCTCGCTATTCCTGTTCATCTTCCGCAGAAATTGCAAACTGGGCCAAACAGGAGGTTAAAGGGACTGACTCTCCAAGTCGGGAGAGTGTTATAAAGCGTCTGGAATGTTGCACCCGAGTACCAGGGGAGGAAAACTGAGACATATTTGAACACGTCTCCCGTTCACATGGTTGATCATACTCTGGGTTCCACATGCATGTTTTAGCTGAAGGAAGAATACCTTAAACCTGGAGAGTTGAGACCCGTGTAATGGGTACCATGCAATATGACTTCAAAGGGTCTTCATTTGCTCACCGAACCTCTCCAATCCTATCACTGCTGCGTTTATTCCCCTGTACACACGCTTGATTCTCTTTTGGAGACATAGCAATCCATAGGTTTTAAGATACTTACTAGTCAGGTACATTCTTAGGGGTTTAATATGGGGTTTTGAGTCCATTTCGTTGAGCAAGGAGTAGCTCTTGTCTATTCCATATTTGGCTTAAGGAACTTTATCTGTGCTCATTTCAATCTCTGGTTTTATGCAGCACCCCAACTCACCTTTCCCCTTAAGCAAGCATAAGTTGGTTTTCTAAATTTGAGACCCTGTTCTGTTCTGGAATGCAGTTCCTGTGTAGCCAAGTTTACATTCCGTGTATTAGTGATATCTTATGATGTTTCTTTTTCTGTGTGACTTATTTCAGTTAGAATCATCGTACCTGAATCCACTCATTATGCTGCTACAGGCCTGATGACATAGATTTCATTGCTGAGTGATACTGCATTGTACGTAAGTACCACAAGTTCTTTATCCATTTTTCACTTTCTGCGATGTTGAACTTGTACTGTAAACGAGGTTCTTGTAAACAGAGGCGTCCCAAACATTGGGGTGGCTGCGTCTTTTTGATTTTAATTTCCCTAAGCTATAGGACCATAAGTGGCAGTGCCCTAGGCTCTGTTGCTTTGTTTTTTAGATGTTTCAGGAAACACCATACACTTCTCCCGAGTGTCTGTTGGCAATTTACATCCCGCCGATCAGCATAACAAGGCTCCCAGTTCTCCATGGTCTGTCCTGCCTTTCTGGATTTTACACTTTTTTCAGATGGCCCTTTTGACCGGGGGGAAGTGAGACTTCATTGTAGTGCAGATTTCCTTTGCAAGCTTGCTTGGTTGGCCAAAAAGGGCGTATGCGTTTTTTCCTGAATATATTCAGGAAAAAACGCATACGCCCTTTTCGGCCAAGTGCATCATTGTGGACGTTCTGCCTCTTTTCCTATGCTTTCAATGCAATTCCAGTCTACCTCCTGAAATCGGTTTCCTGCAATTCTGCCCCGCTTTCAAGTCCTCTTGGCAGCCTTACTTCAGTCTATTTTTGGACGATAGCTGTCATTTATAACTCTGCAGGTTTGTGAATTACAGTGCCCCTGAGCTCCTTTCTTCAACTCGCTTTCTTTTCAGCTGGCCGCAACACTGCAGGATGGCTTCAGGCCCTAATCTGGTTCCGGTACGGCACGCTGAGCCTTTGGTTATTTCCTCTTCCTGGTGGGAAATGAGAGTTAAATTTGCCCGTCCAGACACCTCCAGCTAGCCTCTCATTGGTTCTTGCTATACCTGTTCATCTTCCGCAGAAATTGCAAACTGGGCCAAACAGGAGGTTAAAGGGACTGACTCTCCAAGTCGGGAGAGTGTTAGTAAAGCGTCTGGAATGTTGCACCCGAGTACCAGGGTACGAAAACTGACATATTTGAACACTTCTCCCGATCACATGGTTGATCATACTCTAGGTTCCACATGCATGTTTTAGCTGAAGGAAGAATACCTTAAACCTGGGTAGTTGAAACCCGTGGAATGGATACCATGCAATATGACTTCAAAGGGTCTTCATTTGCTCACCGAACCTCTCCAATCCTATCACTGCTGCGTTTATGCCCCTGTACACATGCTTGATTCTCTTTCGGAGACATAGCAATCCATAGGTTTTAAGATACTTACTAGTCAGGTACATTCTTAGGCGTTTAATATGCGGTGTTGAGTCCATTTCGTTGAGCAAGGAGTAGCTCTTGTCTATTCCATATTTGGCTTAAGGAACTTTATCTGTGCTCATTTCAATCTCTGGTTTTATGCAGCACCCCAACTCACCTTTACCCTTAAGCAAGCATAAGTTGGTTTTCTAAATTTGAGTCCCTGTTCTGTTCTGTAATTCAGTTCCTGTGTAGCCAAGTTTACATTCCATGTATTACTGATATCTTATGATGTTTCTTTTTCTGTGTGACTTATTTCAGTTAGAATCATCATACCTGAATCCACTCATTGTGCTGCTAAGGGCCTGATGACACAGATTTCATTGCTGAGTGATATTGCTTTGTAAGTAAATACCACAACTTCTTTATCCATTTTTCACTTTCTGCGATGTTGAACTTGTACTGTAAACGAGGTTCTTGTAAACAGAGCCGTTCCAAACTTTGGGGTGGCTGTGTCTTTTTGATTTTAATTTCCCTAAGCTATAGGACCATAAGTGGAAGTGCCCTAGGTTCTGTTGCTTTGTTTTTTAGATGTTTCAGGAAACACCATACACTTCTCCTGAGTGTCTGTTGGCAATTTACATCCCGCCCATCAGCATAACAAGGCTCCCAGTTCTCCATGGCCTGTCCTGCCTTTCTGGATTTTACACTTTTTTCAGATGGCCCTTTTGACCGGGGGGAAGTGAGACTTCATTGTAGTGCAGATTTCTTTTGCAAGCTTGCTTGGTTGGCCAAAAAGGGCGTATGCGTTTTTTCCTGAATATATTCAGGAAAAAACGCATACGCCCTTTTTGGCCAAGTGCATCATTGTGGACGTTCTGCCTCTTTTCCTATGCTTTCAATGCAATTCCAGTCTACCTCCTGAAATTGGTTTCCTGCAATTCTGCCCCGCTTTCAAGTCCTCTTGGCAGCCTTACTTCAGTCTATTTTTGGACGATAGCTGTCATTTATAACTCTGCAGGTTTGTGAATTACAGTGCCCCTGAGCTCCTTTCTTCAACTCGCTTTCTTTTGAGCTGGCCGCAACACCGCAGGATGGCTTCAGGCCCTAATCTGGTTCCGGTACGGCACGCTGAGCCTTTGGTTATTTCCTCTTCCTAGTGGGAAATGAGAGTTAAATTTGCCCGTCCAGACACCTCCAGCTAGCCTCTCATTGGTTCTCGCTATTCCTGTTCATCTTCCGCAGAAATTTCAAACTGGGCCAAACAGGAGGTTAAAGGCGCTGACTCTCCAAGTGGGGAGAGTGTTAGTAAAGCGTCTGGAATGTTGCACCCGAGTACCAGGGGAGGAAAACTGAGACATATTTGAACACGTCTCCCGTTCACATGGTTGATCATACTTGGGTTCCACATGCATGTTTTAGCTGAAGGAAGAATACCTTAAACCTGGAGAGTTAAGACCCGTGTAATGGGTACCATGCAATATGACTTCAAAGGGTCTTCATTTGCTCACCGAACCTCTCCAATCCTATCACTGCTGCGTTTATGCCCCTGTACACACGCTTGATTCTCTTTTGGAGACATAGCAATCCATAGGTTTTAAGATACTTACTAGTCAGGTACATTCTTAGGCGTTTAATATGGGGTGTTGAGTCCATTTCGTTGAGCAAGGAGTAGCTCTTGTCTATTCCATATTTGGCTTAAGGAACTTTATCTGTGCTCATTTCAATCTCTGGTTTTATGCAGCACCCCAACTCACCTTTCCCCTTAAGCAAGCATAAGTTGGTTTTCTAAATTTGAGACCCTGTTCTGTTCTGTAATTCAGTTCCTGTGTAGCCAAGTTTACATTCCGTGTATTAGTGATATCTTATGATGTTTCTTTTTCTGTGTGACTTATTTCAGTTAGAATCATCGTACCTGCATCCACTCATTGTGCTGCTAAGGGCCTGATGACACAGATTTCATTGCTGAGTGATATTGCTTTGTAAGTAAATACCACAACTTCTTTATCCATTTTTCACTTTCTGCGATGTTGAACTTGTACTGTAAACGAGGTTCTTGTAAACAGAGCCGTTCCAAACTTTGGGGTGGCTGTGTCTTTTTGATTTTAATTTCCCTAAGCTATAGGACCGTAAGTGGAAGTGCCCTAGGTTCTGTTGCTTTGTTTTTTAGATGTTTCAGGAAACACCATACACTTCTCCCGAGTGGTTGTTGGCAATTTACATCCCGCCCATCAGCATAACAAGGCTCCCAGTTCTCCATGGCCTGTCTTGTCTTTCTGGATTTTACACTTTTTTCAGATGGCCCTTTTGACCGGGGGGAAGTGAGACTTCATTGTAGTGCAGATTTCCTTTGCAAGCTTGCTTGGTTGGCCAAAAAGGGCGTATGCGTTTTTTCCTGAATATATTCAGGAAAAAACGCATACGCCCTTTTTGGCCACGTGCATCATTGTGGACGTTCTGCCTCTTTTCCTATGCTTTCAATGCAATTCCAGTCTACCTCTTGAAATCGGTTTCCTGCACTTCTGCCCCGCTTTCAAGTCCTCTTGGCAGCCTTACTTCAGTCTATTTTTGGACGATAGCTGTCATTTATAAGTCTGCAGGTTTGTGAATTACAGTGCCCCTGAGCTCCTTTCTTCAACTCGCTTTCTTGTGACCTGGCCGCAACACCGCAGGATGGCTTCAGGCCCTAATCTGGTTCTGGCACGGCACGCTGAGCCTTTGGTTAATTCCTCTTCCTGGTGGGAAATGAGAGTTAAATTTGCCCGTCCAGACACCTCCAGCTAGTCTCTCATTGGTTCTCGCTATTCCTGTTCATCTTCCGCAGAAATTGCAAACTGGGCCAAACAGGAGGTTAAAGGGACTGACTCTCCAAGTCGGGAGAGTGTTAGTAAAGCGTCTGGAATGTTGCACCCGAGTACCAGGGGAGGAAAACTGAGACATATTTGAACACGTCTCCCGATCACATGGTTGATTATACTCTAGGTTCCACGTGCATGTTTTAGCTGAAGGAAGAATACCTTAAACCTGGAGAGTTGAGACCCGTGTAATGCGTACCATGCAATATGACTTCAAAGGGTCTTCATTTGCTCACTGAACCTCTCCAATCCTATCACTGCTGCGTTTATGCCCCTGTACACATGCTTGATTCTCTTTTGCAGACATAGCAATCCATAGGTTTTGCGATACTTACTAGTCAGGTACATTCTTAGGCGTTTAATATGCGGTGTTGAGTCCATTTCGTTGAGCAAGGAGTAGCTCTTGTCTATTCCATATTTGACTTAAGGAACTTTATCTGTGCTCATTTCAATCTCTGGTTTTATGCAGCACCCCAACTCACCTTTCCCCTTAAGCAAGCATAAGTTGTTTTTCTAAATTTGAGACCCTGTTCTGTTCTGTAATTCAGTTCCTGTGTAGCCAAGTTTACATTCCGTGTATTACTGATATCTTATGATGTTTCTTTTCTGTGTGACTTATTTCAGTTAGAATCATCATACCTGAATCCACTCATTGTGCTGCTATGGGCCTGATGACACAGATTTCATTGCTGAGTGATATTGCTTTGTAAGTAAATACCACAACTTCTTTATCCATTTTTCACTTTCTGCGATGTTGAACTTGTACTGTAAACGAGGTTCTTGTAAACAGAGCCGTTCGAAAGATTGGGGTGGCTGTGTCTTTTTGATTTTAATTTCCCTAAGCTATAGGACCATAAGTGGAAGTGCCCTAGGCTCTGTTGCTTTGTTTTTTAGATGTTTCAGGAAACACCATACACTTCTCCCGAGTGTCTGTTGGCAATTTACATCCCGCCCATCAGCATAACAAGGCTCCCAGTTGTCCATGGCCTGTCCTGCCTTTCTGGATTTTACACTTTTTTCAGATGGCCCTTTTGACCGGGGGGAAGTGAGACTTCATTGTAGTGCAGATTTCCTTTGCAAGCTTGCTTGGTTGGCCAAAAAGGGCGTATGCGTTTTTTCCTGAATATATTCAGGAAAAAACGCATACGCCCTTTTTGGCCAAGTGCATCATTGTGGACGTTCTGCCTCTTTTCCTATGCTTTCAATGCAATTCCAGTCTACCTCCTGAAATCGGTTTCCTGCAATTCTGCCCCGCTTTCAAGTCCTCTTGGCAGCCTTACTTCAGTCTATTTTTGGACGATAGCTGTCATTTATAACTCTGCAGGTTTGTGAATTACAGTGCCCCTGAGCTCCTTTCTTCAACTCGCTTTCTTTTGAGCTGGCCGCAACACTGCAGGATGGCTTCAGGCCCTAATCTGGTTCCGGCACGGCACGCTGAGCCTTTGGTTATTTCCTCTTCCTGGTGGGAAATGAGAGTTAAATTTGCCCGTCCAGACACCTCCAGCTAGCCTCTCATTGGTTCTCGCTATTCCTGTTCATCTTCCGCAGAAATTGCAAACTGGGCCAAACAGGAGGTTAAAGGGACTGACTCTCCAAGTGGGGAGAGTGTTAGTAAAGCGTCTGGAATGTTGCACCCGAGTACCAGGGGAGGAAAACTGAGACATATTTGAACACGTCTCCCGATCACATGGTTGATCATACTCTAGGTTCCACATGCATGTTTTAGCTGAAGGAAGAATCCCTTAAAACTGGGTAGTTGAAACCCGTGGAATGGGTAACATGCAATATGACTTCAAAGGGTCTTCATTTGCTCACCGAACCTCTCCAATCCTATCACTGCTGCGTTTATGCCCCTGTACACATGCTTGATTCTCTTTCAGAGACATAGCAATCCATAGGTTTTAAGATACTTACTAGTCAGGTACATTCTTAGGAGTTTAATATGCGGTGTTGAGTCCATTTCGTTGAGCAAGGAGTAGCTCTTGTCTATTCCATATTTGACTTAAGGAACTTTATCTGTGCTCATTTCAATCTCTGGTTTTATGCAGCACCCCAACTCACCTTTACCCTTAAGCAAGCATAAGTTGGTTTTCTAAATTTGAGACCCTGTTCTGTTCTGTAATTCAGTTCCTGTGTAGCCAAGTTTACATTCCGTGTATTACTGATATCTTATGATGTTTCTTTTTCTGTGTGACTTATTTCAGTTAGAATCATCATACCTGAATCCACTCATTGTGATGCTAAGGGCCTGATGACATAGATTTCATTGCTGAGTGATATTGCTTTGTAAGTAAATACCACAACTTCTTTATCCATTTTTCACTTTCTGCGATGTTGAACTTGTACTGTAAACGAGGTTCTTGTAAACAGAGCCGTTCCAAACTTTGGGGTGGCTGTGTCTTTTTGATTTTAATTTCCCTAAGCTATAGGACCATAAGTGGAAGTGCCCTAGGTTCTGTTGCTTTGTTTTTTAGATGTTTCAGGAAACACCATATACTTCTCCCGAGTGGTTGTTGGCAATTTACATCCCGCCCATCAGCATAACAAGGCTACCAGTTGTCCATGGCCTGTCCTGCCTTTCTGGATTTTACACTTTTTTCAGATGGCCCTTTTGACCGGGGGGAAGTGAGACTTCATTGTAGTGCAGATTTCCTTTGCAAGCTTGCTTGGTTGGCCAAAAAGGGCGTATGCGTTTTTTCCTGAATATATTCAGGAAAAAACGCATACGCCCTTTTTGGCCAAGTGCATCATTGTGGACGTTCTGCCTCTTTTCCTATGCTTTCAATGCAATTCCAGTCTACCTCCTGAAATCGGTTTCCTGCAATTCTGCCCCGCTTTCAAGTCCTCTTGGCAGCCTTACTTCAGTCTATTTTTGGACGATAGCTGTCATTTATAAGTCTGCAGGTTTGTGAATTACAGTGCCCCTGAGCTCCTTTCTTCAACTCGCTTTCTTGTGACCTGGCCGCAACACCGCAGGATGGCTTCAGGCCCTAATCTGGTTCTGGCACGGCACGCTGAGCCTTTGGTTAATTCCTCTTCCTGGTGGGAAATGAGAGTTAAATTTGCCCGTCCAGACACCTCCAGCTAGTCTCTCATTGGTTCTCGCTATTCCTGTTCATCTTCCGCAGAAATTGCAAACTGGGCCAAACAGGAGGTTAAAGGGACTGACTCTCCAAGTCGGGAGAGTGTTAGTAAAGCGTCTGGAATGTTGCACCCGAGTACCAGGGGAGGAAAACTGAGACATATTTGAACACGTCTCCCGATCACATGGTTGATTATACTCTAGGTTCCACATGCATGTTTTAGCTGAAGGAAGAATACCTTAAACCTGGAGAGTTGAGACCCGTGTAATGCGTACCATGCAATATGACTTCAAAGGGTCTTCATTTGCTCACTGAACCTCTCCAATCCTATCACTGCTGCGTTTATGCCCCTGTACACATGCTTGATTCTCTTTTGCAGACATAGCAATCCATAGGTTTTGCGATACTTACTAGTCAGGTACATTCTTAGGCGTTTAATATGCGGTGTTGAGTCCATTTCGTTGAGCAAGGAGTAGCTCTTGTCTATTCCATATTTGACTTAAGGAACTTTATCTGTGCTCATTTCAATCTCTGGTTTTATGCAGCACCCCAACTCACCTTTCCCCTTAAGCAAGCATAAGTTGTTTTTCTAAATTTGAGACCCTGTTCTGTTCTGTAATTCATTTCCTGTGTAGCCAAGTTTTCATTCCGTGTATTACTGATATCTTATGATGTTTCTTTTCTGTGTGACTTATTTCAGTTAGAATCATCATACCTGAATCCACTCATTGTGCTGCTATGGGCCTGATGACACAGATTTCATTGCTGAGTGATATTGCTTTGTAAGTAAATACCACAACTTCTTTATCCATTTTTCACTTTCTGTGATGTTGAACTTGTACTGTAAACGAGGTTCTTGTAAACAGAGGCGTCCCAAACTTGGGGTGGCTGTGTCTTTTTGATTTTAATTTCCCTAAGCTATAGGACCATAAGTGGCAGTGCCCTAGGCTCTGTTGCTTTGTTTTTTAGATGTTTCAGGAAACACCATACACTTCTCCCGAGTGTCTGTTGGCAATTTACATCCCGCCCATCAGCATAACAAGGCTCCCAGTTGTCCATGGCCTGTCCTGCCTTTCTGGATTTTACACTTTTTTCAGATGGCCCTTTTGACCGGGGGGAAGTGAGACTTCATTGTAGTGCAGATTTCCTTTGCAAGCTTGCTTGGTTGGCCAAAAAGGGCGTATGTGTTTTTTCCTGAATATATTCAGGAAAAAACGCATACGCCCTTTTTGGCCAAGTGCATCATTGTGGACGTTCTGCCTCTTTTCCTATGCTTTCAATGCAATTCCAGTCTACCTCCTGAAATCGGTTTCCTGCAATTCTGCCCCGCTTTCAAGTCCTCTTGGCAGCTTTACTTCAGTCTATTTTTGGACGATAGCTGTCATTTATAACTCTGCAGGTTTGTGAATTACAGTGCCCCTGAGCTCCTTTCTTCAACTCGCTTTCTTTTGAGCTGGCCGCAACACTGCAGGATGGCTTCAGGCCCTAATCTGGTTCCGGCACGGCACGCTGAGCCTTTGGTTATTTCCTCTTCCTGGTGGGAAATGAGAGTTAAATTTGCCCGTCCAGACACCTCCAGCTAGCCTCTCATTGGTTCTCGCTATTCCTGTTCATCTTCCGCAGAAATTGCAAACTGGGCCAAACAGGAGGTTAAAGGGACTGACTCTCCAAGTGGGGAGAGTGTTAGTAAAGCGTCTGGAATGTTGCACCCAAGTACCAGGGGAGGAAAACTGAGACATATTTGAACACGTCTCCCGATCACATGGTTGATCATACTCTAGGTTCCACATGCATGTTTTAGCTGAAGGAAGAATCCCTTAAAACTGGGTAGTTGAAACCCGTGGAATGGGTAACATGCAATATGACTTCAAAGGGTCTTCATTTGCTCACCGAACCTCTCCAATCCTATCACTGCTGCGTTTATGCCCCTGTACACATGCTTGATTCTCTTTCAGAGACATAGCAATCCATAGGTTTTAAGATACTTACTAGTCAGGTACATTCTTAGGAGTTTAATATGCGGTGTTGAGTCCATTTCGTTGAGCAAGGAGTAGCTCTTGTCTATTCCATATTTGACTTAAGGAACTTTATCTGTGCTCATTTCAATCTCTGGTTTTATGCAGCACCCCAACTCACCTTTACCCTTAAGCAAGCATAAGTTGGTTTTCTAAATTTGAGACCCTGTTCTGTTCTGTAATTCAGTTCCTGTGTAGCCAAGTTTACATTCCGTGTATTACTGATATCTTATGATGTTTCTTTTCTGTGTGACTTATTTCAGTTAGAATCATCATACCTGAATCCACTCATTGTGCTGCTAAGGGCCTGATGACACAGATTTCATTGCTGAGTGATATTGCTTTGTAAGTAAATACCACAACTTCTTTATCCATTTTTCACTTTCTGTGATGTTGAACTTGTACTGTAAACGAGGTTCTTGTAAACAGAGGCGTCCCAAACTTGGGGTGGCTGTGTCTTTTTGATTTTAATTTCCCTAAGCTATAGGACCATAAGTGGCAGTGCCCTAGGCTCTGTTGCTTTGTTTTTTAGATGTTTCAGGAAACACCATACACTTCTCCCGAGTGTCTGTTGGCAATTTACATCCCGCCCATCAGCATAACAAGGCTCCCAGTTGTCCATGGCCTGTCCTGCCTTTCTGGATTTTACACTTTTTTCAGATGGCCCTTTTGACCGGGGGGAAGTGAGACTTCATTGTAGTGCAGATTTCCTTTGCAAGCTTGCTTGGTTGGCCAAAAAGGGCGTATGTGTTTTTTCCTGAATATATTCAGGAAAAAACGCATACGCCCTTTTTGGCCAAGTGCATCATTGTGGACGTTCTGCCTCTTTTCCTATGCTTTCAATGCAATTCCAGTCTACCTCCTGAAATCGGTTTCCTGCAATTCTGCCCCGCTTTCAAGTCCTCTTGGCAGCTTTACTTCAGTCTATTTTTGGACGATAGCTGTCATTTATAACTCTGCAGGTTTGTGAATTACAGTGCCCCTGAGCTCCTTTCTTCAACTCGCTTTCTTTTGAGCTGGCCGCAACACTGCAGGATGGCTTCAGGCCCTAATCTGGTTCCGGCACGGCACGCTGAGCCTTTGGTTATTTCCTCTTCCTGGTGGGAAATGAGAGTTAAATTTGCCCGTCCAGACACCTCCAGCTAGCCTCTCATTGGTTCTCGCTATTCCTGTTCATCTTCCGCAGAAATTGCAAACTGGGCCAAACAGGAGGTTAAAGGGACTGACTCTCCAAGTGGGGAGAGTGTTAGTAAAGCGTCTGGAATGTTGCACCCAAGTACCAGGGGAGGAAAACTGAGACATATTTGAACACGTCTCCCGATCACATGGTTGATCATACTCTAGGTTCCACATGCATGTTTTAGCTGAAGGAAGAATCCCTTAAAACTGGGTAGTTGAAACCCGTGGAATGGGTAACATGCAATATGACTTCAAAGGGTCTTCATTTGCTCACCGAACCTCTCCAATCCTATCACTGCTGCGTTTATGCCCCTGTACACATGCTTGATTCTCTTTCAGAGACATAGCAATCCATAGGTTTTAAGATACTTACTAGTCAGGTACATTCTTAGGAGTTTAATATGCGGTGTTGAGTCCATTTCGTTGAGCAAGGAGTAGCTCTTGTCTATTCCATATTTGACTTAAGGAACTTTATCTGTGCTCATTTCAATCTCTGGTTTTATGCAGCACCCCAACTCACCTTTACCCTTAAGCAAGCATAAGTTGGTTTTCTAAATTTGAGACCCTGTTCTGTTCTGTAATTCAGTTCCTGTGTAGCCAAGTTTACATTCCGTGTATTACTGATATCTTATGATGTTTCTTTTTCTGTGTGACTTATTTCAGTTAGAATCATCATACCTGAATCCACTCATTGTGATGCTAAGGGCCTGATGACATAGATTTCATTGCTGAGTGATATTGCTTTGTAAGTAAATACCACAACTTCTTTATCCATTTTTCACTTTCTGCGATGTTGAACTTGTACTGTAAACGAGGTTCTTGTAAACAGAGCCGTTCCAAACTTTGGGGTGGCTGTGTCTTTTTGATTTTAATTTCCCTAAGCTATAGGACCATAAGTGGAAGTGCCCTAGGTTCTGTTGCTTTGTTTTTTAGATGTTTCAGGAAACACCATATACTTCTCCCGAGTGGTTGTTGGCAATTTACATCCCGCCCATCAGCATAACAAGGCTCCCAGTTGTCCATGGCCTGTCCTGCCTTTCTGGATTTTACACTTTTTTCAGATGGCCCTTTTGACCGGGGGGAAGTGAGACTTCATTGTAGTGCAGATTTCCTTTGCAAGCTTGCTTGGTTGGCCAAAAAGGGCGTATGCGTTTTTTCCTGAATATATTCAGGAAAAAACGCATACGCCCTTTTTGGCCAAGTGCATCATTGTGGACGTTCTGCCTCTTTTCCTATGCTTTCAATGCAATTCCAGTCTACCTCCTGAAATCGGTTTCCTGCAATTCTGCCCCGCTTTCAAGTCCTCTTGGCAGCCTTACTTCAGTGTATTTTTGGACGATAGCTGTCATTTATAACTCTGCAGGTTTGTGAATTACAGTGCCCCTGGGCTCCTTTCTTCAACTCGCTTTCTTTTGAGCTGGCCGCAACACCACAGGATGGCTTCAGGCCCTAATCTGGTTCCGGTACGGCACGCTGAGCCTTTGGTTATTTCCTCTTCCTGTTGGGAAATGAGAGTTAAATTTGCCCGTCCAGACACCTCCAGCTAGCCTCTCATTGGTTCTCGCTATTCCTGTTCATCTTCCGCAGAAATTGCAAACTGGGCCAAACAGGAGGTTAAAGGGACTGACTCTCCAAGTCGGGAGAGTGTTATAAAGCGTCTGGAATGTTGCACCCGAGTACCAGGGGAGGAAAACTGAGACATATTTGAACACGTCTCCCGTTCACATGGTTGATCATACTCTGGGTTCCACATGCATGTTTTAGCTGAAGGAAGAATACCTTAAACCTGGAGAGTTGAGACCCGTGTAATGGGTACCATGCAATATGACTTCAAAGGGTCTTCATTTGCTCACCGAACCTCTCCAATCCTATCACTGCTGCGTTTATTCCCCTGTACACACGCTTGATTCTCTTTTGGAGACATAGCAATCCATAGGTTTTAAGATACTTACTAGTCAGGTACATTCTTAGGGGTTTAATAGGGGGTTTTGAGTCCATTTCGTTGAGCAAGGAGTAGCTCTTGTCTATTCCATATTTGGCTTAAGGAACTTTATCTGTGCTCATTTCAATCTCTGGTTTTATGCAGCACCCCAACTCACCTTTCCCCTTAAGCAAGCATAAGTTGGTTTTCTAAATTTGAGACCCTGTTCTGTTCTGGAATGCAGTTCCTGTGTAGCCAAGTTTACATTCCGTGTATTAGTGATATCTTATGATGTTTCTTTTTCTGTGTGACTTATTTCAGTTAGAATCATCGTACCTGAATCCACTCATTATGCTGCTACAGGCCTGATGACATAGATTTCATTGCTGAGTGATACTGCATTGTACGTAAGTACCACAAGTTCTTTATCCATTTTTCACTTTCTGCGATGTTGAACTTGTACTGTAAACGAGGTTCTTGTAAACAGAGGCGTCCCAAACTTTGGGGTGGCTGTGTCTTTTTGATTTTAATTTCCCTAAGCTATAGGACCATAAGTGGCAGTGCCCTAGGCTCTGTTGCTTTGTTTTTTAGATGTTTCAGGAAACACCATACACTTCTCCCGAGTGTCTGTTGGCAATTTACATCCCGCCGATCAGCATAACAAGGCTCCCAGTTCTCCATGGTCTGTCCTGCCTTTCTGGATTTTACACTTTTTTCAGATGGCCCTTTTGACCGGGGGGAAGTGAGACTTCATTGTAGTGCAGATTTCCTTTGCAAGCTTGCTTGGTTGGCCAAAAAGGGCGTATGTGTTTTTTCCTGAATATATTCAGGAAAAAACGCATACGCCCTTTTTGGCCAAGTGCATCATTGTGGACGTTCTGCCTCTTTTCCTATGCTTTCAATGCAATTCCAGTCTACCTCCTGAAATCGGTTTCCTGCAATTCTGCCCCGCTTTCAAGTCCTCTTGGCAGCTTTACTTCAGTCTATTTTTGGACGATAGCTGTCATTTATAACTCTGCAGGTTTGTGAATTACAGTGCCCCTGAGCTCCTTTCTTCAACTCGCTTTCTTTTGAGCTGGCCGCAACACTGCAGGATGGCTTCAGGCCCTAATCTGGTTCCGGCACGGCACGCTGAGCCTTTGGTTATTTCCTCTTCCTGGTGGGAAATGAGAGTTAAATTTGCCCGTCCAGACACCTCCAGCTAGCCTCTCATTGGTTCTCGCTATTCCTGTTCATCTTCCGCAGAAATTGCAAACTGGGCCAAACAGGAGGTTAAAGGGACTGACTCTCCAAGTGGGGAGAGTGTTAGTAAAGCGTCTGGAATGTTGCACCCGAGTACCAGGGGAGGAAAACTGAGACATATTTGAACACGTCTCCCGATCACATGGTTGATCATACTCTAGGTTCCACATGCATGTTTTAGCTGAAGGAAGAATCCCTTAAAACTGGGTAGTTGAAACCCGTGGAATGGGTAACATGCAATATGACTTCAAAGGGTCTTCATTTGCTCACCGAACCTCTCCAATCCTATCACTGCTGCGTTTATGCCCCTGTACACATGCTTGATTCTCTTTCAGAGACATAGCAATCCATAGGTTTTAAGATACTTACTAGTCAGGTACATTCTTAGGAGTTTAATATGCGGTGTTGAGTCCATTTCGTTGAGCAAGGAGTAGCTCTTGTCTATTCCATATTTGACTTAAGGAACTTTATCTGTGCTCATTTCAATCTCTGGTTTTATGCAGCACCCCAACTCACCTTTACCCTTAAGCAAGCATAAGTTGGTTTTCTAAATTTGAGACCCTGTTCTGTTCTGTAATTCAGTTCCTGTGTAGCCAAGTTTACATTCCGTGTATTACTGATATCTTATGATGTTTCTTTTTCTGTGTGACTTATTTCAGTTAGAATCATCATACCTGAATCCACTCATTGTGATGCTAAGGGCCTGATGACATAGATTTCATTGCTGAGTGATATTGCTTTGTAAGTAAATACCACAACTTCTTTATCCATTTTTCACTTTCTGCGATGTTGAACTTGTACTGTAAACGAGGTTCTTGTAAACAGAGCCGTTCCAAACTTTGGGGTGGCTGTGTCTTTTTGATTTTAATTTCCCTAAGCTATAGGACCATAAGTGGAAGTGCCCTAGGTTCTGTTGCTTTGTTTTTTAGATGTTTCAGGAAACACCATATACTTCTCCCGAGTGGTTGTTGGCAATTTACATCCCGCCCATCAGCATAACAAGGCTCCCAGTTGTCCATGGCCTGTCCTGCCTTTCTGGATTTTACACTTTTTTCAGATGGCCCTTTTGACCGGGGGGAAGTGAGACTTCATTGTAGTGCAGATTTCCTTTGCAAGCTTGCTTGGTTGGCCAAAAAGGGCGTATGCGTTTTTTCCTGAATATATTCAGGAAAAAACGCATACGCCCTTTTTGGCCAAGTGCATCATTGTGGACGTTCTGCCTCTTTTCCTATGCTTTCAATGCAATTCCAGTCTACCTCCTGAAATCGGTTTCCTGCAATTCTGCCCCGCTTTCAAGTCCTCTTGGCAGCCTTACTTCAGTGTATTTTTGGACGATAGCTGTCATTTATAACTCTGCAGGTTTGTGAATTACAGTGCCCCTGGGCTCCTTTCTTCAACTCGCTTTCTTTTGAGCTGGCCGCAACACCACAGGATGGCTTCAGGCCCTAATCTGGTTCCGGTACGGCACGCTGAGCCTTTGGTTATTTCCTCTTCCTGTTGGGAAATGAGAGTTAAATTTGCCCGTCCAGACACCTCCAGCTAGCCTCTCATTGGTTCTCGCTATTCCTGTTCATCTTCCGCAGAAATTGCAAACTGGGCCAAACAGGAGGTTAAAGGGACTGACTCTCCAAGTCGGGAGAGTGTTATAAAGCGTCTGGAATGTTGCACCCGAGTACCAGGGGAGGAAAACTGAGACATATTTGAACACGTCTCCCGTTCACATGGTTGATCATACTCTGGGTTCCACATGCATGTTTTAGCTGAAGGAAGAATACCTTAAACCTGGAGAGTTGAGACCCGTGTAATGGGTACCATGCAATATGACTTCAAAGGGTCTTCATTTGCTCACCGAACCTCTCCAATCCTATCACTGCTGCGTTTATTCCCCTGTACACACGCTTGATTCTCTTTTGGAGACATAGCAATCCATAGGTTTTAAGATACTTACTAGTCAGGTACATTCTTAGGGGTTTAATAGGGGGTTTTGAGTCCATTTCGTTGAGCAAGGAGTAGCTCTTGTCTATTCCATATTTGGCTTAAGGAACTTTATCTGTGCTCATTTCAATCTCTGGTTTTATGCAGCACCCCAACTCACCTTTCCCCTTAAGCAAGCATAAGTTGGTTTTCTAAATTTGAGACCCTGTTCTGTTCTGGAATGCAGTTCCTGTGTAGCCAAGTTTACATTCCGTGTATTAGTGATATCTTATGATGTTTCTTTTTCTGTGTGACTTATTTCAGTTAGAATCATCGTACCTGAATCCACTCATTATGCTGCTACAGGCCTGATGACATAGATTTCATTGCTGAGTGATACTGCATTGTACGTAAGTACCACAAGTTCTTTATCCATTTTTCACTTTCTGCGATGTTGAACTTGTACTGTAAACGAGGTTCTTGTAAACAGAGGCGTCCCAAACTTTGGGGTGGCTGTGTCTTTTTGATTTTAATTTCCCTAAGCTATAGGACCATAAGTGGCAGTGCCCTAGGCTCTGTTGCTTTGTTTTTTAGATGTTTCAGGAAACACCATACACTTCTCCCGAGTGTCTGTTGGCAATTTACATCCCGCCGATCAGCATAACAAGGCTCCCAGTTCTCCATGGTCTGTCCTGCCTTTCTGGATTTTACACTTTTTTCAGATGGCCCTTTTGACCGGGGGGAAGTGAGACTTCATTGTAGTGCAGATTTCCTTTGCAAGCTTGCTTGGTTGGCCAAAAAGGGCGTATGCGTTTTTTCCTGAATATATTCAGGAAAAAACGCATACGCCCTTTTTGGCCAAGTGCATCATTGTGGACGTTCTGCCTCTTTTCCTATGCTTTCAATGCAATTCCAGTCTACCTCCTGAAATCGGTTTCCTGCAATTCTGCCCCGCTTTCAAGTCCTCTTGGCAGCCTTACTTCAGTCTATTTTTGGACGATAGCTGTCATTTATAACTCTGCAGGTTTGTGAATTACAGTGCCCCTGAGCTCCTTTCTTCAACTCGCTTTCTTTTCAGCTGGCCGCAACACTGCAGGATGGCTTCAGGCCCTAATCTGGTTCCGGTACGGCACACTGAGCCTTTGGTTATTTCCTCTTCCTGGTGGGAAATGAGAGTTAAATTTGCCCGTCCAGACACCTCCAGCTAGCCTCTCATTGGTTCTTGCTATACCTGTTCATCTTCCGCAGAAATTGCAAACTGGGCCAAACAGGAGGTTAAAGGCACTGACTCTCCAAGTCGGGAGAGTGTTAGTAAAGCGTCTGGAATGTTGCACCCGAGTACCAGGGTACGAAAACTGACATATTTGAACACTTCTCCCGATCACATGGTTGATCATACTCTAGGTTCCACATGCATGTTTTAGCTGAAGGAAGAATACCTTAAACCTGGGTAGTTGAAACCCGTGGAATGGGTACCATGCAATATGACTTCAAAGGGTCTTCATTTGCTCACCGAACCTCTCCAATCCTATCACTGCTGCGTTTATGCCCCTGTACACATGCTTGATTCTCTTTCGGAGACATAGCAATCCATAGGTTTTAAGATACTTACTAGTCAGGTACATTCTTAGGCGTTTAATATGCGGTGTTGAGTCCATTTCGTTGAGCAAGGAGTAGCTCTTGTCTATTCCATATTTGACTTAAGGAACTTTATCTGTGCTCATTTCAATCTCTGGTTTTATGCAGCACCCCAACTCACCTTTACCCTTAAGCAAGCATAAGTTGGTTTTCTAAATTTGAGTCCCTGTTCTGTTCTGTAATTCAGTTCCTGTGTAGCCAAGTTTACATTCCATGTATTACTGATATCTTATGATGTTTCTTTTTCTGTGTGACTTACTTCAGTTAGAATCATCATACCTGAATCCACTCATTGTGCTGCTAAGGGCCTGATGACACAGATTTCATTACTGAGTGATATTGCTTTGTAAGTAAATACCACAACTTCTTTATCCATTTTTCACTTTCTGCGATGTTGAACTTGTACTGTAAACGAGGTTCTTGTAAACAGAGCCGTTCCAAACTTTGGGGTGGCTGTGTCTTTTTGATTTTAATTTCCCTAAGCTATAGGACCATAAGTGGAAGTGCCCTAGGTTCTGTTGCTTTGTTTTTTAGATGTTTCAGGAAACACCATACACTTCTCCTGAGTGTCTGTTGGCAATTTACATCCCGCCCATCAGCATAACAAGGCTCCCAGTTCTCCATGGCCTGTCCTGCCTTTCTGGATTTTACACTTTTTTCAGATGGCCCTTTTGACCGGGGGGAAGTGAGACTTCATTGTAGTGCAGATTTCTTTTGCAAGCTTGCTTGGTTGGCCAAAAAGGGCGTATGCGTTTTTTCCTGAATATATTCAGGAAAAAACGCATACGCCCTTTTTGGCCAAGTGCATCATTGTGGACGTTCTGCCTCTTTTCCTATGCTTTCAATGCAATTCCAGTCTACCTCCTGAAATCGGTTTCCTGCAATTCTGCCCCGCTTTCAAGTCCTCTTGGCAGCCTTACTTCAGTCTATTTTTGGACGATAGCTGTCATTTATAACTCTGCAGGTTTGTGAATTACAGTGCCCCTGAGCTCCTTTCTTCAACTCGCTTTCTTGTGACCTTGCCGCAACACTGCAGGATGGCTTCAGGCCCTAATCTGGTTCTGGCACGGCACGCTGAGCCTTTGGTTAATTCCTCTTCCTGGTGGGAAATGAGAGTTAAATTTGCCCGTCCAGACACCTCCAGCTAGTCTCTCATTGGTTCTCGCTATTCCTGTTCATCTTCCGCAGAAATTGCAAACTGGGCCAAACAGGAGGTTAAAGGGACTGACTCTCCAAGTCGGGAGAGTGTTAGTAAAGCGTCTGGAATGTTGCACCCGAGTACCAGGGGAGGAAAACTGAGACATATTTGAACACGTCTCCCGTTCACATGGTTGATCATACTTGGGTTCCACATGCATGTTTTAGCTGAAGGAAGAATACCTTAAACCTGGAGAGTTAAGACCCGTGTAATGGGTACCATGCAATATGACTTCAAAGGGTCTTCATTTGCTCACCGAACCTCTCCAATCCTATCACTGCTGCGTTTATGCCCCTGTACACATGCTTGATTCTCTTTCAGAGACATAGCAATCCATAGGTTTTAAGATACTTACTAGTCAGGTACATTCTTAGGCGTTTAATATGCGGTGTTGAGTCCATTTCGTTGAGCAAGGAGTAGCTCTTGTCTATTCCATATTTGGCTTAAGGAACTTTATCTGTGCTCATTTCAATCTCTGGTTTTATGCAGCACCCCAACTCACCTTTCCCCTTAAGCAAGCATAAGTTGGTTTTCTAAATTTGAGAACCTGTTCTGTTCTGTAATTCAGTTCCTGTGTAGCCAAGTTTACATTCCGTGTATTACTGATATCTTATGATGTTTCTTTTTCTGTGTGACTTATTTCAGTTAGAATCATCGTACCTGAATCCACTCATGATGCTGCTACGGGCCTGATGACATAGATTTCATTGCTGAGTGATACTGCATTGTACGTAAGTACCACAAGTTCTTTATCCATTTTTCACTTTCTGTGATATTGAACTTGTACGGTAAACGAGGTTCTTGTAAACAGAGGCGTCCCAAACTTTGGGGTGGCTGTGTCTTTTTGATTTTAATTTCCCTAAGCTATAGGACCATAAGTGGAAGTGCCCTAGGCTCTGTTGTTTTGTTTTTTAGATGTTTCAGGAAACACCATACACTTCTCCCGAGTGTCTGTTGGCAATTTACATCCCGCCCATCAGCATAACAAGGCTCCCAGTTCTCCATGGCCTGTCCTGCCTTTCTGGATTTTACACTTTTTTCAGATGGCCCTTTTGACCGGGGGGAAGTGAGACTTCATTGTAGTGCAGATTTCCTTTGCAAGCTTGCTTGGTTGGCCAAAAAGGGCGTATGCGTTTTTTCCTGAATATATTCAGGAAAAAACGCATACGCCCTTTTTGGCCAAGTGCATCATTGTGGACGTTCTGCCTCTTTTCCTATGCTTTCAATGCAATTCCAGTCTACCTCCTGAAATCGGTTTCCTGCAATTCTGCCCCGCTTTCAAGTCCTCTTGGCAGCCTTACTTCAGTCTATTTTTGGACGATAGCTGTCATTTATAACTCTGCAGGTTTGTGAATTACAGTGCCCCTGAGCTCCTTTCTTCAACTCGCTTTCTTGTGACCTGGCCGCAACACCGCAGGATGGCTTCAGGCCCTAATCTGGTTCCGGTACGGCACACTGAGCCTTTGGTTATTTCCTCTTCCTGGTGGGAAATGAGAGTTAAATTTGCCCGTCCAGACACCTCCAGCTAGTCTCTCATTGGTTCTCGCTATTCCTGTTCATCTTCCGCAGAAATTGCAAACTGTGCCAAACAGGAGGTTAAAGGCGCTGACTCTCCAAGTGGGGAGAGTGTTAGTAAAGCGTCTGGAATGTTGCACCCGAGTACCAGGGGAGGAAAACTGAGACATATTTGAACACGTCTCCCGATCACATGGTTGATCATACTCTGGGTTCCACATGCATGTTTTAGCTGAAGGAAGAATACCTAAAACCTGGGTAGTTGAAACCCGTGTAATGGGTACCATGCAATATGACTTCAAAGGGTCTTCATTTGCTCACCGAACCTCTCCAATCCTATCACTGCTGCGTTTATGCCCCTGTACACATGCTTGATTCTCTTTCGGAGACATAGCAATCCATAGGTTTTAAGATACTTACTAGTCAGGTACATTCTTAGGCGTTTAATATGCGGTGTTGAGTCCATTTCATTGAGCAAGGAGTAGCTCTTGTGTATTCCATATTTGGCTTAAGGAACTTTATCTGTGCTCATTTCAATCTCTGGTTTTATGCAGCAACCCAACTCACCTTTCCCCTTAAGCAAGCATAAGTTGGTTTTCTAAATTTGAGAACCTGTTCTGTTCTGTAATTCAGTTCCTGTGTAGCCAAGTTTACATTCCGTGTATTACTGATATCTTATGATGTTTCTTTTTCTGTGTGACTTATTTCAGTTAGAATCATCGTACCTGAATCCACTCATGATGCTGCTACGGGCCTGATGACATAGATTTCATTGCTGAGTGATACTGCATTGTACGTAAGTACCACAAGTTCTTTATCCATTTTTCACTTTCTGTGATATTGAACTTGTACGGTAAACGAGGTTCTTGTAAACAGAGGCGTCCCAAACTTTGGGGTGGCTGTGTCTTTTTGATTTTAATTTCCCTAAGCTATAGGACCATAAGTGGAAGTGCCCTAGGCTCTGTTGTTTTGTTTTTTAGATGTTTCAGGAAACACCATACACTTCTCCCGAGTGTCTGTTGGCAATTTACATCCCGCCCATCAGCATAACAAGGCTCCCAGTTCTCCATGGCCTGTCCTGCCTTTCTGGATTTTACACTTTTTTCAGATGGCCCTTTTGACCGGGGGGAAGTGAGACTTCATTGTAGTGCAGATTTCCTTTGCAAGCTTGCTTGGTTGGCCAAAAAGGGCGTATGCGTTTTTTCCTGAATATATTCAGGAAAAAACGCATACGCCCTTTTTGGCCAAGTGCATCATTGTGGACGTTCTGCCTCTTTTCCTATGCTTTCAATGCAATTCCAGTCTACCTCCTGAAATCGGTTTCCTGCAATTCTGCCCCGCTTTCAAGTCCTCTTGGCAGCCTTACTTCAGTCTATTTTTGGACGATAGCTGTCATTTATAACTCTGCAGGTTTGTGAATTACAGTGCCCCTGAGCTCCTTTCTTCAACTCGCTTTCTTGTGACCTGGCCGCAACACCGCAGGATGGCTTCAGGCCCTAATCTGGTTCCGGTACGGCACACTGAGCCTTTGGTTATTTCCTCTTCCTGGTGGGAAATGAGAGTTAAATTTGCCCGTCCAGACACCTCCAGCTAGTCTCTCATTGGTTCTCGCTATTCCTGTTCATCTTCCGCAGAAATTGCAAACTGTGCCAAACAGGAGGTTAAAGGCGCTGACTCTCCAAGTGGGGAGAGTGTTAGTAAAGCGTCTGGAATGTTGCACCCGAGTACCAGGGGAGGAAAACTGAGACATATTTGAACACGTCTCCCGATCACATGGTTGATCATACTCTGGGTTCCACATGCATGTTTTAGCTGAAGGAAGAATACCTAAAACCTGGGTAGTTGAAACCCGTGTAATGGGTACCATGCAATATGACTTCAAAGGGTCTTCATTTGCTCACCGAACCTCTCCAATCCTATCACTGCTGCGTTTATGCCCCTGTACACATGCTTGATTCTCTTTCGGAGACATAGCAATCCATAGGTTTTAAGATACTTACTAGTCAGGTACATTCTTAGGCGTTTAATATGCGGTGTTGAGTCCATTTCATTGAGCAAGGAGTAGCTCTTGTGTATTCCATATTTGGCTTAAGGAACTTTATCTGTGCTCATTTCAATCTCTGGTTTTATGCAGCAACCCAACTCACCTTTCCCCTTAAGCAAGCATAAGTTGGTTTTCTAAATTTGAGAACCTGTTCTGTTTTGGAATTCAGTTCCTGTGTAGCCAAGTTTACATTCCGTGTATTAGTGATATCTTATGATGTTTCTTTTTCTGTGTGACTTATTTCAGTTAGAATAATCGTACCTGAATCTACTCATTATGCTGCTAAGGGCCTGATGACATAGATTTAATTGCTGAGTGATACTGCATTGTACGTAAATACCACAACTTCTTTATCCATTTTTCACTTTCTGTGATATTGAACTTGTACGGTAAACGAGGTTCTTGTAAACAGAGGCGTCCCAAACTTTGGGGTGGCTGTGTCTTTTTGATTTTAAATTCCCTAAGCTATAGGACCATAAGTGGAAGTGCCCTAGGCTCTGTTGCTTTGTTTTTTAGATGTTTCAGGAAACACCATACACTTCTCCCGAGTGTTTGTTGGCAATTTACATCCCGCCCTTCAGCATAACAAGGCTCCCTGTTCTCCATGGCCTGTCCTGCCTTTCTGGATTTTACACTTTTTTCAGATGGCCCTTTTGACCGGGGGGAAGTGAGACTTCATTGTAGTGCAGATTTCCTTTGCAAGCTTGCTTGGTTGGCCAAAAAGGGCATATGCGTTTTTTCCTGAATATATTCAGGAAAAAACGCATACGCCCTTTTTGGCCAAGTGCATCATTGTGGACGTTCTGCCTCTTTTCCTATGCTTTCAATGCAATTCCAGTCTACCTCCTGAAATGGGTTCCCTGCAATTCTGCCCCGCTTTCAAGTCCTCTTGGCAGGCTTACTTCAGTCTACTTTTGGACGATAGCTGTCATTTATAACTCTGCAGGTTTGTGAATTACAGTGCCCCTGAGCTCCTTTCTTCAACTCGCTTTCTTGTGACCTGGCCGCAACACCGCAGGATGGCTTCAGGCCCTAATCTGGTTCCGGCACGGCACGCTGAGCCTTTGGTTATTTCCTCTTCCTGGTGGGAAATGAGAGTTAAATTTGCCCGTCCAGACACCTCCAGCTAGTCTCTCATTGGTTCTCGCTATTCCTGTTCATCTTCCGCAGAAATTGCAAACTGGGCCAAACAGGAGGTTAAAGGCGTTGACTCTCCAAGTGGGGAGAGTGTTAGTAAAGCGTCTGGAATGTTGCACCCGAGTACCAGGGGAGGAAAACTGAGACATATTTGAACACGTCTCCCGTTCACATCGTTGATCATACTTGGGTTCCACATGCATGTTTTAGCTGAAGGAAGAATACCTTAAACCTGGAGAGTTAAGACCCGTGTAATGGGTACCATGCAATATGACTTCAAAGGGTCTTCATTTGCTCACCGAACCTCTCCAATCCTATCACTGCTGCGTTTATGCCCCTGTACACATGCTTGATTCTCTTTCAGAGACATAGCAATCCATAGGTTTTAAGATACTTACTAGTCAGGTACATTCTTAGGCGTTTAATATGCGGTGTTGAGTCCATTTCGTTGAGCAAGGAGTAGCTCTTGTCTATTCCATATTTGGCTTAAGGAACTTTATCTGTGCTCATTTCAATCTCTGGTTTTATGCAGCAACCCAACTCACCTTTACCCTTAAGCAAGCATAAGTTGGTTTTCTAAATTTGAGAACCTGTTCTGTTTTGGAATTCAGTTCCTGTGTAGCCAAGTTTACATTCCGTGTATTACTGATATCTTATGATGTTTCTTTTTCTGTGTGACTTATTTCAGTTAGAATCATCATACCTGAATCCACTCATTGTGCTGCTAAGGGCCTGATGACATAGATTTCATTGCTGAGTGATATTGCTTTGTAAGTAAATACCACAACTTCTTCATCCATTTTTCACTTTCTGTGATGTTGAACTTGTACTGTAAACGAGGTTCTTGTAAACAGAGGCGTCCCAAACTTTGGGGTGGCTGTGTCTTTTTGATTTTAATTTCCCTAAGCTATAGGACCATAAGTGGCAGTGCCCTAGGCTCTGTTGCTTTGTTTTTTAGATGTTTCAGGAGACACCATACACTTCTCCTGAGTGTCTATTGGTAATTTACATCCCGCCCATCAGCATAACAAGGCTCCCAGTTCTCCATGGCCTGTCCTGCCTTTCTGGATTTTACACTTTTTTCAGATGGCCCTTTTGACCGGGGGGAAGTGAGACTTCATTGTAGTGCAGATTTCCTTTGCAAGCTTGCTTGGTTGGCCAAAAAGGGCGTATGCGTTTTTTCCTGAATATATTCAGGAAAAAACGCATACGCCCTTTTTGGCCAAGTGCATCATTGTGGACGTTCTGCCTCTTTTCCTATGCTTTCAATGCAATTCCAGTCTACCTCCTGAAATCGGTTTCCTGCAATTCTGCCCCGCTTTCAAGTCCTCTTGGCAGCCTTACTTCAGTCTATTTTTGGACGATAGCTGTCATTTATAACTCTGCAGGTTTGTGAATTACAGTGCCCCTGAGCTCCTTTCTTCAACTCGCTTTCTTGTGACCTGGCCGCAACACCGCAGGATGTCTTCAGGCCCTAATCTCGTTCTGGCACGGCACGCTGAGCCTTTGGTTAATTCCTCTTCCTGGTGGGAAATGAGAGTTAAATTTGCCCATCCAGACACCTCCAGCTAGTCTCTCATTGGTTCTCGCTATTCCTGTTCATCTTCCGCAGAAATTGCAAACTGGGCCAAACAGGAGGTTAAAGGGACTGACTCTCCAAGTCGGGAGAGTGTTAGTAAAGCGTCTGGAATGTTGCACCCGAGTACCAGGGTACGAAAACTGAGACATATTTGAACACGTCTCCCGATCACATGGTTGATCATACTCTGGGTTCCACATGCATGTTTTAGCTGAAGGAAGAATACCTAAAACCTGGGTAGTTGAAACCCGTGGAATGGGTACCATGCAATATGACTTCAAAGGGTCTTCATTTGCTCACCGAACATCTCCAATCCTATCACTGCTGCGTTTATGCCCCTGTACACATGCTTGATTCTCTTTCGGAGACATAGCAATCCATAGGTTTTAAGATACTTACAAGTCAGGTACATTCTTAGGCGTTTAATATGCGGTGTTGAGTCCATTTCGTTGAGCAAGGAGTAGCTCTTGTCTATTCCATATTTGGCTTAAGGAACTTTATCTGTGCTCATTTCAATCTCTGGTTTTATGCAGCACCCCAACTCACCTTTCCCCTTAAGCAAGCATAAGTTGGTTTTCTAAATTTGAGAACCTGTTCTGTTCTGTAATTCAGTTCCTGTGTAGCCAAGTTTACATTCCGTGTATTACTGATATCTTATGATGTTTCTTTTTCTGTGTGACTTATTTCAGTTAGAATCATCGTACCTGAATCCACTCATGATGCTGCTACGGGCCTGATGACATAGATTTCATTGCTGAGTGATACTGCATTGTACGTAAGTACCACAAGTTCTTTATCCATTTTTCACTTTCTGTGATATTGAACTTGTACGGTAAACGAGGTTCTTGTAAACAGAGGCGTCCCAAACTTTGGGGTGGCTGTGTCTTTTTGATTTTAATTTCCCTAAGCTATAGGACCATAAGTGGAAGTGCCCTAGGCTCTGTTGTTTTGTTTTTTAGATGTTTCAGGAAACACCATACACTTCTCCCGAGTGTCTGTTGGCAATTTACATCCCGCCCATCAGCATAACAAGGCTCCCAGTTCTCCATGGCCTGTCCTGCCTTTCTGGATTTTACACTTTTTTCAGATGGCCCTTTTGACCGGGGGGAAGTGAGACTTCATTGTAGTGAAGATTTCCTTTGCAAGCTTGCTTGGTTGGCCAAAAAGGGCGTATGCGTTTTTTCCTGAATATATTCAGGAAAAAACGCATACGCCCTTTTTGGCCAAGTGCATCATTGTGGACGTTCTGCCTCTTTTCCTATGCTTTCAATGCAATTCCAGTCTACCTCCTGAAATCGGTTTCCTGCAATTCTGCCCCGCTTTCAAGTCCTCTTGGCAGCCTTACTTCAGTCTATTTTTGGACGATAGCTGTCATTTATAACTCTGCAGGTTTGTGAATTACAGTGCCCCTGAGCTCCTTTCTTCAACTCGCTTTCTTTTGAGCTGGCCGCAACACCGCAGGATGTCTTCAGGCCCTAATCTGGTTCCGGTACGGCACACTGAGCCTTTGGTTATTTCCTCTTCCTGGTGGGAAATGAGAGTTAAATTTGCCCGTCCAGACACCTCCAGCTAGCCTCTCATTGGTTCTCGCTATTCCTGTTCATCTTCCGCAGAAATTGCAAACTGTGCCAAACAGGAGGTTAAAGGCGCTGACTCTCCAAGTGGGGAGAGTGTTAGTAAAGCGTCTGGAATGTTGCACCCGAGTACCAGGGGAGGAAAACTGAGACATATTTGAACACGTCTCCCGATCACATGGTTGATCATACTCTGGGTTCCACATGCATGTTTTAGCTGAAGGAAGAATACCTAAAACCTGGGTAGTTGAAACCCGTGTAATGGGTACCATGCAATGTGACTTCAAAGGGTCTTCATTTGCTCACCGAACCTCTCCAATCCTATCACTGCTGCGTTTATGCCCCTGTACACATGCTTGATTCTCTTTCGGAGACATAGCAATCCATAGGTTTTAAGATACTTACTAGTCAGGTACATTCTTAGGCGTTTAATATGCGGTGTTGAGTCCATTTCATTGAGCAAGGAGTAGCTCTTGTGTATTCCATATTTGGCTTAAGGAACTTTATCTGTGCTCATTTCAATCTCTGGTTTTATGCAGCAACCCAACTCACCTTTCCCCTTAAGCAATCATAAGTTGGTTTTCTAAATTTGAGAACCTGTTCTGTTTTGGAATTCAGTTCCTGTGTAGCCAAGTTTACATTCCGTGTATTAGTGATATCTTATGATGTTTCTTTTTCTGTGTGACTTATTTCAGTTAGAATAATCGTACCTGAATCTACTCATTATGCTGCTACGGGCCTGATGACATAGATTTAATTGCTGAGTGATACTGCATTGTACGTAAATACCACAACTTCTTTATCCATTTTTCACTTTCTGTGATATTGAACTTGTACGGTAAACGAGGTTCTTGTAAACAGAGGCGTCCCAAACTTTGGGGTGGCTGTGTCTTTTTGATTTTAAATTCCCTAAGCTATAGGACCATAAGTGGAAGTGCCCTAGGCTCTGTTGCTTTGTTTTTTAGATGTTTCAGGAAACACCATACACTTCTCCCGAGTGGTTGTTGGCAATTTACATCCCGCCCTTCAGCATAACAAGGCTCCCTGTTCTCCATGGCCTGTCCTGCCTTTCTGGATTTTACACTTTTTTCAGATGGCCCTTTTGACCGGGGGCAAGTGAGACTTCATTGTAGTGCAGATTTCCTTTGCAAGCTTGCTTGGTTGGCCAAAAAGGGCGTATGCGTTTTTTCCTGAATATATTCAGGAAAAAACGCATACGCCCTTTTTGGCCAAGTGCATCATTGTGGACGTTCTGCCTCTTTTCCTATGCTTTCAATGCAATTCCAGTCTACCTCCTGAAATGGGTTCCCTGCAATTCTGCCCCGCTTTCAAGTCCTCTTGGCAGGCTTACTTCAGTCTACTTTTGGACGATAGCTGTCATTTATAACTCTGCAGGTTTGTGAATTACAGTGCCCCTGAGCTCCTTTCTTCAACTCGCTTTCTTGTGACCTGGCCGCAACACCGCAGGATGGCTTCAGGCCCTAATCTGGTTCCGGCACGGCACGCTGAGCCTTTGGTTATTTCCTCTTCCTGGTGGGAAATGAGAGTTAAATTTGCCCGTCCAGACACCTCCAGCTAGTCTCTCATTGGTTCTCGCTATTCCTGTTCATCTTCCGCAGAAATTGCAAACTGGGCCAAACAGGAGGTTAAAGGCGTTGACTCTCCAAGTGGGGAGAGTGTTAGTAAAGCGTCTGGAATGTTGCACCCGAGTACCAGGGGAGGAAAACTGAGACATATTTGAACACGTCTCCCGTTCACATGGTTGATCATACTTGGGTTCCACATGCATGTTTTAGCTGAAGGAAGAATACCTTAAACCTGGAGAGTTAAGACCCGTGTAATGGGTACCATGCAATATGACTTCAAAGGGTCTTCATTTGCTCACCGAACCTCTCCAATCCTATCACTGCTGCGTTTATGCCCCTGTACACATGCTTGATTCTCTTTCAGAGACATAGCAATCCATAGGTTTTAAGATACTTACTAGTCAGGTACATTCTTAGGCGTTTAATATGCGGTGTTGAGTCCATTTCGTTGAGCAAGGAGTAGCTCTTGTCTATTCCATATTTGGCTTAAGGAACTATCTGTGCTCATTTCAATCTCTGGTTTTATGCAGCAACCCAGCTCACCTTTCCCCTTAAGCAAGCATAAGTTGGTTTTCTAAATTTGAGAACCTGTTCTGTTTTGGAATTCAGTTCCTGTGTAGCCAAGTTTACATTCCGTGTATTACTGATATCTTATGATGTTTCTTTTTCTGTGTGACTTATTTCAGTTAGAATCATCGTACCTGAATCTACTCATTATGCTGCTACGAGCCTGATGACATAGATTTCATTGCTGAGTGATACTGCATTGTACGTAAGTACCACAAGTTCTTTATCTATTTTTCACATTCTGTGATATTGAACTTGTACGGTAAACGAGGTTCTTGAAAACAGAGGCGTCCCAAACTTTGGGGTGGCTGTGTCTTTTTGATTTTAATTTCCCTAAGCTATAGGACCATAAGTGGAAGTGCCCTAGGCTCTGTTGCTTTGTTTTTTTGATGTTTCAGGAAACACCATACACTTCTCCCAAGTGTCTGTTGGCAATTTACATCCCGCCCTTCAGCATAACAAGGCTCCCAGTTCTCCATGGCCTGTCCTGCCTTTCTGGATTTTACACTTTTTTCAGATGGCCCTTTTGACCGGGGGGAAGTGAGACTTCATTGTAGTGCAGATTTTTTGCAAGCTTGCTTGGTTGGCCAAAAAGGGCGTATGCGTTTTTTCCTGAATATATTCAGGAAAAAACGCATACGCCCTTTTTGGCCAACTGCATCATTGTGGACGTTCTGCCTCTTTTCCTATGCTTTCAATGCAATTCCAGTCTACCTCCTGAAGTCGGTTTCCTGCAATTCTGCCCCGCTTTCAAGTCCTCTTGGCAGCCTTACTTCAGTCTATTTTTGGACGATAGCTGTCATTTATAACTCTGCAGGTTTGTGAATTACAGTGCCCCTGAGCTCCTTTCTTCAACTCGCTTTCTTGTGACCTGGCCGCAACACCGCAGGATGGCTTCAGGCCCTAATCTGGTTCCAGCACGGCACGCTGAGCCTTTGGTTATTTCCTCTTCCTTGTGGGAAATGAGAGTTAAATTTGCCCATCCAGACACCTCCAGCTAGTCTCTCATTGGTTCTCGCTATTCCTGTTCATCTTCCACAGAAATTGCAAACTGGGCCAAACAGGAGGTTAAAGGGACTGACTCTCCAAGTGGGGAGAGTGTTAGTAAAGCGTCTGGAATGTTGCACCCGAGTACCAGGGTACGAAAACTGAGACATATTTGAACACGTCTCCCGATCACATGGTTGATCATACTGTAGGTTCCACATGCATGTTTTAGCTGAAGGAAGAATACCTTAAACCTGGGTAGTTGAAACCCGTGGAATGGGTACCATGCAATATGACTTCAAAGGGTCTTCATTTGCTCACGAACCTCTCCAATCCTATCACTGCTGCGTTTATGCCCCTGTACACATGCTTGATTCTCTTTCGGAGACATAGCAATCCATAGGTTTTAAGATACTTACTAGTCAGGTACATTCTTAGGCGTTTAAGATGCGGTGTTGAGTCCATTTCGTTGAGCAAGGAGTAGCTCTTGTCTATTCCATATTTGGCTTAAGGAACTTTATCTGTGCTCATTTCAATCTCTGGTTTTATGCAGCACCCCAACTCACCTTTCCCCTTAAGCAAGCATAAGTTGGTTTTCTAAATTTGAGACCCTGTTCTGTTCTGTAATTCAGTTCCTCTGTAGCCAAGTTTACATTCCGTGTATTACTGATATCTTATGATGTTTCTTTTTCTGTGTGACTTATTTCAGTTAGAATCATCATACCTGAATCCACTCATTGTGCTACTAAGGGCCTGAGGACACAGATTTCATTGCTGAGTGATATTGCTTTGTAAGTAAATACCACAACTTTTTTATCCATTTTTCACTTTCTGCGATGTTGAACTTGTACTGTAAACGAGGTTCTTGTAAACAGAGCCGTTCCAAACTTTGGGGTGGCTGTGTCTTTTTGATTTTAAATTCCCTAATCTATAGGACCATAAGTGGAACTGCCGTAGGCTCTGTTGCTTTGTTTTTTAGATGTTTCAGGAAACACCATACACTTCTCCCGACTGGTTGTTGGCAATTTACATCCCGCCATTCAGCATAACAAGGCTCCCAGTTCTCCATGGCCTGTCCTGCCTTTCTGGATTTTACACTTTTTTCAGATGGCCCTTTTGACCGGGGGGAAGTGAGACTTCATTGTAGTGCAGATTTCCTTTGCAAGCTTGCTTGGTTGGCCAAAAAGGGCGTATGCGTTTTTTCCTGAATATATTCAGGAAAAAACGCATACGCCCTTTTTGGCCAAGTGCATCATTGTGGACGTTCTGCCTCTTTTCCTATGCTTTCAATGCAATTCCAGTCTACCTCCTGAAATCGGTTTCCTGCAATTCTGCCCCGCTTTCAAGTCCTCTTGGCAGCCTTACTTCAGTCTATTTTTGGACGATAGCTGTCATTTATAACTCTGCAGGTTTGTGAATTACAGTGCCCCTGAGCTCCTTTCTTCAACTCGCTTTCTTTTGAGCTGGCCGCAACACCGCAGGATGGCTTCAGGCCCTAATCTGGTTCCGGCACGGCACGCTGAGCCTTTGGTTATTTCCTCTTCCTGGTGGGAAATGAGAGTTAAATTTGCCCGTCCAGACACCTCCAGCTAGCCTCTCATTGGTTCTCGCTTTGCCTGTTCATCTTCTGCAGAAATTGCAAACTGGGCCAAACAGGAGGTTAAAGGCGCTGACTCTCCAAGTGGGGAGAGTGTTAGTAAAGCGTCTGGAATGTTGCACCCGAGTACCAGGGGAGGAAAACTGAGACATATTTGAACACGTCTCCCGTTCACATGGTTGATCATACTTGGGTTCCACATGCATGTTTTAGCTGAAGGAAGAATACCTTAAACCTGGAGAGTTGAGACCCGTGTAATGGGTACCATGCAATATGACTTCAAAGGGTCTTCATTTGCTCACCGAACCTCTCCAATCCTATCACTGCTGCGTTTATGCCCCTGTACACATGCTTGATTCTCTTTCGGAGACATAGCAATCCATAGGTTTTAAGATACTTACTAGTCAGGTACATTCTTAGGCGTTTAATATGCGGTGTTGAGTCCATTTCGTTGAGCAAGGAGTAGCTCTTGTCTATTCTATATTTCGCTTAAGGAACTTTATCTGTGCTCATTTCAATCTCTGGTTTTATGCAGCACCCCAACTCACCTTTCCCCTTAAGCAAGCATAAGTTGGTTTTCTAAATTTGAGACCCTGTTCTGTTCTGTAATTCAGTTCCTGTGTAGCCAACTTTACATTCCGTGTATTACTGATATCTTATGATGTTTCTTTTTCTGTGTGACTTATTTCAGTTAGAATCATCATACCTGAATCCACTCATTGTGCTGCTAAGGGCCTGATGACATAGATTTCATTGCTGAGTGATATTGCTTTGTAAGTAAATACCACAACTTCTTTATCCATTTTTCACTTTCTGCGATGTTGAACTTGTACTGTAAACGAGGTTCTTGTAAACAGAGGCATCCCAAACTTTGGGGAGGCTGTGTCTTTTTGATTTTAATTTCCCTAAGCTATAGGATCATAAGTGGCAGTGCCCTAGGCTCTGTTGCTTTGTTTTTTAGATGTTTCAGGAAACACCATACACTTCTCCCGAGTGTCTGTTGGCAATTTACATCCCGCCCATCAGCATAACAAGGCTCCCAGTTCTCCATGGCCTGTCCTGCCTTTCTGGATTTTACACTTTTTTCAGATGGCCCTTTTGACCGGGGGGAAGTGAGACTTCATTGTAGTGCAGATTTCCTTTGCAAGCTTGCTTGGTTGGCCAAAAAGGGCGTATGCGGTTTTTCCTGAATATATTCAGGAAAAAACGCATACGCCCTTTTTGGCCAAGTGCATCATTGTGGACGTTCTGCCTCTTTTCCTATGCTTTCAATGCAATTCCAGTCTACCTCCTGAAATCGGTTTCCTGCAATTCTGCCCCGCTTTCAAGTCCTCTTGGCAGCCTTACTTCAGTCTATTTTTGGACGATAGCTGTCATTTATAACTCTGCAGGTTTGTGAATTACAGTGCCCCTGAGCTCCTTTCTTCAACTCGCTTTCTTGTGACCTGGCCGCAACACCGCAGGATGGCTTCAGGCCCTAATCTGGTTCTGGCACGGCACGCTGAGCCTTTGGTTAATTCCTCTTCCTGGTGGGAAATGAGAGTTAAATTTGCCCATCCAGACACCTCCAGCTAGTCTTTCATTTGTTCTAGCTCTTCCTGTTCATCTTCCACAGAAATTGCAAACTGGGACAAACAGGAGGTTAAAGGGACTGACTCTCCAAGTCGGGAGAGTGTTAGTAAAGCGTCTGGAATGTTGCACCCGAGTACCAGGGTACGAAAACTGAGACATATTTGAACACGTCTCCCGATCACATGGTTGATCATACTCTAGGTTCCACATGCATGTTTTAGCTGAAGGAAGAATACCTTAAACCTGGGTAGTTGAAACCCGTGGAATGGGTACCATGCAATATGACTTCAAAGGGTCTTCATTTGCTCACCGAACCTCTCCAATCCTATCACTGCTGCGTTTATGCCCCTGTACACATGCTTGATTCTCTTTCGGAGACATAGCAATCCATAGGTTTTAAGATACTTACAAGTCAGGTACATTCTTAGGCATTTAATATGCGGTGTTGAGTCCATTTCTTTGAGCAAGGAATAGCTCTTGTCTATTCCATATTTGGCTTAAGGAACTTTATCTGTGCTCATTTCAATCTCTGGTTTTATGCAGCACCCCAACTCACCTTTACCCTTAAGCAAGCATAAGTTGGTTTTCTAAATTTGAGACCCTGTTCTGTTCTGTAATTCAGTTCCTGTGTAGCCAAGTTTACATTCCGTGTATTACTGATATCTTATGATGTTTCTTTTTCTGTGTGACTTATTTCAGTTAGAATCATCATACCTGAATCCACTCATTGTGCTACTAAGGGCCTGATGACACAGATTTCATTGCTGAGTGATATTGCTTTGTAAGTGAATACCACAACTTCTTTATCCATTTTTCACTTTCTGCGATGTTGAACTTGTACTGTAAGTGAGGTTCTTGTAAACAGAGCCGTTCCAAACTTTGGGGTGGCTGTGTCTTTTTGATTTTAATTTCCCTAAGCTATAGGACCATAAGTGGAAGTGCCCTAGGCTCTGTTGCTTTGTTTTTTAGATGTTTCAGGAAACACCATACACTTCTCCCGAGTGTCTGTTGGCAATTTACATCCCGCCCATCAGCATAACAAGGCTCCCAGTTCTCCATGGCCTGTCCTGCCTTTCTGGATTTTACACTTTTTTCAGATGGCCCTTTTGACCGGGGGGAAGTGAGACTTCATTGTAGTGAAGATTTCCTTTGCAAGCTTGCTTGGTTGGACAAAAAGGGCGTATGCGTTTTTTCCTGAATATATTCAGGAAAAAACGCATACGCCCTTTTTGGCCAAGTTCATCATTGTGGACGTTCTGCCTCTTTTCCTATGCTTTCAATGCAATTCCAGTCTACCTCCTGAAATCGGTTTCCTGCAATTCTGCCCCGCTTTCAAGTCCTCTTGGCAGCCTTACTTCAGTCTATTTTTGGACGATAGCTGTCATTTATAACTCTGCAGGTTTGTGAATTACAGTGCCGCTGAGCTCCTTTCTTCAACTCGCTTTCTTGTGACCTGGCCGCAACACCGCAGGATGGCTTCAGGCCCTAATCTGGTTCCGGCACGGCACGCTGAGCCTTTGGTTAATTCCTCTTCCTGGTGGGAAATGAAAGTTAAATTTGCCCGTCCAGACACCTCCAGCTAGTCTCTCATTGGTTCTCGCTATTCCTGTTCATCTTCCGCAGAAATTGCAAACTGGGCCAAACAGGAGGTTAAAGGGACTGACTCTCCAAGTCGGGAGAGTGTTAGTAAATCGTCTGGAATGTTGCGCCCGAGTACCAGGGTACGAAAACTGAGATATATTTGAACACGTCTCCCAATCACATGGTTGATCATACTCTGGGTTCCACATGCATGTTTTAGCTGAAGGAAGAATACCTTAAACCTGGGTAGTTGAAACCTGTGGAATGGGTACCATGCAATATGACTTCAAAGGGTCTTCATTTGCTCACCGAACCTCTCCAGTCCTATCACTGCTGCGTTTATGCCCCTGTACACATGCTTGATTCTCTTTCGGAGACATAGCAATCCATAGGTTTTAAGATACTTACTAGTCAGGTACATTCTTAGGCGTTTAATATGGGGTGTTGAGTTCATTTCGTTGAGCAAGGAGTAGCTCTTGTCTATTCCATATTTGGCTTAAGGAACTTTATCTGTGCTCATTTCAATCTCTGGTTTTATGCAGCACCCCAACTCACCTTTACCCTTAAGCAAGCATAAGTTGGTTTTCTAAATTTGAGACCCTGTTCTGTTCTGTAATTCAGTTCCTGTGTAGCCAAGTTTACATTCCGTGTATTACTGATATCTTATGATGTTTCTTTTTCTGTGTGACTTATTTCAGTTAGAATCATCATACCTGAATCCACTCATTGTGCTGCTAAGGGCCTGATGACACAGATTTCATTGCTGAGTGATATTGCTTTGTAAGTAAATACCGCAACTTCTTTACCCATTTTTCACTTTCTGCGATGTTGAACTTGTACTGTAAACGAGGTTCTTGTAAACAGAGCCGTTCCAAACTTTGGGGTGGCTGTGTCTTTTTGATTTTAATTTCCCTAAGCTATAGGACCATAAGTGGAAGTGCCCTAGGTTCTGTTGCTTTGTTTTTTAGATGTTTCAGGAAACACCATACACTTCTCCCGAGTGGTTGTTGGCAATTTACATCCCGCCCATCAGCATAACAAGGCTCCCAGTTCTCCATGGCCTGTTGCCTTTCTTGATTTTACACTTTTTTCAGATGGCCCTTTTGACCGGGGGGAAGTGAGACTTCATTGTAGTGCAGATTTCCTTTGCAAGCTTGCTTGGTTGGCCAAAAAGGGCGTATGCGTTTTTTCCTGAATATATTCAGGAAAAAACGCATACGTCCTTTTTGGCCAAGTGCATCATTGTGGACGTTCTGCCTCTTTTCCTATGCTTTCAATGTAATTCCAGTCTACCTCCTGAAATCGGTTTCCTGCAATTCTGCCCCGCTTTCAAGTCCTCTTGGCAGCCTTACTTCAGTCTATTTTTGGACGATAGCTGTCATTTATAACTCTGCAGGTTTGTGAATTACAGTGCCCCTGAGCTCCTTTCTTCAACTCGCTTTCTTGTGACCTGGCCGCAACACCGCAGGATGTCTTCAGGCCCTAATCTGGTTCTGGCACGGCACGCTGAGCCTTTGGTTAATTCCTCTTCCTGGTGGGAAATGAGAGTTAAATTTGCCCATCCAGACACCTCCAGCTAGTCTCTCATTGGTTCTCGCTATTCCTGTTCATCTTCCACAGAAACTGCAAACTGGGCCAAACAGGAGGTTAAAGGCGCTGACTCTCCAAGTGGGGAGAGTGTTAGTAAAGCGTCTGGAATGTTGCACCCGAGTACCAGGGTACGAAAACTGAGACATATTTGAACACGTCTCCCGATCACATGGTTGATCATATTCTAGGTTCCACATGCATGTTTTAGCTGAAGGAAGAATACCTTAAACCTGGGTAGTTGAAACCCGTGGAATGGGTACCATGCAATATGACTTCAAAGGGTCTTCATTTGCTCACGAACCTCTCCAATCCTATCACTGCTGCGTTTATGCCCCTGTACACATGCTTGATTCTCTTTCGGAGACATAGCAATCCATAGGTTTTAAGATACTTACTAGTCAGGTACATTCTTAGGCGTTTAATATGCGGTGTTGAGTCTATTTCGTTGAGCAAGGAGTAGCTCTTGTCTATTCCATATTTGGCTTAAGGAACTTTATCTGTGCTCATTTCAATCTCTGGTTTTATGCAGCACCCCAACTCACCTTTCCCCTTAAGCAAGCATAAGTTGGTTTTCTAAATTTGAGACCCTGTTCTGTTCTGTAATTCAGTTCCTGTGTAGCCAAGTTTACATTCCGTGTATTACTGATATTTTATGATGTTTCTATTTCTGTGTGACTTATTTCAGTTAGAATCATCATACCTGAATCCACTCATTGTGCTGCTAAGGGCCTGATGACATAGATTTCATTGCTGAGTGATATTGCTTAGTAAGTAAATACCACAACTTCTTTATCCATTTTTCACTTTCTGTGATGTTGAACTTGTACTGTAATCGAGGTTCTTGTAAACAGAGGCGTCCCAAACTTTGGGGTGGCTGTGTCTTTTTGATTTTAATTTCCCTAAGCTATAGGACCATAAGTGGCAGTGTCCTAGGCTCTGTTGCTTTGTTTTTTAGATGTTTCAGGAAACACCATACACTTCTCCCGAGTGTCTGTTGGCAATTTACATCCCGCCCATCAGCATAACAAGGCTCCCAGTTCTCCATGGCCTGTCCTGCCTTTCTGGATTTTACACTTTTTTCAGATGGCCCTTTTGACCGGGGGGAAGTGAGACTTCATTGTAGTGCAGATTTCCTTTGCAAGCTTGCTTGGTTGGCCAAAAAGGGCGTATGCGTTTTTTCCTGAATATATTCAGGAAAAAACGCATACGCCCTTTTTGGCCAAGTGCATCATTGTGGACGTTCTGCCTCTTTTCCTATGCTTTCAATGCAATTCCAGTCTACCTCCTGAAATCGGTTTCCTGCAATTCTGCCCCGCTTTCAAGTCCTCTTGGCAGCCTTACTTCAGTCTATTTTTGGACGATAGCTGTCATTTATAACTCTGCAGGTTTGTGAATTACAGTGCCCCTGAGCTCCTTTCTTCAACTGGCTTTCTTGTGACCTGGCCGCAACACCGCAGGATGGCTTCAGGCCCTAATCTGGTTCCGGCACGGCACGCTGAGCCTTTGGTTATTTCCTCTTCCTGGTGGGAAATGAGAGTTAAATTTGCCCGTCCAGACACCTCCAGCTAGCCTCTCATTGTTTGTCGCTTTGCCTGTTCATCTTCTGCAGAAATTGCAAACTGGGCCAAACAGGAGGTTAAAGGCGCTGACTCTCCAAGTGGGGAGAGTGTTAGTAAAGCGTCTGGAATGTTGCACCCGAGTACCAGGGGAGGAAAACTGAGACATATTTGAACACATCTCCCGTTCACATGGTTGATCATACTTGGGTTCCACATGCATGTTTTAGCTGAAGGAAGAATACCTTAAACCTGGAGAGTTGAGACCCGTGTAATGGGTACCATGCAATATGACTTCAAAGGGTCTTCATTTGCTCACCGAACCTCTCCAATCCTATCACTGCTGCGTTTATGCCCCTGTACACATGCTTGATTCTCTTTCGGAGACATAGCAATCCATAGGTTTTAAGATACTTACTAGTCAGGTACATTCTTAGGCGTTTAATATGCGGTGTTGAGTCCATTTCGTTGAGCAAGGAGTAGCTCTTGTCTATTCTATATTTGGCTTAAGGAACTTTATCTGTGCTCATTTCAATCTCTGGTTTTATGCAGCACCCCAACTCACCTTTCCCCTTAAGCAAGCATAAGTTGGTTTTTTAAATTTGAGACCCTGTTCTGTTCTGTAATTCAGTTCCTGTGTAGCCAACTTTACATTCCGTGTATTACTGATATCTTATGATGTTTCTTTTTCTGTGTGACTTATTTCAGTTAGAATCATCATACCTGAATCCACTCATTGTGCTGCTAAGGGCCTGATGACATAGATTTCATTGCTGAGTGATATTGCTTTGTAAGTAAATACCACAACTTCTTTATCCATTTTTCACTTTCTGCGATGTTGAACTTGTACTGTAAACGAGGTTCTTGTAAACAGAGCCGTTCCAAACTTTGGGGTGGCTGTGTCTTTTTGATTTTAATTTCCCTAAGCTATAGGACCATAAGTGGAAGTGCCCTAGGCTCTGTTGCTTTGTTTTTTAGATGTTTCAGGAAACACCATACACTTCTCCCGAGTGTCTGTTGGCAATTTACATCCCGCCCATCAGCATAACAAGGCTCCCAGTTCTCCATGGCCTGTTGCCTTTCTGGATTTTACACTTTTTTCAGATGGCCCTTTTGACCGGGGGGAAGTGAGACTTCATTGTAGTGCAGATTTCCTTTGCAAGCTTGCTTGGTTGGCCAAAAAGGGCGTATGCGTTTTTTCCTGAATATATTCAGGAAAAAACGCATACGCCCTTTTTGGCCAAGTGCATCATTGTTGACGTTCTGCCTCTTTTCCTATGCTTTCAATGCAATTCCAGTCTACCTCCTGAAATCGGTTTCCTGCAATTCTGCCCCGCTTTCAAGTCCTCTTGGCAGCCTTACTTCAGTCTATTTTTGGACGATAGCTGTCATTTATAACTCTGCAGGTTTGTGAATTACAGTGCCCCTGAGCTCCTTTCTTCACCTCGCTTTCTTTTGAGCTGGGGCAACACCGCAGGATGGCTTCAGGCCCTAATCTGGTTCTGGCACGGCACGCTGAGCCTTTGGTTATTTCCTCTTCCTGGTGGGAAATGAGAGTTAAATTTGCCCGTCCAGACACCTCCAGCTAGCCTCTCATTGGTTCTCGCTATGCCTGTTCATCTTCTGCAGAAATTGCAAACTGGGCCAAACAGGAGGTTAAAGGCGCTGACTCTCCAAGTGGGGAGAGTGTTAGTAAAGCGTCTGGAATGTTGCACCCGAGTACCAGGGGAGGAAAACTGAGACATATTTGAACACGTCTCCCGTTCACATGGTTGATCATACTTGGGTTCCACATGCATGTTTTAGCTGAAGGAAGAATACCTTAAACCTGGAGAGTTGAGACCCGTGTAATGGGTACCATGCAATATGACTTCAAAGGGTCTTCATTTGCTCACCGAACCTCTCCAATCCTATCACTGCTGCGTTTATGCCCCTGTACACACGCTTGATTCTCTTTCGGAGACATAGCAATCCATAGGTTTTAAGATACTTACTAGTCAGGTACATTCTTAGGCGTTTAATATGCGGTGTTGAGTCCATTTCGTTGAGCAAGGAGTAGCTCTTGTCTATTCTATATTTGGCTTAAGTTACTTTATCTGTGCTCATTTCAATCTCTGGTTTTATGCAGCACCCCAACTCACCTTTCCCCTTAAGCAAGCATAAGTTGGTTTTCTAAATTTGAGACCCTGTTCTGTTCTGTAATTCAGTTCCTGTGTAGCCAAGTTTACATTCCGTGTATTACTGATATCTTATGATGTTTCTTTTTCTGTGTGACTTATTTCAGTTAGAATCATCGTACCTGAATCCACTCATTATGCTGCTACGGGCCTGATGACATAGATTTCATTGCTGAGTGATACTGCATTGTACGTAAGTACCACAAGTTCTTTATCCATTTTTCACTTTCTGTGATATTGAACTTGTACGGTAAACGAGGTTCTTGTAAACAGAGGCGTTCCAAACTTTGGGGTGGCTGTGTCTTTTTGATTTTAATTTCCCTAAGCTATAGGACCATAAGTGGAAGTGCCCTAGGCTCTGTTGCTTTGTTTTTTAGATGTTTCAGGAAACACCATACACTTCTCCCAAGTGTCTGTTGGTAATTTACATCCCGCCCATCAGCATAACAAGGCTCCCAGTTCTCCATGGCCTGTCCTGCCTTTCTGGATTTTACACTTTTTTCAGATGGCCCTTTTGACCGGGGGGAAGTGAGACTTCATTGTAGTGAAGATTTCCTTTGCAAGCTTGCTTGGTTGGCCAAAAAGGGCGTATGCGTTTTTTCCTGAATATATTCAGGAAAAAACGCATACGCCCTTTTTGGCCAAGTGCATCATTGTGGACGTTCTGCCTCTTTTCCTATGCTTTCAATGCAATTCCAGTCTACCTCCTGAAATCGGTTTCCTGCAATTCTGCCCCGCTTTCAAGTCCTCTTGGCAGCCTTACTTCAGTCTATTTTTGGACGATAGCTGTCATTTATAACTCTGCAGGTTTGTGAATTACAGTGCCCCTGAGCTCCTTTCTTCAACTCGCTTTCTTGTGACCTGGCCGCAACACCGCAGGATGTCTTCAGGCCCTAATCTGGTTCTGGCACGGCACGCTGAGCCTTTGGTTAATTCCTCTTCCTGGTGGGAAATGAGAGTTAAATTTGCCCATCCAGACACCTCCAGCTAGTCTTTCATTTGTTCTCGCTATTCCTGTTCATCTTCCACAGAAATTGCAAACTGGGCCAAACAGGAGGTTAAAGGGACTGACTCTCCAAGTGGGGAGAGTGTTAGTAAAGCGTCTGGAATGTTGCACCCGAGTACCAGCGTACGAAACCTGAGACATATTTGAACACGTCTCCCGATCACATGGTTGATCATACTCTAGGTTCCACATGCATGTTTTAGCTGAAGGAAGAATACCTTAAACCTGGGTAGTTGAAACCCGTGGAATGGGTACCATGCAATATGACTTCAAAGGGTCTTCATTTGCTCACGAACCTCTCCAATCCTATCACTGCTGCGTTTATGCCCCTGTACACATGCTTGATTCTCTTTCGGAGACATAGCAATCCATAGGTTTTAAGATACTTACTAGTCAGGAACATTCTTAGGCGTTTAATATGGGGTGTTGAGTCCATTTCGTTGAGCAAGGAGTAGCTCTTGTCTATTCCATATTTGGCTTAAGGAACTTTATCTGTGCTCATTTCAATCTCTGGTTTTATGCAGCACCCCAACTCACCTTTCCCCTTAAGCAAGCATAAGTTGGTTTTCTAAATTTGAGACCCTGTTCTGTTCTGTAATTCAGTTCCTGTGTAGCCAAGTTTACATTCCGTGTATTACTGATATCTTATGATGTTTCTTTTTCTGTGTGACTTATTTCAGTTAGAATCATCATACCTGAATCCACTCATTGTGCTGCTAAGGGCCTGATGACATAGATTTCATTGCTGAGTGATATTGCTTTGTAAGTAAATACCACATCTTTTTTATCCATTTTTCACTTTCTGCGATGTTGAACCTGTACTGTAAACGAGGTTCTTGTAAACAGAGCAGTTCCAAACTTTGGGGTGGCTGTGTCTTTTTGATTTTAATTTCCCTAAGCTATAGGACCATAAGTGGAAGTGCCCTAGGTTCTGTTGGTTTGTTTTTTAGATG